>NW_012153286.1:645664-656924 GCF_000956105.1 Propithecus coquereli | reverse complement strand
GCTTGAGCCCAGGAGTTTGAGGTTGCTGTGAGCTAGGATGACGCCACGGCACTCTAGCCTGGGCAACACAGTGAGACTCTGTCTCAAAAAAAAAAAACAAAATTGTGGTAAAAACACTTAGAATGAGATCTACTCTCTTGACAAAATTATAAGTGCATAATATAATATTGTTATTAATAACTATAGGCACAATGTTGTACATTAGATCTGTAGAAATTATTCATCTTGCATAACTGAAACTTTATGCCCATTGAACAGCAACTCCCTATTTCTTTCTCAGTCTTTCTCTCTCTATACATATAAGTTCTCCCAGATTAAGACTCCATTTCTTATTTCTTTTTTTTTTAATTTCATTATTCATGTAATTAGGCATATTATACTTGTTTTAATTGAGAAGCTTATTTCTACAGAGCCTAAATTATAATAAAAATAGAATTGCAAAACTAATTTTACAAAGCAGATATTTATTAATGCTAACATTTTTAGAACTTCTAAAGAAACAAATTCAAGACAAAAATTCTTCCAGTAGGTAACAAAATAATCTATTGTTTAAATTCCTTCTCATCCAAGTGACTTTATTCCATAAAACAATACATCAACTGGGCAGATTCAGTCTCCTCTTACCAAGATTAAAAGGCTGTGTGACAGTTGCTACTTATTTGTTCTGTAAACACAACTAGGATACAATGACGTCGTCTTAACTCAATGTGAAGTAACTCAGTACTGTGACCTGCAAGAGTGCCTGAAACACCCTGTAGTGGTTTCACTAACATGTTATAAGTTAAAACAAAATAAGCACTTAGGAAGAAAGTCTTCCCTCATCAGTTTCTCGCTTGGGACAGCTATATCGTCATCCTGGAACTTATGACAAAGTACCTTCCTCTTAGAAAATCAAAGTGTTTTCACAGCAAATTTAATAAATTAAAAATGCAGGGAAACAAAAGCAACTAGTGGACAAAAGAATTCTGAAGGTTTTCTTTTGAAATTATTATGTTTAAGGGTTACATATAAATCAAAGCATTTCACAAGCATGTGGCACATACCCAAGGCCCTGGAACCAAATGTCACATTTAACAAATACAGCAGAGTCATCTTTTCATTGTGATTTTTTTTTTTAAGAGACAGGGTCTCGCTCTGTCACCCAGGCTGGAGCACAGTGGCATGATCATAGCTCACTGCATCCTGGAGCTCCTGGGCTCCAGCAACCCTCCCACCTCAGCCTCTCAAGTAGCTACGACTACAGGCATGTGCTGCTACACCAGGCTAATTTTTTTATTTTGTATAGGGATGGGGTCTTGCTATGTTGCCCAGACTAGTCTCAAACTCCTGGCCTCAAGCAATCCTCCCACCTCCGCCTCCCAAAGCCCTGGAATTACAGGTATAAACCACTATGCCCATTCAGTTGTGAACTTTTTTAAGCAATAATTAAGTCCTGCATGAAACAGCCAAAGGAGCACTTGAGACAGTTACTGGTTCTTCACAATCTACTCTTTAAGGCATAATCAGAGGTAACTGTGCTGAGGCTTTTGGTCCCTTCTGCTATATACTCACATGCTCCCAAGAAAACAGACATGGGCAATACTTCAATACTTCATGGCCTATTTCAATCTCTGGATGTGGAAATGAGGAAGTCTGAGATTCTATAAATTACAGAAATCAAGTTAGAAAAACCTGGCAAAAATACTAATACTTAGTGTTCTAAGATTTGCCACAATCACCTCATTTGCAAATAAAATGACTACACAAATGTTCGAGTGCTCTATAGCCTCTTGCTTAATTTTTCACACCTCTTGCAAAAAATACTATACTGTTTTGCTAGACTCTTTGGTAGGACAGCTTTTACCAATTTGATTTTTTAACGACTGAAACTGAACATCCTCATCTCATTTCATAAGTTGACTTATGACAGATTTCTTAGCTGCATTATGTGCTGTTGAATAGAGATTATTCTAAGCACTTTTGCAAGTGTTCAATATGTCATACCTTTTTTAGTTCCTATGTATGGGGGTGGGAGGAATACCTGTAATAATCCATTTCTTCAGTCCTATTCCAGGGTCCCACAGCAATCTCATTTGCTTCAATTCAAAAGGGAAGAAAAGCTGAAAATATGTGGCCCCAGTTTTATTTCAGCTTGGTAAAAAAAATACCTTGTAAGTATCAGAGAAGTAAACCCACATGGAAATATAAGGCAGGCTGAGAGACCAGGAAGACCATTAACAGCAATTTCATGAGCTGAATCAATGCTTTGTACTCTGCAATGAAGACAAGCGGTTGTCTAAACATCAAGATAGATAAGCATTAGAATGATTAACACACACAACCTGCACCAGAGTTAAGTGAGGTTATGTTCACTGCTTTGTCGATAAAGTGTAGCTGACATCATGCAGATTGGGATTGTTAAGGGAAAGCCTTTAAAATGCTGTGATAAAGCCGTGCAAGTTAGCAGAAGTTCAGGAAAATCTGTAGAGGCCATTCTTGCCCACAACTTTGCACACGCACAATTATTTTTCTTAGCCCCGACATCATCTTGAGTCCAGCTATCACACACAAAGACTAACAGGATGGGATCTTCCTGGCATGTAACTTCAAGCTCTATTACATGTTAGTCAGAGAGTGAAGTATTATTTTTTATTCTGAGTTCAATTTAATCTGGTTTTCTAATTCACTAATTTAGTTTTGTAAAGTGTCTATTCTGCTATTCAGTGCCTCTATTTGTTTTTAAAATATCATTGTTCAGTGTAAAAACACAATTCTTAAAGGCATTTGTTTGTATGTGTTGATGTTTTATTTAACTCATTACTGAGAAAACCAGCAGGAGGACAAAAGAGCTTGTTCCATGAGCATTTGAGAAATACAGATGTATACAGTCAATGGGAAAATAATGCCAAAATAAGAGGATTAAGTTAAACATAAGAGTGGTTAATCTTTTACAGGAAATAGAATCATATCACCTTTGGCGTTAACTTCTCTACCAGGCTATAAAACAAAACAACTTATTGATTTCTGTAGTTCAACTTCTAACCTTACAGAATTTTACAGGACTGTAAGTCATTTGCACCTTCATCAGTTGTGGATTGTGACTATACTGTGACAGCTATGCTACAGTCCCCAAAGAGGTCAGATTAGGGTCAAGCAGGATTATTAGAAAATGCTCTAGCATAGAAAAAAAAAGCAGCCATTTTGTGTAGTCGTAGTCAAGGGGGCAGGCAGATGGAAGGAGCAGTAAACCTTTCTCAACCTTGTGGGGCATGGGACAAGGTAGGCATTTCTCTTATGTAGAGGATATGGGGTGTTTTCTCTCTGTTTTCACCAGTTCAATTTTCTTTTGACTCCTTGATGTATATAAGTAGGACTCTAGTTTTCATTCATGGTATAAAATTTCCCATGTTACATTTTTGTTGTGTTGTTTCAGCAGTAAATTAGGGGAGGGAGAGAGTAAAATGAGTGCATGATTAGAATTAGAAAGTTTGTATCTCCTATTCCAGACAGCCATGTATTTTCCTCAGTTTTCCACTGAAATATTAAATATATGTCCTTTAGAAGCATATTATCATCATTACCTTTCTTGGATATTGCAAATTTCAAGAGGACATTGTCATTTTATTTCAAGGTTCCCAATAATTCCATAACCCTAATCTATATTTCATTGGCCAGAATTAAGACTAAATGGCTTTATTTCTACATCCTTCTGAGATTAAATTGAACTATTTTATGACCATTCACCCCTTTAAAATATGATTAAATCTATGGGTACTTTTGTCAGAAAAATGCATATATGCACTCATGCAGGTCTCTCCTCACTTCTTTTTGCCTAGTTACGTGGGAAGCAGCTGCAGAAAATGGGTAGGAATTAAGTTAAATTGGATGCAACACCCCCAGGAAATGCAGGATTAATGACAATTAATTTGGGAGGCTCCCAATTAATTTGGGGGCAGTGTATAGTTTAAATACGTAGAAAAATGATGGCACCATGGACAGTGTGGGGCAGGAAGTAACCTGAAGTTCAGGCACAAAAGTAGAAGGCAAGCCTGAGGAGGACACTGGCCTCGAGTTAGGGACTAGACTGAAGCTGAGGAGACAGCGGCCAGGGGACCATCAGTAGAGCTGCTATGCCTCGCAGCCCAGAACCTCCAGCCTCAGAGCAATCTGGTTCACCCAGCTCTGAGGGTGAATTCTAATGTAGCGAGTCAGTAGCGGTGGGTCTAGAGAGTTCACCACAGGTGTGAAAGAGTCTTGATTTCCCTGAAAAACCTGAAAGAGGAAAGATAGCATTTATTAGTTGTCTGACAGGAAAAACTAGAATTAACAGCACCTTGCTTGCCCGCTTTGGAGGCCTTTGCTCTAGCTAGGCCTTATATCTGGAATGTTCTCATCCACTTCACAAATGTCAGATAAATGGAGTGCTTTGATTTAGGTCACACATAGCATCTCTGTGTTGGACCATCTGGAGGCTGGAGTCAGGTGTGGAATTCAGTGTAGCCCAGTGGCTTTGGCAGGAGAGGGTGAAGAGGAGAGAAGGAAGAGGGAAGAGAGTCTAAGACTCAAGGCGCTTGCCACTCTGGGACTTTGAAGGCCTACAAGGACAGACAGACAGGATGATATTCTGAAGATCTCCTGAGGTAGTTTGTGTGAAAAGAGGCAACTTGTCACCATAACGAGAAAGAAGTGGTTAAACAGCAACAAAAAGGCTCCTGCTTCCTGGGGCTATTGGGTGACATTTCCTGGCAATAATCTTGGCATCTATATCTCCGCAAAGTATGGTGTTGGTTTCACTTCAGATTCCAAGTGGGAAGAGACTTTTCCTGGCAAATGTGCTGTGAAGTAACTTTATTTTCATTACTTTAGCTACATTTTCCCCTTAGGTTCCCAACCCTGGCTGCTTATTGGAATCACCTAGGGAGCTTTTTAAAAATAATTATGCCTGGACTAGCTCTTCCCCCAGAGATGTCGATTTAATTGGTCTGCTCCCACCCTGGCTCCCTTACACGGCAGCCAGAAAGATCTCAATATATAAACCTGGTGATACCACACTCTCAATTAAAACCTTCCATGTAACTGAGAATAAAACCTGAATTCCTTATTCTGGTCTCCAAGCTCTGCCTGATATAGCCCTGGCCAAATTTCTGATCTCATCTCCCATTACATCCCCCCTATTTCACTGCATTGCAGATAGACTGGTCTTTCAGTTCCTGGAAAATGCCAACTCTTTTTACCGTGAGAGCCTTTGTATATGTGATTCCCTCTGCTTGAAAGGCTCTTAAACCTTCTGTTTCTTCTTCTTTAATCCATCTTTTTTAACCTTTGGGTCCTAGTTTAAATGCTACATCTTTAGAGAATTCTTCCTCATCTAAAATAGGACTCCTGTTTATTGTAAATCTCAACTTGATGTCTTCCTTTGTAGCATTCAATATCTTCTCATTTATCTGTTTACATGTTTATTGGCTGTTTCCTCTGTCTTCACTACTGAATGTCAGTTCCATGAGGGCAGAGACCTTGGTCATTATATTATCTTCAGACATAGAATATATAGCATCATGTGTATCATGGGAAACATAAACACTTGTAGAAGGAAAAAGTTTGTGCATTTGATAAAACTTTTGAGAAACATTAAGATCTTTATTCTGAGATTCATTTACAAATGTTTATGGTATATTTGGAGGCTTGTACCACTTTTTTTAGACTTAATCCTTATTACTTCCCCTCAAGTTTTATTTTGAAAAGTTACCCACCCGGAGAAATAGAAAGAGTAATACAATGAACACCCTTAAATCCTTTATCTAGATTCACCAGTTGTTAACATGTTGAGATATTTCCTTTACCTCTCTTTCTCTCCTTCCCCATATACTTTTTTTCTGAACTATTTGAGAGGAAATTGTAAACATAATATTATCTAATATTCAAATTTTTTAAGTCATCATAATGATATCCTATATAGTTTTTCCAATCCAGAATCTAATAAAAGATCACACATTGCATTTACTTTTCATGTTTGAGTGTCCTTTAATCTAGGATAGACATCTAGTCTCCAGTCTCTTTTTGTCCTTCATGATAGAGACATTTTTCAGAAGTCCAGTACACTTGTGTTGTAGAATGTCCCACATTCTAAATTTGAATGACTGTTTTCTCATTATTAGATTTTGCTTAAACATTTTTAGTAAGAATACAAAGTAGGAGATATGTCCTTCACATTGCATTACATCAGGGAGTTACATGATGCCAAATTGTCCCATTATTGGTGATGCTAAGCCTGATCACATGATTAAGCTGGCGTTCAGCCAATCTATTATAAGGGTAACCATTTCCCTTTCCTAACAAACAGTCTGTGGTGTGACACTTTGAGATTGTGTAAATATTCTGTTTCTCAACAAGCTTTCATCCAGTGAGTTTAGCATCCATTAAAGATCTCTACAGGCCGGGCGCGGTGGCTCACGCCTGTAATCCTGGCTCTCTGGGAGGCCAAGGCGGGCGGATTGTTTGAGCTCAGGAGTTCGAAACCAGCCTGAGCAAGAGCGAGACCCCATCTCTACTAAAAATACAAAGAAATTAATCGGACAACTAAAAATACATAGAAAAAATTAGCCGGGCATGGTGGCACATGCCTGTAGTCCCAGCTACTCGGGAGGCTGAGGCAGGAGGATCGCTTGAGCCCAGGAGTTTGAGGTTGCTGTGAGCTAGGATGACGCCACGGCACTCTAGCCCGGGCAACACAGTGAGACTCTGTCTCAAAAAAAAAAAAAAAAAAAAGATCTCTACAAATATTCAATAGTATATTGGTGGTTGCAAATTGATTTTCCTGTGTTGTCATTTCTCCTACATTTATTAGCTGGAATTCTTCTGTGATGAAATGCTTCCCCTCTCCCTTTATTTTTTTATGGACTCCTGGATTATTTATTTATTATGTGTATTATAATTCATTACCATTGTTATTCTTTTTGATGCTCAAATTGTCTCAAATTTGGCCAATAGGAATCCCTTCAAGCCAGCTTCTGTGTTCTTTTCACGTGACCCCATTAGTGTTTCAACTCTTCCTTCCATTCTGGCACATCAGGATGTTCCAAGATCACCTGGCAGTTTCCTTGCTCTACCCTTGGAATCAGCCATTTCATTAAGGAACCCAGATTCCTTTTACTAGGGAATGGTATTTAGAGACCAAGGTCTCTAAATGGGCATGGGGTGTGCTCATTGCTACTGCAATGTAATTATTTCTAGATCCTCTCAGTGGACGGTGTTAGGAAATATATTTTTTAAGATTCCTCAGTTCTTACTGACACTTGTAATGAAACTCTAACATTCCTTGTATTTGTATCAGTTTTCTAATTAGTTTTTCTAATGAGTTTTCTAATTTCTAATGCCGTAATAGATTACACAAACTGGTGGCTTAAAAATAAAAGAAATTTATTCTCTCATAGTTCTAGAGGCTCAAAGTCTGGAGCCTGGAACATGGGTGCAAGATACTGAGTCAAACAAACTATCACATTTAAAGCTATTTGGCGTATGTCATGTCCACTCACATTCTATTGGTCAAAATGAGTCATATGGCCACTCCCAACGTCAGTGAGGTTTTCAAGGAAAGAGGGAGTAAAAAATCAAGCAAAATAGTACCATCTGCCTCATATGCCATTTTATGTTCATTTAGAAATTCCTTATATTCTCTTGTTCCAGCAATGAGAGGCGATTTAAGGCAGAGGTGAGAGGTCTGGGCGGCTTACTAAATTTCTTGGTTCAGGAGTGCCCTCTACTATTGACAAAGTGAAGTGCAATTTATTTAATGGCACCAGAAGAAGTTTGTGTGTCTTGTGATTTCGTGCTTCTTTTTTTTATAGGATACTAATTTCCGACATTTCCTTTCTTCTTTCATTCATCACCGCTAGTTCTTTTTTTATCATCTATTTTTTTCCAAAATCAAAATAGCTTTTTTTATGATTATGAAAGTAATACTTATTGCAAAGAAATTAAGACAGCATTATCTCTAGTTCTATGGACTTTCAATCCCTTTCCTTTCAGTTCCTTGGAAGCCACTGCAGGTCTCAGAAATTAGTATTTAATCACTTGAAGGGGGAACTTTCTCTTTCCAGAAGTGATTTTATCTGTGTTCTATCACCACTAGGTCTCACACTGACTTTCCTAATTTTTGCACAGTCTCTCCTGGACTTTCTCCAGAGTGAGCTCTGAAGCTGGGTTGGCTAGCTTTGCTTTGGATGTTTATTTCCTACTTGTAACTGGAAACTTACAGTATTCTTTGCCTTCTAGTTATTTTATAGGTGGGTTATTTTATTCACAATTTTAAATTTTATATGTGCGTGTGTGTGTGTGTGTGGTTTTTGAAGATTGTGGAAAGATTTAGGTAGCTGCCATTATCTGACAGGAATATGCAATTTAGGACTTGGAAAATTTTTTTTTTGAGACAGACTCTCACCCTGTTACCCAGGCTGGAGTTCAGTTGTGTCATCATGGCTCACAGCAACCTCAAACTCCTGGGCTCAAGCGATCCTCCTGCCTCAGCTTCCTGAGTAGCTGGGACTACAGGCGTACACCACCACGCCTGGCTAATTTTTCTATTTTTTGTAGAGATGGGGATCTCTTGCTCGGGCTGGTCTTGAACTCCTGACCTCAAGCAATCCGCCCACCTTGGTCTCCCGGAGTGATAGGATTACAGGTATGAGCCACCATGCCTGGCCTGTACTTGGAATTTTTAAATGGTATTTTAAACTATTTTTCCAACTATTTGTTTCTAGCATGTAGAGATACAATTAATTTTGCTATTTATTTTGTTTTCAGCAAAGTTGTAAAAATTTAAATTAATTCTAATCATTTATATATAGATTCTTTTGGATTTTCTATCTGTGACATCATATCTTCCACACATGATGAGAGTTTGTTTCATCTTTTCTAATCATTACATACTTTCTTTTTCTCACCTAACTGCATTGCTTAGGGAATCTGATACAGTTTTAAGCTAACATATGGCAGATTAAAGATGACTATGGGTTATTTTACACTCCTTCCATAGAGAGGTAGGTCTATTGTGCTTCATTCTAAATTTGGGTTGGCTGTTGACTATTTGGACCAATAGAGTATGACAGAAATGATGCTATGTCAGTTCTGAGCCTGACCTTTAAGAAGACTGGCAGCTTCTACCTTGGTTTATTGGAATCTAGTTCTTATGTAAGAAGAGAGACTATCCTAAGACCATCGTGCTATGAGAAGCCCAAGACATGTAAAGAGGCTCTGAAGGATGGAGACATGTGGCTAGGAAAGTCAAGGAAAACCAAGGCACCAGACATGTGAGTGAAGAAGCCATCCAGGAAGTGAATCCATCCATCCATTCATTCCCACCAATACCACATGGATCAGAGCAAAACAAGGAGTGTAAAAGAATTCAGGCCGTGAATACCCTTTATCAGATTAAATAATTTCCCTTCTAGTCTTAGTTTGCTATTTTTTTAAAATTAAGAGCAGATGTTGAATTTTATGAAATGCTTTTTCAACATTCATTGGTCACATAATCCTTCAGTATGTTAATGTGATGGTGAGTTATATTAATTTTCTAATGTTTAAGCCAACCTTGCATTCTTAGGATAAATCTAACTTGGATCCATATTGCTAATATATTATTTGGGATCTATGTTCATGAATAAAATAGGCCTATTATTTTTCTTTCTCATATTGTCCTTGTTAGGTTTTGTTGTCAAGGTTATGCTATTATCATAAGAGAGTTGAATAATGTACAGTATTTTTCTGTTTTCTGGAAGAATCTTTTCAAGATTCCCTTCAAATTAAGAATCCCTTGAAAATTTGGTAGGAAGTTTATTGTAGCCATCTGGATCTGGAGTTTTCTTTGTGGAAAGATTTCTGAATACCAGTTCAATTCCTCAAAGGTTATAGGAGTTTCAAGGTTTTCCAGTCCTTCTTAAATAAGTTATATTTACTAGAAATTAATTCATTTTACCCAATTTTCCAAACTTACGAGATTAATAAATATCCTCTTATTTTCTATGTTGGCAGAATTTTTGTGCAAGATCCTTATTGATGTCCTGTGTTTCATTTCTGATATTGATTGTTTGTGCCTTCTTTCTTTTTGTCTTGATCAGTCTTGCCAGAAGTTTGTCAATTTTCAAGGAACAAACTTTTGGTTGGTTTGTTCTTTATACTGTATGTTTCTTTTTTACTTCATTTACTTCATTATTTTACTTTATTATTTTCTTGCTTCTACTTCCGCTTGGTTTATTTTGTTATTTTCTTAGTTTCTTGAAATGTGCCTTAGCTCTGCAGTCCCACCCCCAGGCTGGGGACTGATACTGGTCCCTGGCCTGTTCTGAACCAGGCAGCACAGCAGGAGGTGAGCAGCAGGCAAGCAAACGAAGCTTCATCTGTATTTACAGCCGCTCCCCATCACCCACCATCTCCCCCCACTGCCCCGTGTGTGCAAAAATTGTCTTCAATGAAACCTGTCCCTGGTGCCAAAAAGGTTGGGGACAGCTGCCTTAGCTCATAAATTTTCAGCCTTTCTTCTTTTCCAATATATGTGCTTAGGGCTATACATTTCCTTCTAAATATTGCTTTAGCTGATTCCCACATTTTGAAAGGAATGTTTTGTTATCATTCAGTTAAAAATACTTTATAATTTATGATTTCTTCTTTGACATATGGGTTCTTAACGATGTATTTCTTGATTTCTAACATAGGAAGATGTTATAGTTATCTCTTTCTTATTTATGCCTGGTTTAATTATATTGTGACCAGAAAATATGGTCTATATTATCTGAAGTTTGAGACTACTTTATTTTAGCTTATTTATAGCTTAAAATGGAAACTTTTAGTAAGTATTTCCTTTGTGCTTAGAAAGAATATGTAATTCTGCAGTTTCAAGGTACAATTTTCTAAATATATCCATAATGTTAAATTTGTGAATTGTTTTGTTAATTGTTCTATTTCTATACTTTATCTTTGTCTGTTTTGTCAATTGATGAAAGATGTGTTAAAATTTACCACTTTAAATTCTGAATTTGTCTATTTTCCTTTTTTTCTGTTGGTTTTTGCCTTTTTTTTGTTTTTTTTACAACAGAGTCTCACTGTGTTGCCCAGGCTAGAGTGCCATGGCATCAGCCTCGCTCACAGCAACCTCAAACTCCTGGGCCCAAGCGATCCTCCTGCCTCAGCCTCCCGAGTAGCTGGGACTACAGGCATCGCCACCATGCCCGGCTAATTTTTTTTTCTATGTATTTTTAGTTGTCCAATTAATTTCTTTCTATTTTTAGTA
>NW_012153286.1:611939-645324 GCF_000956105.1 Propithecus coquereli | reverse complement strand
TTGCTCAGGCTGGTCTCGAACTCCTGAGCTCAAACAATCTGCCCGCCTTGGCCTCCCAGAGTGCTAGGATTACAGGCGTGAGCCACCGCGCCCGGCCTTGCTTTAAATATTTTGAGGCTGTGTAATTAAGTAATATAAATTCAAATTGCATTTTCCCAGAGACTTTTTATTGTTATGAGATTACATTCTTAACCTCCAATAATACATTCTTGCCTTAAAGTCTATTTTGTCTGATATCAACAAAACTGCAACAGATATCCTTTAGATATTTGCATAATTACTTTTTCCATTTTTGACTTGCTATTTTTCTGTATCTAATGTTTTAGATATGTGTCTTGTAAAATGCACAGAATTTGCGTTTGCTTTTTGATTGTTCTGACAATCTTTGTCTTATAACTGGTATATTTGGTTCATTCATATTATTTATTTGGATTTGAACCTACCATCTTGTCTTGCTATTTTTCTATCTGTTTTGTTTCTGTATCTCTCTTTGTTTGCTTTCATTTAGATTTATTGACTGTATTTTATCCTTTCATATTTTTTCTCCTGCCGTTTTGGAAGTCTTACACCCTATTTTATATTCTATTACTTACTTGTTATTCTAGAAATTATAATGTGCATCAAATTATCAAGATTTAATGTTAATCAATATCTTTACCTCCTAGATAATACAAGAATTATATTACATACATATTATATATATTACCCCTATCTTGACTTGTATGCTGTTTTTGTCATATGTTCTAAATTCACACACACACACACGCACGTGCGCACACACACACACACACACATTTGCCTTAAACTGAAGAAATTTATTTTCTCACAGTTCTGGAGGCTAGAAATCCAAGATCAAGGTGTTGGTAGGGTTGGTTTCTCCTGAGGCCTCTCTTCTTGGCTTGCGGATGCCGTGTTCTCTCTATATCTTCACATGGTCATCCCTCTGTGCGTGTCTGTGTCCTAATCTCCTCTTCGTTTAAGGACACCAGTCATATAGGAATAAGGCCCACCCTAATGTCCTCATTTTAGCTTAATTACCTCTTTATAGATACTATCTCCAAATAAGGTCACACTCTGAGATACTGGGGTTAGAACTTCAACATATTAATTTTAGGGGGACACAATTCAGCCCATAACAGTCTTCAACCAACTAATGTTAACTCATATCTCTAAAATTGTAAGTGGCATTAACGTCAGCAACTAAAGTCTATATCTTTCAAAGCTTATGAAGGCATAGAATCTTTCTTAAAGCATTTTATGTGTGCACAATGGCATTTAGCAGACCAAGCAGGGTCCATGATCCCATTGGGTCACAAGGATTAATTCCATTTGACTTTCCCTTTTTGCTTAATAGATGGCACTTAAATATAGAAGAGAAGTACACTTAACCCAACTTCGTTTCACAAACACTGACTCCTTATTCTTGAGAGCCTCTTTATGTCATTGGACACAGTTTATAGAGGAAGATCTACCAGTGAACACCCTTTTATCCCTTAGCATTAGGGCACCTAAGATCCATCTGGTGGTGTTGGCTGGTCTTAGCATCTCCATGTATGTAAGGGCTTTTTTTTTTTTAAATATTAAGCATTTTTAAGTGTACAGTTCAGTCATGTTAAATATATTCATATTGTTGTGCAACAAATCCCCAGAACTTTTTCATCTTGCAAAACTGAAACTCTATGCCCATCAAACAACTCCTCATTTCTCCCTTCCCCTAGCCCCTGGTAACTATCATTCTACTTTTTGTTTCTATGAATTTGACTATTTTAGATAACTCATGTAATAAATTTGTATATATGTATATATATATATATTTAACTGCAGAATATGTTGTATATATTCAAGTAATATAAACTTTTATATTACTTTAAAAAGTCAATGTTTATTTAGATTTACACAAATAGTAACTTCTTTTTTGGTCTTTATTCTTGCATTTCAACCTTCCATCTAAGATATTTTCCTTCTGTCTACAGTAGATATTTTAGAATTACTTTTTAATATGTCTGAGTGCTAAAATCACTCATGTATGTTAGAAAATTTCTTAGTTTTTGCTTTAATGCAAATAAATAAATGTTCGCTAGGTTTTCTTTTAGGAGAAGGGGTTCATATTTTTCCTTTTACCATTGTAAAGATATCATTCATGATTTTTGTTATTGTTTAGAAATCAGCTGTCACTTTGTCATTCATTATGATAATGCACATGTCTTCTGATTTTCTTATTGTGATAAAATGCATGTAACATAAAATTTACCATTTTAAAGTGTAAAATTCAGTGGCATTTAGTACATTCACAATGTTGTATAGCCATCACCACCACCTCGTTCCACGACATTTCTATCACCCCAAAAGAAAATCCCATACCCATTAAGAAGCTATTGCCCACTTACCCCTCTGCCAGTGTCTGGCAACCAATAATCTATTTTGTGTCCCTATGGATTTGATGCTCTGGTTATTTCAGATGAGTGGGATCATACAGTATGTGGCCTTTTATGTCTGGCTTCTTTCACTTAGCTTAGTATTTTCAAGGTTCATCCTTGTTATAGCATGTATGAATACTTCTGTTTTTATGGCTGAATAATATTCCATGTATGGATATACCACGTCTTGTTTATCCATTCATCAGTTGATGGACATTTGGGTTGTTTTCACCTGTTGGCTATTGTGAATAGTGCTGCTATGAGCATTTGTGTATGGGTTTTTGTTCGAATGCCTGTTTTCAATTCTTTTGGGTACATACCCAGGAGTGGAATTTCTAAGTCATATGTTAATTATATGCTTACCTTACTAACTGTCAAAATGTTCTCTACAGTGGCTGCCCCATTTCACATTTTCAATCATCAATGTGGGTTCCAATTTCTTTACATCTTTGCTAACATTTGCTATTTTCCCACTTGATATTTTTTGTTTTTTAAAAAATTATAGCCGTCCTAGTGGATGTGAAGTGGTATGTCATTGTGGCTTTGATTTGCATTTCCCTAATAACTAATGATGTTGTGTACCTTTTCATGAGCTGTTGGCCACTTGTATATCTTCTTTAGAGAAGTTTCTATTTAAGTCTTTTACTCATTTTAAAATTTAGGTGTCTTTTTGTTGTTGAGTTATAAGAGTTCTTTTTATGTCCTAGATACTAGACCCTTTATCAGATACATAATTTGCAAATTTTTCTCCCATACTGTGGGTCATCTTTTTACTTTTTTTTTTTTTTTTTTTTTTTTGAGACAGAGTCTTGCTCTGTTGCCCGGGCTAGAGTGAGTGCCATGGCGTCAGCCTAGCTCACAGCAACCTCACACTCCTGGGCTCAAGCGATCCTTCTGCCTCAGCCTCCTGAGTAGCTGGGACTACAGGCATGCGCCACCATGCCTGGCTAATTTTTTTTTATATATTTTTAGTTGTCCAATTAATTTCTTTCTATTTTTAGTAGAGACGGGATCTCGCTCTTGCTCAGGCTGGTTTCGAACTCCTGAGCTCAAACAATCCGCCCGCCTCGGCCTCCCAGAGTGCTAGGATTACAGGCATGGGCTGCCAGGCCCAGCCCAAAAGCTTTTAATTTTAAAGAAGTCTAACATATCAATTTCTGTAGTCATTGCTTGTGATTGTGGTGTTATATCAAAGAAACCATTGCCAAATCTAATATTGTGACAATTTACCCCTATGTTTTTTTTCCTAGAGTTTTATAGTTTTAGTTCTTTTACTATTTTGAGTTAATTTTTGTATATGGTAAGGATCCAATTTCATTATTTTGCATGTGGATATCTAGTTGTCCCAGCACTATTTGTTGAAGACACTATTCTTTTCCCACTGACTGGTCTTGGCACCCTTACTGAAAATCAATTGACTATAGAAGATTTATTTATGGTCTCTGAATGCCATTCCATTGATCTATATATCTATATTTATGTCAGTACTTCACTGTTTTGATTCCTGTAACTTTGTAGTAAGTTTTGAAGTTGGGAAATATGACTCCTTTAATGTTGCTCTTTTTCAGGATTGTTTTGGTTATTTGGGGTCTCCTGAGATTCCATGTGAATTTTAGGATAGGTTTTTCTATTTCTACAAAAAATGCCATTGGGCTTCTGATAGGGAATGCTTTGAATCTGCAAATTGTTTTGTGTAATATTTTCATTTTAATATTAAGTTTTCCAATCCATGAATCCAGGATATCTTTCCATTTGTTTAGGTCTTCTTTAATTTCTTTCAATAGGATTTTTTTAGTTTTTATTGTACAAGCCTTGCACCTTCTTGGTTAAATTTATTACTAAGTATTTTATTATCTTTAATGTTATTGTAAATAGAATTGTCTTCTTAATTTCCTTTTCAGATTTTTCATTGTTAGTGTATAGAAATACAACTGATTTGTGCATGTTGATTTTGTATCCTGCAATGTTTTTTTTTAAACTGCCTAATAATTTTGGATAATTTGTCTTTTATTTTTATGTTTCCACATTTCATTGCTTTAAATATTTTATGCATAATTATTTCATATTATGTATCTGATAATGTCAATATCTGATGTTCTTCAAATTCTAAATCTGCATTGATTGTTTCTGCTCACTTGTACTCAAGTCATCTTGTCTTGCATGTTTGCTGACCTATGTCTATAATCTTATAATTTTAATATGTGAGAATCCTAGAAGCCTAAAGTTGGCGTGCTTTTCCCTAGAGTGTATTTAAGAATAGTTCTTCCAGGTGCCAGAGGATACTACTTATCTGCAACTCTATTAGCTTTCTTCTGAGGTTTATAACTTAATACAGAAGTCTCACGTTCAGTTCTCCTTGCATTTTGCTCAAGGTTTAGTCTCCCAATAACAACACTAATATGGGCATTTTCCTTGTGGAAAGGTGTTCCCTTTTATATTTGTTCATTTTTCACCTCTCTCTGTTCTCATTATTTTAAATAAAAGCTCGTGGTTTTTTTTTTTTTTTTTTTTTTTTTTTTTTTTTTTTGAGGCAAAGTCTCACTCTGTTGACCCAGAGTGCAGTGGTGTCATCCATTAAGAAGTATGTATTGTCAGTGATATAGCCTTTTTTATTGTTATGAAACACATAATATAAAATTTATCATTTTAACCATTTAAATGTACAATGCAGTGGCATTAAGTACATTTACAATGTTATGCAACTATCCCCATCCATTTCCAGAAATTTTTCATCAACCCAAACCGAAACTCTGTACTCATTAAACAATAACTCTCCATTATCCCCCTGCCAGTTCCCGGTAACTTCACTTATAATTTCTGTCTCTGTGAATTTGCCTATTCTAATTGTGATGGTTAATTTTATATGTCAACTTGACTGGGCCATGGAGTGCCCATATATGTGATCAAACTTAATTCTGCATGTGTCTGTGAGAGTGTATTTTGGTAAGATTAACATTCGAAGTGGTAGACTGAGTAAAGCAGATTGCCCTCCCTAATGTGGGTGTACTTTATGTAATCAGTTGACGGCCTGAATATAATAAAAAGGCTAAGTCTCCCTTAGTAAGAGAGAATTCTTTCTACCTGAATAATTTTGAACTGGGATTTCAGATTTTTCCTTCCTTTGGGCTCAAACTAAAACATCTTCCTGTGTCTTGAGCCTGCTGATCTTTGAATTGGAACTACATTATATGTTCTCCTGTTTCTCAGGTCCCTCAGACTTGGACTAGAACTACACCATCAGCTCTCCTGGGTCTCCAGGTTGCCAACTAATCCTGCATATTTTGGTATTTGTGAGATTTTGTAATCAGAAGAGCTAATTCCTTATAATAAATGTGTGTGTGTGTGTGTGTGTGTGTGTGTGTCTCCTGTTGGTTCCATTTCTCTAGGGAACCCTGACTAATGCAGATTTTGGTACTGAGAGTGGTTCTAGAGGAACAGAATTTTAAGGATGAGTTTTCTGGATTGGCTAGTGGATTGTTTGAATTGGTTCTCTAATCTGATTAAATTTAAAGACACTAATGATTCTATTTCCAGTAGTAAAAAGAGTCCATTGTATGATCTGGCAATAGAGATATGAAAAATATCTCCATCGAATACTCTTACTCAACCACTTATAAGAAGCAAGGATCTGAGCGACTATGTATATGATACTTATGAACATATTTGTCAAACTAATGAATATAATGACATTGGCTCCTATTATTGCTGGACAAAGTGAGGAAAGAAACAGATAAGCTCATGGATTTAAATTCCCAGCTCAAGAGCTGCATAAATTACCTGAAAGCTTCTATGTATGCCCTGAAGGAGAGGCTTATCTCTTGTACCCACAGGTCTGAGATTTCTGAAAATCAAACCCAGAATCTCATCCTGTGTGGCTGAATTACAATGCAAGTTGAATTTCCAGCCTCACAGGATGTCTACTGTTAAATTGAGGGCATTGATTGGAAAGGAATGAAATCCTGAAAGTTGTAATGGGGGCATGTGGAAAGATTAAGCTGAGGACGTTGAACTCCTAAGTTCTGATGAGTCTTATTTGCCAATGGAAGCAAACTCTCCATCCCCAATGAAAGAGGTGACTCCACTTCCAGTGGAAGTAGCCTCCCCATCTCCAGTGGCCTCTCTATCCCCATCTGAAGGGATTATTTCTCTATTGCCTGAGGAAAATGTAATGGCTTCTTCTGAGGCGGTTGACATGCAAGATAATGTTGATTCTCCTCAGGACCCACCTACACCACCTCTCTTTGTTTTTAGACCTAAAACTATGCTCAAGTCACAGCAAATCCTTGAAGGTGAGGTACAAAGTATGACCCATGAGAAGGAGCACTACTTTCAAAAAGAACTACTTGAGTTTTCTAATTTATACTAATATATCCAGGAAAGATGTGTGGAAATGGATACTAAGAATGTGGGATAATGGTGGAGGAAACATAAAGTTGTATCAGTCTGAATTTATTGATACAGGCTCATTGAGCAAAGATTCTGCATTTAATGTTGCAACTTGTGGAATTAGAAAAGACTCTAATTGTTTGGTAGGTTGGCTGAAACATGGACCAAAGGGTGGCCCACAGTGAGTGAGATAAAAATGATGGACTTGTCTTGGATTAATATAGAGAAAGACATTCAAAGGCTTAGGGAGATTGGGACATTAGAGTGTATTTGTACTTTAAAATCTACTCACCCACCATGGGATGGTCCAGAAGATACATCTTTCACCACAACTGTAAGAAATAGATCTGTGAGGGAAGCCCCAGCATCCCTGAAGAGCTCTGTGATTGCTCTTCTGTGTAGGCTGGACCTTACAGTGGGAACTGCTGCCACTAAATTGGGAAACCAACATGCAATGGGAATAATTGGATCTCAAGGTTCCCTAGGGTATCTCTTAGTATTACCATGCCCTGTGATTAAGGTCAATGGAAAACGGCAGCAACCCAATTCAGGCAGGACTAATAGTGGCCCAGGCCTTTCAGGAATGAAGATTTAAGTCACCCCACCAGGTAAAGAACCACAACCAGTTGAAGTACTTGCTGAAGGCAAAGAGAATGGGTAGTGAGAGAAGGTAGTTATAAATACCAGCTATAACCAGGTCACCAATTACAGAAATGAGGACTGTCATAAGTATTTCCTGATTATTTTGTTATGAATGTTTGTATGTATGTATAATATTTTTGTTTTATTCCTTTTCTTACCCCCTTATATAACATATGATGTATTGACTATATAATAGTATTTAAGTATCATTAACTTTACTTCATAGTATTTATGTCATGAGATATCAAGGAGAAGAGTAAGCTTTTTCCTGCCTTCAGATTTGAACTAAAACATCTTAGGTCTTCCTGGGTCTCAAGGCTCCTCTGCGTCATCTCCAGCTTGCTGATTCACCCTGCAGATCTTGGGACTTGTCAGCCTCCATATTAGTCCAATTCCATATATGAGATTATATGTAATATAATCTCCTATTGGTCTGTTTCTTTGGATATCCCTAATTAATGCACTCATATAAGCAGAATCATACAATATTTATCCTTTTATGTCTGGCCTATTCACTTAGAATGTTTTCAAAGTTTGTCCATGTTGTAGTGTGAATCAGAGATATAACCTTTTTTAAATGGGGACTTCCTCTAGAATACCCATTGTCTAGACTTTAGTCCACCAAACTGCTAGAAGCAGAAGTGTTTAATCCAGTCTTAAGGGATTAGGGAATTCTTCTTTTCATCTGAGACTTGAAGAATGAGTCTGGTTAAAGGTGTACTAGGAGGTTGCTAGAAAAATATTCCTGGTAGAAGAAACAGTATGTATATAAAAGCCTGGTGTGAGACATAATGTGCTGTAATTAGGGACCTGAGAATTTCTTAGTATGGATGGAGCTTAGAGAGCAAGAGGGAAAGTGGCAAGAGACTGTACTAGAGAGATTGGTAAGGGCCACATCATAGTGAATTCTTGGTGAAAAAGAATATAAACAATACCATAGATATGAACTATTTTCTTCCTCCATTACTCATGGGATGATAAGAATTTATGTCATGTCTTCTAATCAGCACATTTGTTGAATTACCCAGAAAACTCAAATCAAGAATGAAGACTGTCCAGACCATTAAAGTTAAAGGTCAGCAAGGCTTGGGGATCTTGCTGATGAGGATACAAACATTAAGCATTTGGCAAATAACTCTCATTCTTCTTCATCCCTCTGATTCTTGCCATTATCCTGAATGACATTAACATCTGCGAGGAGAATTAACTCTTGGCTCTATTCTACCCTTTTCTTGGGATGTTTCCTTGTTTTTAGGGTCACTCTTTTCTCTCAGAATGCCTTTCACAGTGTCCTGTTACCATAGGTACTCTGTAAATTTTACCCTGAAAGTTTGGTCATATACCAATCTTGTTATGTTTCTAAATGTCAAGCTCTAGGAGAGTTTTTTTGTCTTTTATATGAGAGTAGCATACCTTTACTTGGCCATTCTGAAAAAACAGAGTCCAGTGCTGACCATCTTGACTGCTGGAGATGAGGAACTCCTTCACATACATGCTGGTAAGGAGAGATTTTACTCCCTGGGTGGTAATTGCTGTGACTTTAATCATCTTCTGGAAGTCCACTTGCAGCCATTCTTTTGGATTATTCACCTGGGGAAGTCAGTGTTGGACTAGTATCGTCTTGATCACCATTTGCTCCCAGAAATCCCCAAATCCCTTCTTAACCAGCACTTCTTATCACAGCACTTATCACTCTGTATTTCAAGGATTTTTCAGTTTCCCTTATTAGACTCTAAGAAACTTGAGGGCTAAAATCTTTCATAATTCATCTCTGCATCCCTAGGGTCTGCCATTTAATAGGTGCCTAGTCAATGTTTGCTGAATGAATACATGAACCATATATGGACTGAGTATAAAAAGTTTGGCGATGTGGTATACAACCTATTTTGTTTAAAATAAGCCCCTAGAGGAGCAGAGACAATTAACTCCATTCATTCCCCACCAAAAAAGCTATTCAGCGATTGAAAAATCACTGGGTGGCTCTGGAAAATATTTGTGCATGACTGTAACCCTTTCCTTTGAAGTAATGAGAAACCTGGAAAGAAAGCTAAGTGTTGATATTTATTTGTAAAATATACTTTAGCTACTATAATTCTTTGACAGATATTAGCCCAGTAGTGGATATAGTGATTTTTCTTCCAGGAGGTTCAATTAGGGATCATTTTCCCCGAAGGATGTTATGAGAAATCACATGGCACATCCACTAAATGCCTGTGGGTTGTCTGCCCATAGTCAGCCTTCCCTGACACTCTTTGTAGGAATAACAGTTGACAGAAATACCTCTGAAGAAATATTCAAGGGATTCCCGTGTTTTTCCCCAACCACTACTTCCTTCTCTGGACCAGTTAAATGGTAAGTCTGTTGCCTCTTACATGTGGTCTCCAGGCATTAGTCCTTCCCTGGAGGTGAAGTCGGGCTTGTGAAGGAGACCAGGTGGCAAACATATTGGTGAGGTAGGATGAGGCAGTAATCTGTGCATCTGATATTTCTTTACTCTCCATTCCCAACGGCATGCTGCAACCTCAAAGAAATGAATGGAGAATGTTATCACAAGGACAGGCTGTGTCCTAGGTTATACTGGGCTGTCTCCACCTATACTCTAGGACTGTCATCATGACATCATTTTTCAGGCATTAACTTTTGCAGAGATTCTATTATTGTTAACATGCCCCTGTTTTCTGTGCAGCTCTGCTCAGCTCTGTTTGATTTTCCTTGTTAATAGTAGCGTAGGAGGTGGCTGCCTCTGGGGAATCCCATGGTTAGGGTAAAAAAGTCTAAGACTCTGCTGGTTTTAGCACTGATAGTTCTGTGTCCTGAGACTGGGACTCCTTTCCCCACAGTCTCAGGATAACTAGGAAAGTTAGTCACCTTACCTATGGTTGGGTGAGGAATGGATATGAGATGACTTGAACTTACTATTTAAATCACAGCCCATCAACTCCATACGAAGAGTGCTGCGGATGCTATAATGAGTTGGGTGCAAACGGATGTACCGAGCAATAATTGGAGGGTTAAAAATATTGTGTTTTATCCCAGATGAATCCACATTGCCAAAGAATACCTGTAGGGAGGGGTTAGCACAAATACATGGAAAGTGAATACAGAGTGTAAAGCAATTTCTCCCAATCACATCTTCCTTCTAGTTTTGCTTTGTGCATTTCTCAAGAGCATCCAACATCCAAATAAAACAATTATGGCTAGACAGATGTTGGGACGGTATACGCAAAGGAAGAAAGCACTAGGAAGGAGAGTGGAACAAGAGAGATTAGGTCTGGGGAAAATGAAGTAGTTTTCTACTTTGGGTTCCTGTAAAAGGCTCATAAAAGTTGAGGAAGCCATTTAGGACTTTGATACTCCAGCATGGCTCACAAACCACCAGCAGCAGCATCACCTGGAAGCAATTATATAGCACCAGGGGAGTGATATCAGTGAGTTGGTTGAATAGGAGGCCCCCAGCTCTTATCCACTTACAGGAACAATAATTTGGCAGCTGTCTATGGACAAAAGTGCCTTTGTGGGAGCCTTGGGATCCAAGTAGGAGGTTGAGAAACCCTAGAGTAGTCCAAGACTGAGGATGGCTGCTTTGATAAGCTAGGCTTACATTCTGGTAGTGGGCCTGCCAACCATGGTTCTGGCTGTGGACCCAGAAGCAGCCTACCACCCTGTGGACTTGGTTCCAGCCCTGCTTGTATATGGTCCTGCCACCAGCCCTGTCTGTCAAAGGATCTGGAGGAACAACTCCCATTGGCACCATCAGTAACAGGCCTGTTGACTATGAACCCTGAAGCAGCCCTGTACTCAGCTTTAGTACTGCACTACCATGGTCTGGGGGCAGTTCTTCCTGCCCAGGAAACTGATGGGAGCCATGCCCCCAGAAACAGGTCTGCCAACTGGACCTGACTGTGGACCTGACTCCAGTCCTACTTGAGGCAATCCTGCCTACCTAGGGATCTGATAGAAGCTGTGCCCATCTGTGCCCTCGTAACAAGCCCACCAACTACAAGCCCAGCTGGGGACCCTGAAGCAGCCCTGTGATTCAGGCCTACTCCACCACTGTCCACAGGCAGTGCTGCCTGCCCAAGTACCTAGTCAGATCCACACCTGTCCACAGCACTGGTAATGGGCCCACTGTCTAGGGACCCAATTGAAGACCCAGAAGAAGTATCTGTTCTTTCAAATGCACAGACACCAATGCAAGACCACATAGATCACAAAGAATCAGGCAAATATGACACCACCAAAAGGAGCTAATAAAGCTCTAGTAACCAACCATAAATAAATGAAGATTCATGAAATGCTTGACAAAGATTTCAAAATAATCATTTAGAGAAGCTCAGTCAGCTATAAGAGAACATAGGTAGACAACTAACAAAATCAGGAAAACAATACATGAACAAAATTAGAAGTTTAATAAAAAATAAAAGCCATAAGAAAGAACCAAAAAGAAATCCCAGAGCTGAAGAACATTATGACTGAACTGAAAAATTCAATAAATATCTTCAATAGCATACTCAATCACACAGAAGAAACAATCAATGAAGTTGAAGACAGGTCATTTGAAATTATCCAGTTAGAGGAATAAAAGAATAATGAGGAAGAGTGAAGAGAGTATACGTGACTTATGGGACATCAAGCAAAATAATATACACATTATAAGAGTCTTAAAAGGAGAAGAGAGAGAGAAAGGACGTTTACTTAAATAATGTGTGAGAACTTCCCAAATCTAGGGAGGGAAATGGACATCTCAATTCATGAAGCCCTAAGGTCTCCAAAAAGGTTGGACCCACAGAAGTCTACAATATGACACATTATAATTAAATTATCAAAAATCAAAACAAAAAGAGAATTTGGGGGCAGTAAGATAAAAGTGAATTGCCACATATAAGACTATGAGCAGATTTCTCAGCAGAAACCTTGCAGGCCAGGAGAGAGGAGAATGATTTCAAAGTACTAAAAAAAAACTTTCCAACCAACCCAACCAAAAACACTTTATCTGGAAAAACTGTTCTTTAAGAATGAAGAAGAGATAAAGACTTTCCCAGAAAAATAAAAACTGAAGGGGTTCATCTTCACTAGACCTGGCTTACAAGAAGTGATAATAGGAGTTCTTCAGGTTGAAATGAAAAGACACTAAACAACAACATGAAACATATGAATGTTTAAATATCACTGCTAAAAGGCAAATATAAAGAAAAATACAAAATATTGTAACACAATGATGGTATAAATCACTATTAATACCAGTATATAGATTAAAAGAAAAAGAACAGTAGCAATAACTATAATAAGAGAAATTTGTCAATGGAAACACAATATAAAAACTGTGAACTAAATAAACCTTTTTTTATTTATAAATTACCCAGCCTCAGGTATTCCTTTATAGCAACACAAACAAAGACAGAAAATTGGTACTGGGGAGTGGGGTGTTACCATAAGGATACCAGAAAATGTGGAAGTGGCTTTGGAACTGGGTAATGGGCAAAGGTTGGAAGAGTTTGGAGGGCTCAGAAGAAGACACAAAGATGAGGAAAAGTTTGGAACTTCTTAGAGATTGGTCGAGTGATTGTCACCAAAATGCTGATAGAAATATAGATAGGACATATTTGAAACTTGGACTTAGGGAGGGAGGGGGGGCAAGGGCAACATACGTAACCTAAACATCTGTACCCCCGTAATATGCTGAAATAAAAAAAAAAAAGAAATATAGATAGTAAAAGGCCATGCTGGTAAGTTCTCATATGGAGATGAGGAATTTATTGGGAACTGGGGCAAAGTGCACCCTTGTTACACCTTAACAAAGAACTTGGCTGCATTTGTGTCCATTCCCTTTAGCTTTGTGGAAGGCTGAAGGTAAGAGTGATGACCTAGGGCAGTGGTCTCCAAACTTTTTGGCACCAGGGACCGGTTTCATGGAAGACAGTTTTTCCGTGGATGGGGGATGGGGGAGGGTATCGTGGCGGGGGTGGTGTGGAGCTCAGGCGGTGATGCGTGGCCCTTTTCCTAACAGGCCATGGACTGGTAATGGGCCACAACCCAGGGATTGGGGACTGCAGGCCTAGGGTATGTGGTGAAAGAAATTTCTAAGCAGCAAAGACTTCAAGAAGTGGCAGGGATGCTTTTAACAGCTTACAATTAGATATGGCAGCAAAGGAATGACTTAAAGTTGGAATTTATAATTAAAAGGGAAGCAGAGCATAAAAATTTGGAAAATTCTCAGCCTGGCCATGCGTTAGAGAAGGAAAGAGCATTTTCAGGAGTGTAATCCAAGCAGGCTGCAGAGCAACCATTTGCTAGAGAGATTAGCACAGATGAAAGGGAGCTGGGTGTTAATAGCCAAGACAATGGGAAAAAGGCCCCAAAGGCACTACAGATATCTTTCAGGCAGGCCCTCCCATCACAGGCCCAGAGGCCTAAAATGGTCTGGGGGGGGGCTGCCCTGCACCACCTCAGGATATTTCTCTTGGCATCCCTGCTGCTCCACCACCAGCTGCAGCTCAAAGGACCTCAGATACTGCTTGGACCACTGCTCCAAAAAGTGCAAGCAGTAAGCCTTCATGGTGCCCACATGGTGCTAACTCTGCAGGCATTCCAAATGCAAGAGTAGTGGAGGCTTGGCAGCTTCCACCTAGATTTCAGAGGAGGTATGGGAAAGCCTGGGTTCCCAGAAAGAAGCCTGCCAAAGGGGCAGAGCCCCCACCAAGAGACTCTACTAAGGCAATGCCAGCTGGAAATGTGGGGTTGGACCTCCCACAGAGAGTTCTCAACAGGGCACTGCCTAGTGAAGCTGTGGGAGCAGATCCACCATCCTCCAGACCCAAGAATTATAGAGCCACTAGCTATGTGCAATCTCACCCTGGAAAAGCCATAGGCATTGGATGCCAACTCATGAGAGCAGTCATGTGGGTTTTGCCCAGCAAAGCCATGGGGATGAGGCTGCCCAAGATCTTGGGAGTCCACCCTTCAAACCAGTGTGCCCTGGATGCAAGACATGGAGTCAAAGATTATTTCGGAGCTTTAAGGTTTAGTGTTTGCCCTGCTGGATTTCACACTTGCATGGGGCCTGTTAACGCTTTCTTTAGGCCATCCCTTTTGGAATGAGAATGTTTACCAATGTCTGTTACACCATTATAACTTGGAAGTAAATAACTTGGTTTTGATTATAGGCTCACAGCTGGAAGGAACTTGTCTTGAGTCTCAGATGAGACTTTGGACTTTAGACTTTGAAGTCAGTGCTGGAACAAGTTAAGACTTCGGGGGACTATTGGGAAGGGATGATTGTATTTTGTATGTGAGAAGGACATGAGATTTGGGAGACCAGAGGCAGAATGCTATGGTTTGGATATGGTTTGTTTGGCCTTACAAAAACTCATGCTGGAATTTGATCTCCAATGTTGGAGGCAGGGTCTAATGGGAGGTGTCTGGGTCATTTATTTAGGTGGATTCCTCATGAAAGGCTTGGTGCTCTCCTTGCAGTAATGAGTGAGTTCTTGCTCTATTAGTTTCCATGAGAGCTGATTGTTGAGTGGAGCCTGGAACCTCCTCACTCTTTTGCTTCCTCTCTCACCATGTGATCTCTGCACTTGCCAATTTCCCTTCCACTTCTGTTGTGAGTGGAAGTGGTCTGAGGCTTTCACTAGATGCAGGTGCTGGTGCCATGCTTCTTGTACAGCCTGAAGAACTGTGAGTCAAATATATTAGTTGGTGCAAAAGTATTGTGGTTTTAGCATTGTTGAAATTAGCCGTTTGATATTGGAATACATTCTTAAATAAATATGGTTATGTCATACATCATTTCAATGCACGTTTCTCACTTTATGTATTTTTGCTAATAACTTATTACTTGCTGTTTATTTTATATTGATTTTAGACCATGGAAATGATGTTAGACAAAAAGTAAATTTGAGCAATTTTCTTATTCAAGTTCAAAATGGGTTGTAAAGCAGAGGAGACAACTCGCAACATCAACAATGCATTTGGTTCAGGAACTGCTAATGAATGTATAGTGCAGTGGTGGTTCAAGAAGTTTTGCAAAAAAGACAAAAGCCTTGAAGATGAGGAGCGCAATGGCCAGCCATTGGAAGTTGACAGCGACCAATTGAGAGCAACCATTGAAGTTGATCCTCTTACAACTACACAAGAAGTTGCCCAAGAACTCAGTGTCGACCATTCTATGGTCATTCAGCATTTGAAGCAAATTAGAAAGGTGAGAAAGCTCAATAAGTGGGTGCCTCATGAGTTGACCGAAAATCAAAAAAAATTGTCATTTTGAACTGTTGTCCTCTCTTCTTGTATGCAACAGCAATGAATCAGTTCTCAATTGGATTGTGACATGTGACAAAAATTGTATTTTATATAACAACTGGTGACAACCAGCTCAGTGGCTGTACTGAGAGGAATCTTTAAAGCACTTCCCAAAGCCAAACTTACATCACAACAAGGTCATGGTCACTGTTTGGTGGTCTGCTGCCAGTCTGATCCACTATAGCTTTCTGAATCCTGGCAAAACCATTCCATCTGAGAAGTATGCTTAGCAGATCCATGAGATGCACCGAAACACCTGCAGCTGGCATTGGTCAACAGAAAGGGCCCAATTCTTCTCCACAACAACGCCCAACTGCACATCACACAACCAATGCTTCAAAAGTTGAATGAATTGGGCCATGAAGTTTTGCCTCATCTGCCACATTCACCTGACCTCTCGCCAATGGACTACCATTTCTTCAAGCATCCTGACAACTTCTTGCAGGGAAAACGCTTCCACAACAGGAGGATGCAGAAAATGCTTTCCAAGAGTTCGTTGAATCCCAAAGCATGGATTTTTATGCTACAGGAATAAACAAACTTATTTATTATTGGCAAAAATGTGTTGATTGTAATGGTTCCTATTTTGATTAATAAAGATGTATTTGAGCCTAATTATAATGATTTAAAATTCACTGTCCAAAACTGCAATTACTTTTGCACCAACCTAATATCTCTTTTCTATGTAAATTGTTCAGTCTCGGGTTTCCATTTATAGCAACACAAAGACTCCAACTATAGAAAATCTCCAGAATATGCAAACCTCCACAGACAGAAAGCAGATTATCAATTGCCAGGGACTATGGGGAGTGTAGGGGTGGTGGGGGTGGGGGTGGCGGTGTCATGCGTATGGGTGCGTGTGTACGTGGGAGGTGGTGCGGGGTATGGGGAGTGACTGCTTAATGGGTACAGGGGATTCTTCTGGGGGTGGTGAAAATGTTTTGCAACTAGATGGTCGTGATGGCTGCACAACATTGTGAATGTACTTAATGGCACTGAGTCGTACCCACCCTTCCCCACCCCTCCATCTTTCGCACCATGTTCCCATCCAGTAGGAAGCGGGAGTTCCTACAAGGAGAGGGTCCAGGGGCGAGGGTGAGCAGCACCCTCCCACCCCACGGCCTGCCATTTCTAAGCCCAGGCCTGCTGCCCGCGGGCCACCTGGGAGGCAATGGTGCCACCGGGAGTGCGTGTCGCGCAGCCGGCACCCCGACCAATGAGGGACTGGTCCGTGGTCGTTAGGATACAGAGTACTGGACCGAGGATCAGCATCTTGAGAGGCATTGCACTGAGCTAGGCCGGGCGGAGATATCGCACGCAAGGTCCAGCATGCCGGGCATGCAGAGCCGCCGAGGGTCGTCCTGTCGTCAGAGCCAGACCCGCTCTCGCATAGCCAGAGCCGAGCTGGCGTTCTCAGTGAGCCACATGGAGCGCCTTCTGCGGGAGGGCCACTACGCCCAGCGGCTGAGCTCCTCTGCACTAGTTTTCCTAGCTGCCATAGTCCAGTACCTGACGGCCAAGGTCCTGGAGCTGGCAAGGAACGAGGCCCAGAACAGCGGCAGGAGGTGCATCACCCCAGAGCAGGTGGACATAGCCGTCCACAACAACGCGCTGCTCAGCAGCTTCTTCGACTGTCGCTCCATAGATTAATATGATTGTATTAGAGACAGAGGTGGTGCCAGCAGTTTTTCAGGGCTTTGCCCTGAAGGAATATGTGAACGTGTTAGTTTGCATATCGAAAGCTGCTTCACCTCAGGAGGGCATCTGAAAGGTCAGTGGCGGCTGCATCCCAATATGGCGCAACAATTCTCAGACCTGTAGTCCTGACTTGCTTTGAAAGGCAAAGCAGGTCTGCCAGGAGCCACAGGATGAGAGCTGATCAAAGAATGCCCCGACAGACTGACACCAGTGGCTGAAAGCAATTAGCCCAAGGGACAGTTCCTGCTTAAACTCCAGACTACCTGTCTCAGTACACAATAACTTGATAAAATATGGAGCCACTATATCTCTGTTTAACCCTTCTGTTAAGTGATAAATTTACCTTAGAACTTAGAAGTTAGCCTATGAAAATTTTGTAACCATTCGTTCACGTAGATAGAGTTAGTTAAGGGATCTGAAGAAGCCTTTTGAAAAACTTTTAACCTAAGACGAACTACCTATTATCATGTAAATCTGTTACCCCTGGCAACCAATCACTGTACCTATAAATACCCATGTAAAACTTCACTCGTGGCCCTTGTGATTAACGGAGAAATCACGAGGTCCCCTGAGTATCCCTCTTTTGTCTATTACCTTTATAAATCTATAAAACTATACCTTCGTCTCTGTGTATTCTTTTATTTCTGTTATTTTCCATTTTCTATTGTTTTCTTATCCTTTGCGACGACCCCTACCTAAGGGACCCGATTTTTTGCTGGAAGCGTAGCTAACTCTCTGCACACGACGATCTCCCAGGTTGCCCCGACGCAGGAGTAGCTTATGACAGCTGGCTCCCGGGCCTCAGCTGTCCTTCCCTCCACCCGTCTGCTCGTCCACCTGGAGCCAAACTCGCCCCTCTCTCTGGCCACCCAGGGCAACCCCGCCGGCCCTGGGCCTTCAGCGAGTTCTGTCAATAAAGTGTTTAAAGAAACCCACGGGCCTGCTTGAGTCACTTTCCGTCGGAGGGGGTTATGAGACATCCATAGCAGGAGGGAGGGAAGGGCAGGCGGTGGGGGTCTCGGGGTGGGGTGGGGTGGGTGGTAGTCAGGGATGGCACACTGGAGCAGGGACATTCATAGCCGGAGACAGGGAAAGGCAGGCGGTGGGAGTCTCTGGGTGGGGTGGGAGTCAGGGATGGCACAGAGGAGCAGTCTCTCCCTGTGACAGTGCAGGGGGTGGCCCTGGGTGGGAAGGGCTGGCTGGGGTGGGGGCACAGAAGCCTTCCCCATCAGCTCTGAGCAAGTCAGGGCCTGCCTGGTGAATTCCCCGGAGTCATGGGGTTCGCTGGGGTGCAGTTCAAAACCATGATTGCGGTGTGGTCTAAGGGCAGCCAGGGTTGGGGTGCAGAGGTGGACGAAGAGGTCGGCATGGGCTCCAATGGGGCAGGGACTTTGGGCGGGAAGAAAGAGGAGTGATGAGGGAAACAGCTCAGAAATACACAAACACGGAATGAGGGTCACGCAGGGTCACGAGTGTAGCTTTGGTCGTGTCCAAATGGAGATGCTATGGGACGCACTTAGCAACCAAGAGAGACAAGCCGTAACCTGGCAACATCTGGCGCCAGGCACGGCCCCGCCTGCCTGTACAGGACCCTGGATTTGATTTGCATACGGAGCAGGCATCTGGCCAGGCTCCGCCCCAAGACCCTTGATTTGCATACGCCGCTCGCAGACGGGCCAGGCCCCGCCTCCGATCCCGCTCTTTGCATATCACCAGGGCAACGGGGCGGGCGAGGACTCTCGAGCCGGCGCGGTTGCGTCTGCCAGCCCCAAGGAGACGCAGGGCACGTCGCGGCCCCCGACCGGTGGCGCAGTCACGTCAGCGCGCCCGGAGGCGCTTGGGATGGCTTACATGGCGGCGGCCGCGGCCGGCCTGGGCGGCGGCGCGGGCCCTGGTCCCGAGGCCGGGGACTTCCTGGCCCGGTACCGGCTGGTGTCGAACAAGCTGAAGAAGCGGTTCCTGCGGAAGCCGAACGTGGCGGAGGCCGGCGAGCAGTTCGGGCAGCTGGGCCGCGAGCTGCGCGCCCAGGAGTACCTGCCATACGCGGCCTGGTGCCAGCTGGCGGTGGCGCGCTGCCAGCAGGCGCTTTTCCACGGGCCCGGGGAGGCGCTGGCCCTTACCGAGGCCGCGCGCCTCTTCCTGCGGCAGGAGCGCGACGCGCGCCAGCGCCTGGTCTGCCCCGCCGCCTACGGGGAGCCGCTGCAGGCCGCCGCCAGCGCCCTGGGCGCCGCTGTGCGCCTGCACCTCGAGCTGGGCCAGCCGGCCGCCGCCGCTGCCCTCTGCCTCGAGCTGGCCGCCGCCCTGCGCGACCTGGGTCAGCCGGCCGCCGCTGCTGGCCACTTCCAGCGCGCCGCCCAGCTCCAGCTGCCCCAGCTGCCGCTAGCCGCGCTGCATGCGCTCGGTGAGTCCGCCTCCTGCCAGCTGCTGGCGCGCGACTACAACAGCGCCTTGGCGGTCTTCACGCGCATGCAGCGCCTGGCGCGGGATCACGGCGGCCATCCCGTGCAGCCGCCGCCACCACCGGGGCCCCAGCCCGGACCCGGCGCGACACCCGCCTTGCCGGCCGCGCTGCTTCCTCCGAACGACGGCTCTACGGCTCCTTCTCCCGCAGCCCTGGGCGCCTTCTCAGACGTCCTGGTCCGCTGCGAGGTGTCTCGCGTGCTACTGCTGCTGCTCCTGCAACCACCGCCCGCCAAGCTGCTGCCGGAGCATGCCCAGACCCTGGAGAAGTACTCCTGGGAGGCTTTTGACAGCCACGGGCAGGAAAGCAGTGGGCAGCTTCCCGAGGAGCTCTTTCTACTGCTCCAGTCCCTGGTCATGGCTACCCACGAAAAGGACACGGAAGCCATCAAGTCGCTGCAGGTGGACATGTGGCCACTGTTGACTGCTGAGCAGAACCACCTCCTTCACCTCGTTCTGCAAGAAGCCATCTCCCCCTCGGGACAGGGGATCTGATGATAAATCACAGTAACCAAATGACTTCGTGCCTGCTATCAAACCTCACACATCCACCTTTGCATTTCGGGAGAAAGAAGATACATCGTTCCTGGTTCTACGTTTTATGTTACCCCTGTTGCCACCGTGGGAATGTAGTTGACTGAAAGTTACCTGTATCCCAAACGCTTATTTCCATAATAGTGGGAGAAAAGCACATTTCGATAGAATCAGAGTAGAGGACATGGCTCTCTTCCAAAAAACTGTAACGTAAAAATGAGAATCCCTTTAATCTCCTTCCTCCTCTTCTCCCACCCAGTGCCGCCTCCCACCCCCATCTTTGTTACATAGTTACGATTTCATTTTGCACTGCTCCGTCTAAATTCCTGAACTATGTGATTTCATTGTGACACTCATTGCTTAGACACTAGTATCTCTGTGTCTTTGTGATCACCAGATCTCTCCCTTGACTCACCCGCACTATACCGACGCATGGGAGTCATTTTATAGCTCCAGGATGTAGTCATTCATTTGAAATTTACAGTAGGCCTAGTATGTGGGCTATGGGGGAGCAGTGAGTCTACAGCGGCCATCTGTGAGGCAGTCCTTACTCAGATCCCTGCAATGCAAGTGTGTCCAGTGCATCAGTTCCAGTGCTAGTGTATCTATTTGCATTGGAATTTACAGTTCTGGCTCTATTCCAGGAGGTATCTGGAATCTACGTTGCAACTTTTATTTAACTCAAATATTTAAATCAGAGCATGGCTCTTTGGTATTGTGTGATCATGTGAATGCAAGGCAGTGTCCTCCTCATTCCCCAGCAGCAGGAGGTTCTATTTTAAAACACTAAGTTTCGAAGGCTTTTTGGTCCAAATGTTACATGCAAACCAACTTAGGTGTTTTCTTATCGATTGAGTTATTTTTACACTTGTGACAGTGATCATACGAACTCTTCAGAGTATAACCTCTTTCTCAAACATTCAACTTTGGTAAAGTGCATCCTTTAGACTGAAATTGTATGCAATAACTAATCTTTGGGGCTACTGAGGACAAAGTTGGGGATGGGGGAGGTGATTTTTTTTGTCTTGTGTTTTTGTTCCTGTTGTTTGGAGGGTGGGGGAGAGGTGTGTAGGGTCGTCACTGTGAGTTAAGTGCCTCGAAATGGGTGGGACTTTTAGGGTATTCTTTTCTGCTTCTAGTTCTACTTCGACGAGGTGGAAGTGATGGGACATACAGGAGCAGCCCATTTGAGACAGATCCAGCCACCATTCATCTGCTCCCACTCGGCTGCCAGGAAGGGTCCTACGGAGCCCTAAAAGCCTAGCCCAACTTATTGCAAAAGTGGTAAGGACACATGCTCCTTTAGTCTTTGGCTTTTTTTTTTTTCCTTTCCTGATATAGTCCTCTCAACCTGGGCTGCGGGCCCGGCCAGCTGCCTTATTCTCTTATGGCAAAATAATGTCGAGGTGTTACGGAGCATGACTCATGATAATTTGTTGGGTTTGGGCTTAAGGAGAAGCCTCCTTAGGCCTCTGTGTCAGGGAGGTGAGGGGAGGGATAACCAGAGAGTCAGGTATTGGGTATATAGGCATAATTCTAGGAAACACTAAAACTCCTTGTTTTCCATTTGCCATTGGCTCATTTATGTATCTCACACAGAAACTTAACAGCAGGCATAACCGGGCCAAGGCCAGATTTCAGCATTTCTGACAGAGTTCTCTTGTTCTCTTATATCCCTCTAATACCAACATTAACATTGATTTCTAATATATCAAAGACAAATATTTTTAAAGGACATGATTAGCTTTCTTTTTAACTTGAAAACAGAGGGGGAAAGGTCCTTATCATTTAAATGTTCATGGACAATTCCAAATTCACATTCAAAATATTTTAAACTGTTGAACATGGTGGCAGTGATCCTTGAAGGGTGTTGGGGTTCCCCTTCTCTCCATTATGAGGTGTTCCTATAATGAGAAATATTTCTTATGAAAGAATATTTTATATGGGGATGGTACAAAGACATTCAAGAACCACGACATTGGAAGAAGATGATCAAGACTGAAATTAGTAAATTTAGGCAAGCTCTGGGATCCAAAGGTTTCTGGTACTAAGGATTAATGTTAATTATCTAGGCATCTCTACTGCCATTAAAGTAGACCAGCAGTCTAGTCCATAAGCTTTTTCTGTAAAGGGCCAGAGAGATAGAAATATGTTAGTCTTTACAGGCCACAGGTGGTCTCTGTCACATACTCTTCCTTTGTTTTTGCAATCCTTTAAACATGTAACAACCATTCGTAACTCACAGTCCACACAAAAGCAGACTGTAGGCCAAATTTGTGGGCTATGGTTTGGCCATTGCTGTATCAGAACTCAATGACTTTGCTAAAGGAATAAACCTCATGAGAGTGTTTAATAAATGATAAGTAAGTTATCCTTATCACTGAAAAACAAAGTTCGAAAATAAGTGAACTAGGCATTGAACTCCAGATTCCAGGAAACAAACAAACACACCAAAAGAAAGTAAAGGAGAATTTTTATAGGTTTGAACAGAAATTAATGAATTAGAAGCAGCTCTTTCAAAACCATGTTCGATTTTAAAACCAAGAGTTGATTCTTTGAGAAACCAATAGAATAGACAACCACTTGCCAACTCTGATAAAGAGGCAGAAAGACATGTATGTGTGTATAGATAGACACAGATATGTGGCATGGGAAGGGAGGTAAGACTCTACACATTTACAGCAGTTTACTCAAGGTAACACAAATGAGAATACCAATAATCATAAAAGGATTGGAAAAGGCAGTCAAGTATCTGCCTCTAAATAAGGTACAGTGCTCAAATGGCTTTTTCATCTACTGTTGATTAAACACAAAATGACTACATTAATTAAACTATTCTAGAGCAATAGTTTCATGGAAAAAAATGGAAGCTTTTCCAATTTTTTTTCAAGTTTAATGTAACTCTCATGCCAAAACCTGATAAGTAGAGCCCCTGGCAAAGGTAAACCTATTTTATTCATGAATATAGAGAAGTTCTAAAAATAAAATGTTGGCAAGTTGGATCCAGCTAAGTTTTAAATGATTATACAGTATGACCAAGGAAAGTTTTCCTAGAAATGTAGCAGAGTTGTGTACTGAAGCCCTCTTGCCCTGTTTTGTGAAAGCCAGTTGTGTACATCTCTTCCCAACTCTGCATTTAATGACATCACATCTGTGGCTTGAAGTTGGGCATGATGGGAGTAGTATTTATATCATGGAAATCAGCAAATTCTACAAACCAAGGCCTTTTCTCCCTAACCTGCCGTCACTTTGCCCCTGAGTTGGTTGTTTATTGAATGTTAAGTGTAACGTGACAACAGGAAAGAGAGGAAATGTGATCATGTCAAAGATGCCAGAAAAACATTTGACAAAATTCAGCTGCCATTCCAAATAAAGTAGGAATAGAAGGAAACTTTTTAAACATGATTTTAAAGTATTTGTTTGAAACTATCTGAACAATATATTAAATAGTAAACATGGGATACATTCCCATTAAAATCAGGAACGAGATAGGCTTATTGATTTGTGTGGGTGGGTGTGTGTGTTTGTATGTATGTGTGTATCTCAATGACAAAAACATTTAGGGTGATTGCTATTTCCTGTTTAGTAGGTACTGTCAGCACCAATTACTGTATGAAATAGGGTTCCAACAAAGAACATGGAACACACAAATGAGGATCATTTGAGGAAGATTTAATAAAGGTACTAGCTAGGAAGGTGGGGGACAGGGTATTACCATCTCTAGACCCGAAAGGATAAGGAGAGAATTGGGTAGATTGTTTTAGTGGCTTAAAGAATGACCACAAATTCTTTGACATTCCTCCTGTTGAGAATTAGGGTCTATTTCCCTTCCCCTTGAATCTGAGTGGATGTGTGATTTGATTATAACCCACAGGATGTATTGAAAATGATGCTGCATAACTTAAAAGACTAGGTCAGAAAAGCTGATGTAGTCTCCACCTTGTTAACTGGAAAACTTAACTTGGAGGCCCTAAGATGACATGTAAGAAGTCCGACTACCTTGATACCGACACGCTGTGAGAAAGCCCAGGCCACAGGGAAAAGCCATGTAAAGTTACTTCAGTCAACAACTGCAGATTCTGTCCTAGCTGAAAGCCAGTACCAGTCACCAGAAATGCAAATGAAGACACTTCCACATGATTCCAGTACCAAGCTGTTAAATATTCTTGGCTGAAGCCCCAGATGTGGAGCAGACACTGCCCATCCCCACTGTGCCCTGTCCAGAGTGCTGACCTACAGAATCCATGAACAAAACAAAATGTTTGTTCTTATGACACGAAATTTTGGAGTGGTTTGGTGCACAGCAATAGTAACTGGTACAGGTAGAGAAAACCACTCTGAGGGGAGCAATGACCTTCAGTGGACAGATACAGTCACAAGGAGGAAGTCAGGATAATAAATGTGCCGATCTTACTCTCCTTTAATCTTTTGCCAGTGCTCCCTGTTGGTAAAACCCAACTGAAAGCTAGAGGACAAGGTAGCCTGTTGATATATTCTATACAGGCTTGCATCACAGAACAAGAAGCAGGGCAGAGAAGCAGGAAAATGGATGTAAAGGGGCAAACAAAAGTTATCTTGTGCAGGGCCATTTGTGGACTTTGAACTTTATTCTGAAGACAACAAGAAGACATTGAGAGGTTTTAGGCAGGGGATTGATAAGATGATTATCCTGAAAATGATGTGCAGCTTTTATTGGAGACTAGAAACAAGGGAAGACTAGTTAGAAGTGTAACATAATAGATCAAGTGTGAGGTGATGGGGCCTTGGTAAGAGCAGTATAAGTGGAAACAAGGAAGTGATGTGAGAGGCAAAGGGAGAATTGACCAGATTCATGGATCAATTCATCAGGGGGCATAAAAATGAGGGAAGAGTAGACAAAAATGCTAAGGTTTTAAACCTGTTTAAATAAAGGTCTTGAACCCATCCTTAAAAATTCATCGATTCTCAAGGTTTCACCCATCCTTTCGTGTGGAAGACACACATTTTTATCTCCATTCATGGTTTTACCCCCTAAACTCAAGTATTTCACCTTCTCCCCACTGGACATTTCAACCTGATTGCCCTACCATCACCTCAAAGCTAGGATATCCATAAGCAAACTCACAATCTTATCAATGCACTCAGTCCTGAATCACATATTTCTATCAATAGAGCATCTTTTCATTTCTATTATCTATGAGAACCTTGACACTACTACATTTTTGTTTATGTTTGCACAATCACCCCTATTGCCCAAAGGCGAAAAATTCTTTTTTGGAATTAAGTTTGAAGAAGCTAGGAGTGTTTGTCCAGTATCTGAAATCTGTCAAGAGCTCTTTAAAGAAGAATTCATGCAATCTGATGAAAGGACTAATTACATACCATTAAGGTCCCAGTGGAATTTCCTCGATAAGTCTGCCACTTCTTCCCATCAAGACTATACATGATGATAAACTGAGAGATGTAGAGGCTGGAGAACTTCTGACGGGCACCCTGGGTCTTGATGCCATGAATAATCATTGGTGCCAACAGATCCACCTACCAATTAAAACAACACTTTAACTTGTTTTTAAATGTGTGTACTACTTCCTGAAATTAATTATTGGCTTAGGAAGAATCTACATTGCTATAGATGTGCCCAGCATTACCTTAGATGTGCAAGTGAAGCAGACACCAATGTTGAAATTTGGACATGTGTGTGAAACTGTGGGATAAACAGTGGGAATGAGTAGGAAAGTGCTTATTGAGTTCTCAGCCTGCTTTCTGGTAAACTAGACTATTTCCAAATCATCGAGCCCCCAGTGCCTCTGCATACACATCCTTTATGCTGCCTATATGGACCCACATAATCTAATGCTTTATCCACACTCAGCCTCAGCCTAGCCAAAGCCAATTTCCTTCCCACTCCCCAGACCAGCCCCATACCAACATAGCTATCAATGATAAACTGCTACACCTCCTTGAAGCGTTATTCAGAAACTATTTCTCCTGGTTAGCCTTCTCTGATTCACCCAGACAAATTTAGTGCTGCTTCTTCTATGCTTCCACTTCACTTTATATATAACTTCATTATAGAAAATTATTGCACCATATGATAAAGGTTGCTTTGCTTGTCTGCCTTCCTTATTAGACCAAGATCCTTAAGGCAGTAAACCTGTTTGAGTTACCTAACATCTCTGTGTCTCAATTTGTTTATCTGTAAAGTGGAGATAATATTAGTGTTTGTCTCAAAGGGTTACCATAAGGATCAAAGAGTTAATACATGTATTGTGCTGAGTTCAGTGCCTAGTACATACTAAATACTCAATAAATGTTAGTTTTTATATTCTCTCTAGCCCCAGCACCTAAAATGGTATCTAGTATAATACTGATGCATAGCAAATGCTTTGGAATCAATGAGTGAATATGGCAGAGTGGTAAGGAATGGTTGGTTCTTAAAGAAGAGGTCATGGACCATGCAGCATTACAAGAGGTATCAGTTTCTGCCCTAACAAGCAAGACAAACTTAACATGTTCTTACAGGAGCCTGGCATGTCCAAATTGGACTACTCATGACTCTTGTGCTTAATAATGGTCTCCTTCAGTTGACTGTAAGTTCCATGCATACACTCATTCAAAGAATATTTTTTAGCACTTTCTATGTGCCAAGCACTGTTTTAGGTACTGGGAATAGAGTAGTAAACAAGAAATAGAACCTGCCCTCATGGAACTGACATTTGAGTAGGAGAAACAGACTCTATATCATTTATATGTTTTTATTTGTTTACAGCATCAAGTAGTGATAGGTGCAGGAGAAAAGAAGCAGTGTAACAGGACAGAGTGTGTCAAGGCCTTCAGAAGCTACAGCACTGTCTTTTCCCAGATTAAATGGTATTTCCAATTGAAGGCAGTTTATTTTTTATCTTTGTGTTGTGGTATAAATAACTGAAAGCACCAGGTGCAAAAATCATGATTTTTATTTAATTGACTTGTATTGCTTCTTTATGTAGATAGAGTATAAGAGTTCTTTATTGTACCACTGATCATTGTGTCTTCTTGCAGTTTTAATAAAGACTTGCCAGGCCAATCAGTTACATTTTGTAACTGATGAATGCTTGGCAAAGTGTCAAGCTTATCTACTTCATCTTCTTGTGCCTCTTCTACATTATAATTGGCACCTGGGAGCAGTTTGGAAATTACAGATTCAATAGTTTCACTTATGTATCCAGCCAGGTATTTCAATGTAACTGCAAGACATATCTCTCGACTAGGAAGTAAGCAAGGTAGTAATGAGTTTCGTGGTATGAAAGTACAAACATTGCAACTGCATATCTCCATGGGGTCTACCAACTTCCTGCTGCTTAATGCCTGGTCTTGGTCACCCAGTGCCCCGCAAGCCAGCCCAGTGCTCTTGTGCCTGGGGGCCAGGCTGTTGTACACTCTTCAGGTCTTCTCACCAGAATAGATGCCTACCCCAACTCCCTTCCTTGTTAGCACCCCTATCAACTCCATCTCCATGCCTGCTGGCTCGCTGAAACCATTTCTTTATTTTATAAAGTTACCATATCAGGGCCAGGCGTGGTGGCTCATGCCTGTAATCCTAGCACTCTGGGAAGCTGAGGCAGGAGGATCGCTTGAGGTCAGGGGTTCGAGACCGGCCTGAGTAAGAGCTATACTCCATCCCTACTAAAAATAGAAAAATTAGCCAGGGATAGTGTCATGTGCCTGTAGCCCCAGCTACTCAGGGGGCTGAGGCAGGAGGATTGCTTGAGCCCAGGAGTTGGAGGTTGCAGTGAGCTAGGCTAATGCCATGGAACTCTAGCCCAGGTGACAAAGCAAGACTCCATCTCAAAATAAATCAATCAATAAAATAAAATAAAAAATAAAGTTACCAGATCAAGAAAATGTCTAGCTGGACCTCAGTAGGAAAGATGGCAAAAACCACCTTGAGGATGAGGTGATTTAATACGGTTTGGATGATAATACAATTAGGTTTATTTGTAACTGGTTTAATTACCATAAACAAACAGTAATAGTTAATAGATGATTATCAACTTAAAGGGAACATTCTAGAAACAGGATAGTATAACTATTATGAATTAGGGCTCTGGAGCCCAACTATCGAACAATCAGGGTTTGAATTTTGGCTCACCCGCTTATTGGCTGTGTGACTTGGGGCACAATATCTAACTTCTCCTTGCTTCAGTTTTGTTATCTGAAATGAGGATGGTAGTAACACCTGCCTCATAAGGTTGTGATAAGGATTTAGTGGCTTGATTTGTGTTGAGCACATACTAAGGAAACTCTGTCTACTTCAATATTTTGATCATGACTTAGCAGGAATATTAACAAGTTTACTGATCAAATCAGTAAATGATGTGAAACTTGGAAGAGTAGGAAATACTTTGGGAGACTGAAGCTTGGCAAGCTGAGACAATGGGCCAAATCTAATAAGGTGAAACTTAAAAGGATGTATCACTCAGGGTTCTTTGGCTAGGCATGGATAAGACACTCTGTTTATTAGTCTCGTCAGATCGTATCCAGTGAGGAAGATATAATTCCCCAAACAGAAATAAGAATATAACAGATGCAAGGCATCCAACTAGATAAAAAATGTCCACTATATAGGGATACATGTAAGGTCAAAAATGATAACCATAGAAATTCAAGATGAAGAACATGTGGTTTGGTAGAAGCACAAACAAAAAAAATATTTAAAGATTAGTGAATAGCAGCTCGAATTGAGTCAAAATTGGCAGTGTCTACAAAACAATAATAAAAAGATGAGTTGCTGTGGCATTAATAGATACGCTTTTTCTGTCTGCTTACTGGTAAGCCAGTTTATTTTTCCCTGGTCCCTATTTACTATTTTAACCTCAAAAAAATATATAAGAGCAGATGTGGTCTTGCAAAAAAGGAAAACATATTGGGGAATGTCCTCAGCCAACTAGGAAGAGGAACAAGAAGACTACACTATAAGAAGAGGATGGAGGTGGGGGAAGTAGGTGGTGAAACGTGTGTACGTTAGTACCTCTTCAGGCTTCAAGTACCAGGGTTGGGAGGCCCGTTAGATAGGTTGAGAGCAAAGCTGGAAGCAAAAGAGTTTCCTCCATTTTTCCATATTTCCAGATATGCTCAGTTAAATAAAATGTATTATTAAAATGAATTTCACATGTTTTAAAAATTGGCTACTAGAAAATGTAAAATTGCACATGAGGTTTGCATTTGTGGCTCACATATTTCTATTGGACAGCACTGCTCTAGGGGAAACGGGGAGGTGAGAAAAATCTGAAAGCCTGAGTCCTTTAAAAGAAATTGAGTTAACCAACTTAAAAACAGTATTTTGGTCATTGATTCCAACTTAGTTTACCAGACTGAACTAAGTAGATGTTTCCTATAACCCAGTGGGGTAGAATTCAAGAAGGAAGACAGATTCAGTTTTAGAAGAGAAGTTACATTTTCTTTGCTTGTGGGATGGTGGATTGAATCATTTGTTTTTGTATTAAAATAAAGGGCACTGGAGGACTCAAAGATACCTAGGCAGTTGGAAGCATCTAGTAATAGCACACAGGGTCTTGAGAGATGATGAGTTCAATATTATAGGAAGTATTCAGATATTCTAATTGATGAAATTTTCTAACCTTGATCCAGGAAAAGGGCTCCTTGGTGCTCCAGGCATTGATTGATCCAGAATAATGAAGTCTGGCCAGCTTTGGGGCCCACTGTCCTTTGCCGAAGAAAGGGAAGAGAGATTAAATTCAGCTGGGTTGGTCCTAGACACTTGGGAATAAAAGTACTCTCTTGAGAAAGGTTAATCCTACCTGTGGAGAAGATAGAGAAAAGCATAAAGACTTTATAGCAGTATTGATTACTATGTAGAGATTGTGTTTGTCCTTGTCCATTCTATTTTCTAAAAAATTTAATAACTTTATTGATTGTTAGCACCTCTAATTAGCTAATACTGGAATTTGTTACTAGAATTACCAAATAATATTATTTCTTTATTATACAATGTATGCTCATTGTAGAAAAATCAGAATATGGTAAATGAAAATAAAAGTAAATATAAAAGAAATTTAAAAACATAATCCTTCCACCCTGTGAAAAATATTACTATTTTGCTATATAACTGTCCAGCTTCTTTTTCAAGGGGAATTTTTTTTCCCTCTAAAATAAAGGTTGGCAAACTTTTTTCTATAAAGGGCCAGATACTTAATAATTTAGGCTTTGCAGATTATATGGTCTCTGTTGCAACTACATAACTGCTGCTGTAGCCATAGATGATATGTAAATGTATAGGCATGGCTGTGTTCCAATATAAGACTATTATGGATGCTGAAATTTGAATTTTGTAATTCTCACATGTCATGAATTTTTCTTCTTATTTTTTCAATTATTTAAAAATGGAAAATCTATGCTTTGCTTGCATGTCATACAAAAACAGATGGTGGGCTGGACGGTAATTTGCCAACCCTTGCTCTAAAACAATATTTGAGAATTCTCTAGATCTTATTCGAGCTTTACCATTGCTGCTCAGTGAAGAGAATAGACTCAAGGGGAGCAATACAAAAGGTAGGAAGAATATTTAAGGAGGCAGTGTCATTGCCCAGGTGAGAAATGATAGTGGCCTGAATTAAAATGGTCACAGTGGGAAACGGAGAAGAGGAGATGGATTCAAGAGACACCTATGGAATAGAACTAATAGAAGCATGGAGATGGGTTGGTTATCTGAAACTCTCCGACAGAAATAAAAAAAAAAGATATAACCAGCTCAGGTTCTTGGAGAAAAAATAAAAGTGTTTACCATATTGTCCTGAAGCTGTAATCTGAAAATCTCTAATGTGTCCAGAAGCCATTCCCAGTGGAATCTGACACTCTGAAATCAAACAAGGGGAAACAGTAGCTAGAAGTGCACAAAATTCAGCTTCTCAAATGTAAGTCAATGAAAATGGGAGAACATCAACAAATGCTAGTATTTTATAGTATTTATTATGTGCCGAGAACTGTACTAAATGTTTTATTGTACTATCTCATTTAATTCATCCTAACAAGTGCTAGAATGATTCATATTTTGCAGCTGAGGAAACTAGGTATGGACCCTAGTTTCCTCAGTTTCCAAATATACCAGTGGTTCTCTTATTTGTTTAGAGTTAAATTCCCAAACTCTTCTAAGTGATATATGTAAGTTATCTCTGGTAATCAAATGAAAATTAAGTTCCAAAATCTGCTATTGGAAATCTTGGCACTTCAAGTTGTGAAAATGAGGAGATTTTTTTTCAAAGCTTCAAGCATATCTGCTCTCCTCTGAGAACTCTGATGATTTCTACCAGCAACATTCCTTTTAAATTTGATAATAATGTGAGCTTGTATTTATTTCCTGACACAAGCAACCATTGCAGGAAGAAGGAAAGCTCTATAGAAGTAGGCTGGGTAGGCAGGGAGCCTCTGCCCACAGTGCTACTCACGCTTGCTGTACACCAGAAAAAGAGTGCTCATCCCAGCATTTAGGTGCTCGCCAATGAGGCATTCTACCCGCCAAATTCCAGCTTTGGATGGTAGCATTTCCACTGTCTCAAAAACACCTTATCAAAACCGAAAGGAAAAAAGTTATTTCTTTTCACTAAAAAAATGAGCATGAGATACATTGGCCTATGTAGAATATCAAAGGAAATCTACCAAATTCAGTTCCACCACTCTTGGACCCCTCAGACCCAAAGTTCTTGCTATGTGGCCCCTACAGTTGGAGGCACTGAAGGTTGAGTTCTGATCACTCCCCCAGAAAATGAGAGACAGAGTGACTGAATACTTTGTTGGTGTGGACAGGAGAATGCTACTGCATTAGGATTGGCCTGCATTCCCAGGGTTTTTCAGAGTAAAAAGTGTATTTCTCATTGACCATATGTGAGTTTTGCGGGAGAGCAGAAGTCAGGGTTAGGTCCTATTGGATCCAGTCAACTAGGGCTGTCGAGAAGGGTAAAGTTTCCCCAGCAGAAAGAAACTGGATGTGGATGCTGAGGGGCTGAGAAATGTGTCACAAGTGACCACCCAGAATAAAGGTGGAACCAACCAAGTCAAGGGGATTTCATGACAGAGGGTCCCATAAGGGAGTCTTTAAAGTGTCCCCTGTAAGTGCCCTGCAAGAGAAAGAGTCAGCTTTAAGTATCTGCCAGGTGCTGACAGTGTGAGGCTAGCTTACAATAATGGTCCCAGTTGTAAGTAGATAAGAACTGTCCTATCCCCTTCCCTTTAACCTATCTATGCTAGAGTTTAAAACAGCAGCTAGCAAGGGGTTGTGGGGAAGCATGATAAGTACAAGGTAGAGAAATTCAACTATGTCTCCCTTTCCCCATGCAGACTTTCAGCCTGATGCAGGCTCAAGTTGGGGGAGGGGAGATTGAAGTTAAATCAAGTTCAAAATTTTGATTGATATTTTGGAATGGACATTGTAATTTAACTTGAACTGTATTTGTGATATAAAGTGACTGCAAGTCTGTTTATTCCTTAAGAGTGAGCAGAAAACTCTACACATCCGATAAAGGGCTGATAACAAGAATCTATCTAGACTTAAAAAAATCAACAAGAAAAAAATCAAACAACCCCATAAATAAATGGGCAAAGGAAATGAACAGAAACTTTTCAAAAGAAGACAGAATAATGGCCAGCAAACATATAAAAAATTTCTCAACATCTCTAATCGTTAGAGAAATGCAAATCAAAACTTCAATGAGATATCACATAACCCCAGTGAGATTGGCCTCTATCAAAAAATCCCAAAACAACAAATGCTGGCGAGGATGTGGAGAGACAGGAACACTCTTACCCTGCTGATGGGACTGCAAATTAGTGCAACCTCTGTGGAAAAGAATTTGGAGACACCTCAAAGAGCTCAAAATAGAAATACCATTTGATCCAGCAATAGCACTATTAGGCATCTCCTCAAAAGAGCAAAAGACATTCTATAATAAAGACATCTGCACCCAAATGTTTAT
>NW_012153286.1:608738-611788 GCF_000956105.1 Propithecus coquereli | reverse complement strand
AACGACAGTGATCTAGCACCTCTTATATTTTCCTGGATAGAGCTTGAGCCCATCCTCTGAAGTGAGGTATCACAGGAACGGAAGAATAGGCTCCATATGTACTCGCCATCAAATTGGCACCGACTGATCAACGCTATGGTGCTCACATGGTAGTAATATTCTCCAGGGATTAGGGGGTTGATGTGGGTAAACTCACAACTAAATGGACGCGGTGAGCGTTGTAGAGGGGAAGGGCATGTCTCTAATCCTCGCTTGGGTGAGGCAAAGACAAAAAATGTAACCAAAATGTTTGTACCCTCATAATGTCCTGAAATAAAAATTAAAAAAAGAGAGTGAGCAGAAAAATTACAGGGCTTATCAGAATTTTTAGGAAGAAATAGGGGAAGTTTACTCCCACTGTTAAACCTGTTTTAAAGGGACAGTGGAGAACGAAAATAAAATTGTGTTTTGATCAATGTTGTCAGTAGTACTTAATCAATATACTGGTTACATACATAAACAAATCACTCTTTGGATAACTATTGGTGCCCTGTGGGATTTGAGATGGTAAATGAAAAAGGATAAATTCCTTTTTCCTAGGAAATTGCTGTGTCATTATCTATTTATTCTGTTCTGTTTCCTTTATAGCAGTTTTTCTGTATCTGAAATGATCTTGTTCATTTGCTAATTTTTTTATCTCGCTGTAGGTTTGAAAAAGTCAGTTATCTGAGAGCATGGAGCTTGTCTGCTTTGTTCACCGTATCCCTAGTGTCTAAATCATTTAAAGTAAGGGCTCAACATTTACAATAGATAAAAGAAAGAGCACAAACTAGCTCATACCTGGATAGAGGTTGTACACTGCCATTTTATACTCCTCTTTTTTCCGTACAGTAAACACATGTCCACTAAAATGAATAGAGTGGATGTTTTCATTGCTACCCATGCTGAGCAGATACCATCGGATCCTTTGATTCTGAGCCATTACTAAGCCTGGTAGCGCATCCATCACATAGCCATTGATTGCTAGAGAAGGAGAACACAGAGAAGTCTGTTAAAATCTACTGTACAAGTTTCTTTCCTTTCACTCTACCAAAAATACTGATACTTATGAAGATTCCACTCCCACACATATAATCTAAATTAATACAATGTTCAAGTCTCTGGTTCAAGGCTCATTTGTCAAGGTGCATGCTACATTTCACAGTGAGTGATATTTGAGTGTGGGATATATTACCATGGAAGCGATAATTCTCTTTAAAAGCGGGGTCTTCCACATTGCAGGGAGCCCCACAGTTCCTTTCGATGTTTTCAGTGAAGTACCAGCTCTTGGTCTCATCAAAGATAGTGAAAAAGAGAGCAAATTCCTGTACTGTCACTTGTCTGCCGTGGGCAGGGTTCAGTGTGTTAGTGTGGCAGATCAGAAGGGGTCCAATCAAGCCTGAGTGCATATCTTTTTCCTATGGAGAGAAGACATGAATCCCATGAGTATAAGCTCTCTCATCTATGAACGAGAGTGGATTTCTCATGAATTTTTATGCCACTCCAACCTGTCCTCCATCTTCCCACAGTACAGTGTATCCTTTTCAGTAGATTCCAGAGTAATATTTCTAAAATACAAATATGATGTCACCTCCCTTATTTAAAGATTCTCATTGTGCACAAGGATAAATACCAAAAGTAGTAGAAAACAACACAAAGATCATGTATTTTAAACCAGAAAGTAGCCAGCACAATAGAGACCTGCTTACCAGATCAACATCAGAAAAATAAGCCCAGGCTTTGCAGTCAAACTCATCATTAGTGGGTGCCATATGATGTTGCACTTTCCAAAAGTAAGTTTTGGTTTCATTAGGCTTGGCAAAGTTTTTTCTAGGTTCTGCTCCTTGTCTCTGATCTTCCTCATAAGAAATAAGGCTAGAATAGAAGGAATAGGCACGAGAGGCCTGATTTTTGAAAGTTACCTGCAGAGAAAAAAATAAAAAACAAAACAAGAATCATCTTTTAGGATCTGAAAGTCCTTAGCTTAGGGTTTACATCCCTAACAGGAATGCTCATCTTTTGGTCTTTATCCAAGTTTTTAATACTCTGGAGTAAGTGTTACAGGGGATGGATGTTAGAACCCAAACTTAAGATATACGGAGGAAATTGTGAGGAATTTTTCTATTCTAAATTTAAGGCATAAACTCAAGGTTGCAAAGGAGAAAATTCCTAAACACTTAAAAACAATTCCAAAGTAAAAGGGAAAATGTCACCACAGAGGTTATAAGAGACCATAACCCCAGGAGTTGACACTTAATGTTTTTCATGACAAATTCCAGGATGAACACATATTATCTTTAAAAAATACTTGTTTTTCAGATTTAAAAAAATACACATTTATCAAGGAACATATGGAAAGTAAAATAAAATTCAAGGCAGAAAAATTCACCCACAATTTCATAATTTTAGATCTTTCTGTATTCTTTATATAAACAATCAATTGGGACAATAGATAGGTATTTTTGGAAAAAATAAAACTACTTCAAATCTTTGACTCACACAATGCATCAAAATAACTAACTTTTAGTCTATAAGAATTACTGATGGATTAAAAAGTCAAATGTAAAAAAACTAAACTGTAAAAGAAAGTTGAATAAAGTATAGGTGATTTAAAAATAATCTCTGGATAGGGAGGGAATTTTATAAACATAAAAGCAATAAAAGTGTCAAAAAGGAAAGACTGATGGGTTGCTACCTAAAAATTCAAACCTGTTTTATTTCACAAACCATCATATATAAAATTAAGAGACGACAAATTTGAAAAAAAATACCTTTCACTAAAATGACTAGTGGTTACTATCTAATACATAAGGTGATATAATTAATAAGAAAAGCACCCCCTCCCAAAAAGACAAATGTGCAAAGGACATTAACAGATAATTCATAAGAGAAAGTCTTAAAATGTTCATATACATTGCACTTCTAAAATTTTATCACAGGACAAGAGTTGTGATTACAGCATTATTTATATAGTGAAAAAAAGAAACTGTCTAAAATGTTGTTTAGTGTAAATGGTTAAGTAAACTGTGGTT
>NW_012153286.1:600317-608488 GCF_000956105.1 Propithecus coquereli | reverse complement strand
TATATAAAGAGTAATTTCCTTGTAATTCCATTGTCCTTAACTTACCATGATATTGTCTTCAACTTCTGCTCTTATATATGGCCCCAAGAGTCCTAAGTGTTCGTTTAGTTCTCCACGGTACAAGGGCTTAGTAAAGGAGCCATCAGTAAATTCCTGGAAAACCACCTTCTTGAACTGAGGGACCCTGCCACTTTGAGCCCTGGAGAAAAAAAGCAGAAGAAAAGTAGTATCCTGATTGACCAAGTGGGTAGAAATGCCTCACATCCTTACCTTTCCTGTATTTGAGAAACATTTAGTAGAATTAATGATGGATTGCAAGTGTAATGGGGCAGGGAGGAGAGAAAGAGGGATTAAAGATAACTTTCAGGTTTCTGGTGTGGGCAAATGGGTGGATGATGTTGCAATTCACTGAAATGGAGAGCCCTAGAGAAGGAGTAGGTTGGGGTATATGCTTTTAGACATATGGGACATCTATGTGAATTAAATTGGCAAATACACAGAGGTCAGGAGTTCACAAAAGAGGTCTAGATGAAGATCATCTATATTTAGATGGTATCCAAGTCATGTGAGTCACTTACCAAAGTCAATTTCTTATGTTCTCATTTTCCTGGAAATCTAAGAAGCATTTTGCATAGTTAACCACTCCATCCTCCTTGAAATACTGTCTTGGGCTTCACTACTATGTAAGTTCCGTGAAAGCAGGGGTTTTGTATGTTTTTTCCAGTGCTGTATTTCTAAGGAGCTGGAATGGTGCCTGACACAAGGTAGGTGCTCAAAAAATATTTGTTGAATGTTGAATCAATGTAGAATGTATAAACATACTCCAAATATAAGAGAGCCCCAGGGTCCAGTCCTTGGAGCTCTTTACTTTCTAAAAACCTTTTAAAATTGTGAACTAAAACATATATAATAAAGTGCATAAAACATAAATGCCTTTGGTACAAAAATGCAACCATCACCCAGATCAAGAACATGGCCAGTAACCCACAAGATTCACTGTATGCCCCTTTTCAATCACATTCTCTCCCTCCCCACTAAACGTAACCATGATTCTGATGTTTATGATAATGATTTCTTGGCTTTTCTTCATAATTTTACCACTTATGTACACATCCTTAAAAATATAGTTTAGTTTTGCCTGGTTTTGAACTATGTAATTAGAAACATATTGTGTACTTCTTTTGTTTCTTACTTCTTCCACTCAACATTATGGTTGTAAGATTCATCTACATTGTTTTGTGTAGCTATAGCTTGTTCATTCCAGTTGTTGTATAGTATTCCATTATATGAATATACCACAGTCATGAACACTTTAATTCTAATTTTTCGTACTCACAAATAGGCCTGATAGAACCTTCTAGTCTGCATATCTTTTGGTGAACATATACATGCATTTCCGTTGAGCACATATCTAGGAGTGGAATTGCTGGGTATATATATATTCAGCTTTGGTAGGTACTGCCACACTGTTTTCCAAAGTAGCTGCACCGTTTTCCATTTTCATCAACAATGTATGAGAGTTTCATTTTCTCCAAATCCTCACAAACATGTGGTACTGACTGTATTTTTACATTTTTCGACATTCTGGTGGTTGCATAGCAGTGTCTCATTGTGGTCATATTTTGCATTTCCCTGATTAATAAGGTTGAGCATTTTTTCTTGTGAGTAGTAGCCATTTGGATTTCCTCTTTTGTGGAGCACCTGTACAAATTTTTGACAATTTTTCTATTGGAGAATCTGCTTTTTTCTTATTGATTCAAAGGATTACTCTGCAATGTTTTGATATAGGTCCTTTGTGTGATGTATTATGGACATCTCCCATTTTGTGGCTAATCTTTTCATTCTCTTTATGTTATCTTTTGATGAGCATAAAATTTCATTATTTTAATGTAGTAGAATTTGTACCCAAATCCTTCATGGCTAGTGATTTTTGTGTCTTGATGTCAATTCTCTTTCTTTCCCTACCCTGCAGATCTTAAAATATTCTTCCATTTTTCTAAGATATTTGTGGTTTTATCTTTCATATTTAGACTTGTAGCCCAAGGTGAGTGGATTTGTGTGTATGGTGTGAGTTAGAGATCCAATTTAATGTATTTTCCCATATGGATACAAAAATTTCCCAATATTTTTTTATTGAAGACTGCCCTTCTGTGATACCTTTGTCATAAATCAAGTGTCTATATGTGTATGAGTCTAGTTTTAGATTTTCTATTCTGTTTCATTTACCTATTTATCCCTATACTAATTATCACACTTTTAATTACTATAGCTTTAAAATAAGTCTCAATATGTTATACAGAAATTCATCTCATCTTGTTCTTCTTCTTCAAGAGGGTCTTAGCTACTCTTGGACCTTTGCATTTTCATATTAATTTCAGAACCATCTTGTTAAGTTCTACATAAGAAATGACTTTTGGGGATTTTCATTCATATTTTACTGAATCTACAGATCAGTGTGAGAATAATCTACATTTTCAAATATTGTGTTTTCCATTCTATGTACATCATATTTTCATAGTTTTTTTCATAGAGATCTTGAAAAAATTTAGTTATACTTATTTTTAGATACTTGTTACTATTTTATTCCATTATGCATTTACTTTCACTCCTCATTGTGTCTCACCTAACTAACACACTCAAATTAATTTTTCCTCTGGTCATGGCTCTCTTAAAAAGTCGCTATCTTGACTTATGACCACTCTCAAGAGAGATACCTCAAGACCACATTAGAAAGAAACCATAACAATAAAAATCACAATGGGGGCCATCTTCCAGCTTCTTACTAGAAGGAAATCAAGCTTCTTCAGCTCATCAAACTTGCAAGCACTGTGAGCTGTGTGACAATCCAGTACAGGGGCATTACCAGCACTGACTTGTCCTGGATGGTTCAAGATAATCATCTGAGCAATGAAGCCAGCTGCTCCCATTGGATGAGTTATTTTTGCTGTCACAGGCCAGGTTGCCATTATGAGCATCTTTGACAGACACATTCTTGACACTGAAGGCTGTGTCATTCCCAGGAAGAGCTCCACTCAAAGCTTCATGGTGCAATTCAATAGACTTTACTTCAGTTGTAATGTTACCTGGAACAAAGGGGACCACCATGCTGGGTTTGATAATACCAGTCTCTAGTCAGCCCTCATGGGCAGTACCAATAGTACCAATTTTGTAGACATCCTGGAGGGGCAGATGCAAGGGCTTGTCAGTTGGACAAGTTGGTGGCAGGATACAATCCGGAGCTCCAAGCAGCATGGTTCCACTGGCATTGCTGTCTTTATGGGTGACTTTCCATTCCTTGAACCAAGGCATGTTAGCACTTCACTCCAGCATGTTGTCACCATTCCAACCAGAAATTGGCATGAATGCTATTGTGTCTGGGTTTTGGCCAATTTTCTTAATGTAAAGCTGTCTTCCATAACTATTTCTTCATATCTCTGTTGGCTATAGTGTGGCTCAGTGGAATTCATTTTGTTAACATCAAAGTTAGTTGTTTCACACTCAGTGTAATGCTCATAGGTCTGCCCATTCTTGAAGATACCACTTTCAAATTTATTAATACCACCACCAAAAATCAGGGCAGTACAGTCAGCCTGAGAGGTGTCTGTATTCATGTTTTCAAAAATTGATACATAATAATTGGACATATGTATGGGGTACATGTGATATTTTGATACACACATACAATGTGTAATGATCAAATCAGGGTAATTGGGATATCCATCATCTTAACCATTTATCATTTATTTGTATTGGGAACATTCCCAATCTTCTAGCTATTTTGAAAAATACAATAAATTATCATGAACTATACTCATCCTACTGTGCTATTGAACACTAGAAGTTATTCTTTATATTTCCCTGTATTTTTGTACCCATTAACCAAACTCTCTTCATCCTCCTTAACCCCCTACCCTCCACTACCTCTGGTGACTACCATTCTAATCTCTACCTCCATGAAATACACTTTTTAGCTCCCATATATGAGTGAGAATATGTGATATTTGTCTTTCTGCCCCTGGATTATTTCACTTAACATAATGACCTCCAGGCTCATCCATGTTGTTGAAAATGACAGAATTTCATTATTTTATGGCTAAATAATATTCCATTGTATATATGTATCACAATTTCTTTTTCTGTTAATCTGTTGATGGAAACTTAGGTTGATTCCATATCTTGGCTATTATGAGTAGTGCTGTGATAAACATGGGGGTGCAGATAACTCTTCAGCATACTGATTTCCTTCCTTTTGGATACATACCCAGTAGTGGGATTGCTGGATCATATGGTAGTTCTATTTTTATTAATAGTTTTCTGAGGAATCTCCACACTGTTTTCCCTAATGTCTCTACTAATTTACATTCCCAAAAAGAGTGGACAAGAGTTACTTTTTCTCTGCATCCTCACCAGCATTTGTTATTTTTTTTGATAATAGCCATTTTAACAAGGGTGAGATGATATATCATTGCTGTTTTGATTTGCATTTCCCTGATGACTAGTGATGGTGAGCATTTTTTCATATACCTGTTGGCAATTTATATGTCTTTTTTTGAGAGATATGTATTAAGATCTTTTGCCCATTTTTAAATTGGATTATTTGGGGTTTTTTGCTGCTGAGTTGTTTGATTGACATATATTCTGGTTATTAATCCCCTGTTGGATAAATAGTTTGAAAATATTTTCTCCCATTCTATACGTTGTCTCTCCACTCCCATTGACTGTTTTCTTTGCTGTGCAGAAGGATTTTTAGCTTGATATAATACCATTTGTCTATTTTTTGCTTTTGTTGCTTGTACTTTTGGGGTCTTATCCAAAAAACCTTCATCTAGACCAATGTCCTGAAGCATTTCCCCAATGTTTTCTTCTAACACTTTCATAGTTTCAGGTCTTACATTTAAGTCTATAATACATCTTGATTTAATTTTTGTATATGGTGAGAGATTAGGGTCTAGTTTCATTCTTCTGCATGTGGATATCCAGTTTCCCCAGCACTATTTATTAAAGAGACTGTTCTTTCCCCAATTTATGTTCTTGGTGATTTTTTTGAAAATGAGTTGGCCATAAATGAGTGATTTGTTTCTGGTTTCTCTATTCTGTTCCATTGGTCTATGTGTCCATTTTTATTCCAGCACCATGCTGTTTTGGCTATTATAGCTTTGTAGTATATTTTGAAGTCAGGTAGTGTGATGCCTCCAGATTTGTACTTCTTGCTCAGGATTGCTTTGGCTATTCAAGGTCTTTGTGGTTCTATACATATTTTAGGATTATTTTTTCTACTTCTGTGAAGAATATCATTGGTATTTTGATAGGGATTGCATTGAATCTGTAGATTTCTTTGGGTAGTATGTTATTTTAACAATATTAATTATTCTGATCCATGAACACGGCAGGTCATTCTATTGTGTTCTCTTCAATTTCTTTCATCAGTGTTTTATAGTTTTCATTGTACAGATCTTTCACTTGTTTGCTTAATTTTAGTCCTGTATATTTCATTTATTTTTATTGTAGCTATTGTAAATGGAATTACTTTTTTGATCTTTTTTTAAGATTGTTTGCTGTTCATGTATAGAAATGCTACTGATTTTCTTATGTTGATTTTCTATCCTACAATTTTACTGCATTCGTTTATTAGTTCTAACAGTTTTTTGGTTGATTCTTTAGAGTTTCTATATATAAGATCATGTCATCTGCAAACTGGGCAATTTGAGTTCTTCCTTTCCAATCTGGATGCCTTTTATTTCTTTCTCTTTCCTAATTGCTCTGGTTAGGACTTCCAGAATTATGTTTAATATGAGTGGTGAGTGTGGACATCTTTGTCTTATTACAGATTTTAGAGGAAAGCTTTCAATTTTTCCCTGCTCAATATGATGTTAGCTGTGGGTTTGCCATATATGGCCTTTATCGTTTTGAGGTATGTACCTTTTATGCCTACTTTGTTGAGGGTTTTTATCATGAAAGGATATTCAATTTTATCGAATGCTTTTCAGTATCTACTGAAATGATCATATGGTTTTACCCCTTGATTCTGTTAATGTGATGTATCATGTTTATTGATTAGTGTATGTAGAACCATCCTTGCATTCCTGGGATGAATCCCACTTGATCATTGTCAATAATGATCTTCCATTGAATTAAGTTTGCTAGTATTTTGTTGAGGATTTTTGCACCTATGTCCATCAGGCATATTGGCCTGTAGTTTTCTTTTTTTGTTGTGTCCTTGTCTGGTTTTTGTATCAGGATAATGCTGGTCTCATAAAATGAGTTTGTAAGTATTCTGCCCTCTTCAATTTTTTGGAATTGTTTGAGTACAATTGGTGATAGTTCTTTTTTAGCAATGAAGCCATCAGGTCCTGAGCTTTTCTTCAATGGGAGACCTTTTATTACTGCTTCAATCTCATTACTCATTATTGAGCTGTTAAGGTTTTCTATTCCCTCATGGTTCAGTCTTGGTAAGTTGTATGAGTCCAGGAATTTATTCATTTCTTCTATGTTTCCCAATTTGTTGACATATAATGGTTCATAATAGGCTCTCATGATCCTTTGTATTTCTGTAGCATCAGTCTTAATGTGTCTTTTTTAAATCTCTGATTTTACTTATTTGGGTCTTCTCTTGTTTTTTGTTAGTCTAGCTAAGTGTTTGTCAATTTTGTTTATCTTTGCAAAAAACTAATTTTCATTTTGTTGGTCTCTGATATTGTTTTTTAAAATTTTTTATTTCAATATATTTAGGGAGCATAAGTGCAGTTTTGTCACATGTATATTATTGTACAATGGTGAAGCCTGGGCTTTTAGTGTACCCATCACCAAAATAGTGTACATGGTACCAAATAGGTAATTTTTTTAACCCTCCTTCCCTCCCACCTTCCTACCTTTGGAGTCTTCACTGTCTATCATTCCACCATGTATGAGCATGTGTATCCATAGTATAGCTCTCACTTATAAGTGAGAACATACAGAATTTGACTTTCCATTCCTGAGTTACTTCACTTAGGATAAAGGCCTTCACTTCCATCCAAGTTGCTGAAAAAGACATTGTTTCATTGTTTTTTGTGGTTGAGTACTATTCCATGGTGTATATGTGTGTGTGTGTGTAACATTTTCTTTATCCACTCATCAGTTGGTGGACATTTATGTTGATTACATATCTTTGCTATTGTGAATTGGCTATGATACACATACAAGTTCAAGTACCTTTTTGATATAATGCCTTCTTTTTCTTTGGGTAGATACTCAGTAGTGGATTGCTGGATTGAGTGGTAGATCTACTTTTAGTTCTTTGGGAACCTCCGTGCTGTTTTCCATAGAGGTTGTACTAATTTACATTTCCATGAACAGTGTATGAGCATTCCCTTTTCACTGCATCTGTGCCAACATCTATTTTTTTTTTGACTTTTTATAATGGCCATTCTGACAGGGGTAAGGTGGTATCTCATTGTGTTTTTAATTTTCATTTCTCTGATGATTAGTGATGTTGAGAATTTTTTCATGTGTTTGTTGGCCATTTGTACATCTTCTGAAAAATTTTTGTCCATGTCATTTGCCCACATTTTAATGGGGGTGTTTTTTTCATACTGAGTTGTTTTAGTTCCTTGTAGATTCTGGATATTAGTCTTTTGTCAGATGCATAGTTTGTGAATATTTTCTTTCATTCTGTAGATTGTCTATTTATTCTTTTGATTATTTCTTTTGCTGTGCAGAAGCTTTTAAGTTTAATTAAGTTCTGTTTGTTTATTTTTGTTTTGGTTACATTGCCTTTGGGGTCTTAGTCATAAATTCTTTGCCTAGGCCAATGCCCAGAAGACGTTTTCCAAGATTTTCTTCTATAATTTTTATGGTTTCATGTCATACATTTAAGTCTTTAATCTACCTTGAGTTAATTTTTGTATATGGTAAGAGATAGGGGTCCAGTTTCATTCTTTCACATATGGCTACCCAATTTTCTTAGCACCATTTATTGAACAGGGTATCTTTTCCCCAGTGTATGTTTTTGTCTGTTTTGTTGAAAATCAGTTGGCTGTAGGTATATATCTTTATTTTTGGGTTCTCTATTCTATTCCATTGATCTGTGTGTCTACTTTTATACCAACACCATGATATTTTGGTTGCTATAACCTTGTAGTATAATTTGAAGTCAAGTAATGTGATGCTTCCAGTTTTTTTTTTTTTTGCTT
>NW_012153286.1:570840-599950 GCF_000956105.1 Propithecus coquereli | reverse complement strand
CCCCCAAGTCCGAGTTTCAAATATGTCCATCCTTCGGGTGGTGCACATTGCATTCTTTGTGTATGCATATACCCGTCCCCTCCTCCCTCCTCTCCCCCCTCTCCCCTCCCCCCTGCCCAACATCCAATAGATGTTATTCTTATATGTGCACTTATGTGTTGATCAGTTAATACCAAACTAGTGCAACCTCTGTGGAGAGCAATATGGGTATTGAGCTTTTGATTTGGTTCTCAGCTTAGTTGTATTGATGTATAGAAATGCTACTGATTTCCATATGTTGATTTTGTAACTTGAGACTTTACTGAATTCATTTATCAATTCTATTAACCTTTTGAAGGAGTCCTTAGGGTTTTCTAGGTATAAGATCATATCATCAGAAAACAGAGATAATTTGACTTCCTCTTTTCCAATTTTGATGTGTTTATTTCTTTCTATTGCCTGATTTCTCTGGCTAGGACTTCCAGTACTATGTTGCATAGTGGTGAAAGTGGCCATCCTTGTCTTGTTCAAGTTCTTAGGGAGAATGCTTTCAACTTTTCCCCATTCAGTATGATATTGGATGGGGGTTTGTCAGATATGGCTCTTATTATTTTGAGGTATATTTCTTCTATACCTTGTTTGTTGAGGGTTTTTATCATGAAGAGGTGTTGGATTTTATCAAATGCTTTTCTGCATCTATTGAGACGGTCATATTCTTTTTGTTTTTAATTCTGTTTATGTGGTAACTGTATTTATTGACTAGTATATGTTGAATCATCCTTGTATCCCTGAGATAAAACCCACTTGATCATGGTGTATTGTCTTTTTGATGTACTGTTGGAGTTGGCTTGCTAGAATTTTGTTGAGAATTTTTGCGTCTATGTTTATCAGGGATATTGGCCTGTAGTTTTGTTTTTTTGCTATGTCCTTTCCTGGCTTTGGTATCAGGGTGATACTGGCTTCATAGAATGAATTAGGGAAGATTCCCTCCTTCAATCTTTTGGGACAGTTTCAGTAGGATCGGTACTGGTTCTTCTTTGTATACCTCGTAGAATTCGGCTATGAGTCCATCTGGTCTTGGGTTTGTTTTGTTGTTATTGGGAGATTTCTTATTACTGATCGAATCTCATTACTCATTATTAATCCATTCAGGGTTTCTATTTCTTTCTGATTCAAGCTTGGGAGGTTGTATGTTTCCAGCAATTTATCCATTTCCTCTAGATTTTCTAATTTATGGGCAGAGATATTCATAGTAATCTTGGATGATCTTTTGTATTTCTGTGGTTTCAGTTGTAATTTCCCCTTTTTCATTTCTGATTCACTGTATTTGAACCCTCTGTTTTCTTGGTTAATCTAGCTAGTGGTCTATCAATTTTGTTTATTTTTTCAAGGAAGCAACTTCTTATTTCATTGATTCTTTATATTGTTTTGGTTTCAATTTCACTTAGTTCTGCTGTGATCTTTGTTATTTATTATATTCTGCTAACTTTGGGTTTGTTTTGTTCTTATTTTTCTATTTCCTTGAGGTGTGATGTTAGGTTGTTAATTTATGATCTTTCTGTCTTTTCAATGTAGGCATTTAGTGCCACAGACCTCCCTCTTAGCCTTGCTTTTACTGTATCCCAGAGGTTTTGATAAGTTGTGTCATTATTATAATTCATTTCAAAAAATTTTTAAATTTCCATCTTGATTTCATTGTGGACTCAAAGATCATTCAGGAGCAGGTTGTGTAATTTCCATGTATTTGTATAGTTTTGAGAGTTCCTATTGGAACTGATTTCTAGTTTTATTCCACTGTGATCTGAGAAGATACTTAATGTGATTTTGATTTTTTAAAAGTTATTGAGACTTGTTTTGTGGCCTAGCATATGGTCTATCTTGTAAAATGCTCCATAGGCTAACGAGAAGCATATATATTCTGTGGTTTTGTGGGAGGAAATTCTGTAAATGTCTGTTCAGTCTATTTGTTCTAGAGTCCAGTTTAAGTCTAGTGTTTCTTTGTTGACTTCCTGTCTTGTTGATCTGTCTAGTGCTATCAGTGGAGTGTTGAAATACCCCACTATTATTGTATTTTGTCTATCTTTTTTCTTCAGTCTAGTAGTATTTGTTTTATGAATTTGGGTGCTCTGGTGTTAAGTGCATATATATTTAGGATTGTTATAACTTCTTGTTGAATTGATCCCTTTAACATTATATAATGGCCTTCTTTGTCTTTTTTACTGTTGTTGATCTAAAATCTGTTTTACCTAATATAGCTACTCCTGCTCACTTTTGATTTCCATTTGCATGGAATATTTTTTGTACCCCTTTACCTTGAATCTATGAAAATCTTTAATGGTTAAGTGAATCTCTTGAAGGCAGCAGATATTTGGATTCTATTTTTTTAAAATCCATTCCAGCAATCTATATCTTTTAAGTGGGGCATCTAGCCCATTTACTTTCAAAGTTAATATTGATATGTGAGGTTCTGTTACTGTCGTGATGGTAATTGCTACCTAATTGCTTTGTATCTTCAGTTGCAAAATTGTTTTTGTAGGACCTGTGAGTTTTATGGTTTCATGTGTTTTTATCATGGTGAGTATCAAACTTTTGTTTCCATGTTTAGAACTCCCTTCATCATTTTTTATAGAGCTTGTCTAGTGGTGACAAATTCCCGTAGTGTTTGCTTATCTGGGAAAGACTTTATTTCTCCTTCATTCATGAAGCTTAGTTTAGCAGGATACAAAATTCATGGCTGACAGTTCTTTCCTTTGAGAATATTGAAAATAGGACCCGAATCTCTCCTGGCTTGTAAGGTTTTTGCTGAGAAGTCTGCTTTTAGTCTTATTGGCTTTACTTTATAGGTAATTAGACAGTTTTGTCTTGCTGCTTTTAAAATTTTTCCTTCACATTGACTTTAGATAGTCTGATGACTATATGCCTTGGTGAAAGCCTTCTTGCAATGTATCTCCCTGGTGTTTGCTGAGCTTCTTCTATCTGGATGTCTAAATTCCTTGCAAGACCAGGGTAGTTTTCCTCAATTATTCTCTCAAATAGGTTTTCCAAACGTTTTACATTTTCTTCTTCTCCCTTAGGAGTATCTATGACTCATAGATTTGGATGTTTCACACAGTCCCAGAATTCTCAAAGACTTTGTCCATTTTTTAAATTCTTTTTTCTTATTTTTGTCTGACTGGGTTAATTCAAAAGACCTGTCCTCAAGCTCTGAAATTCTTTCTTTGGCTTTATCTATTCTATTGTTTGAGCTTTAAACTGCATTTTATAATTCTATCAATGTGTCTTTCATTTTCAGAAGTTCTGTTTTTTTTTAAACCTATCTATCTCTTTTAATTCATGTCCTGAATTATTATTATTATTATTATTTTTTGGTTTCTTTGTGTTGGTTTTCAACTTTTTCTTGGATTTCATTGAGCTTACTTACAATCTATTTTTTGAATTCTTTATCTATCATTTGAGAATTTTTCTTTTGGTTGGAATTCATTGCTAGAGAGCTAATGTGATCCTTTGGGGGTGTTGAAATAGTCTGCTTTTTCATACCGCCCAGAGTTCTTATGCTGTTTCCCTCTCATTTAGAGAAGCTGTCACTTCTTATTTTTTACTTTACTTTCATTTGGATGGGACATTTAATTTTTTTAATTTAATTTTATTTTCCCCCTTGAGGGTGTGATTATAGTGTATATTGGGTTTAGTTGTTTGGTTTCAATTTGAGGTGTCAAAGGACCAAGGCTCTGTATGAGTTCCTTGGTTATAGATAGCCTTTGTGTGGTGGCTTTCTCAAATGCTGATTGCAACAGAGATGTACTGGGTGTATGAGCAGGTTCACTACCTTACGCAGGACTGGAATTGTGGAGGTGTCTGGAAGCTTATCTTGTTCTCCAGCACCATGCCTTTCTGTCAACTGGTATTAAATTGGGTTGTGCACTTCAATCTCCAGGGCCAGTAGGTAGCACTTATGAGTAAGAGCTGCATCAGAAGCCAGTGGGTCTGTTTTTGAACTTTATTTATCCATGAGGGGCTCTCTGTTGTCTCAGATGATGGACTAGTCTTTGGCAGTAAAGTGATCCACTTCACTATCATAACCTTGTCCTGAGATTTGTGACCCTCAGTTCAATTAAACCCTGTCATCTATCTCCAGGCCAAAATGTTTCTGAGAGCTACAGAAAATGCCTGTCCCATAGCTCTCTGCCTAAATGGTTTCAAGGCAGAATCTCTTCCCTTGGCCCAAAACAGATAGCTTTGTGGCTCACCTGTTCTTTTCTGTGGGGAACACTGCAGCTCTGTGTAGAGAGGGAGAGGTACCCTGCCTTTCAGCACATGCTGGTGAGTACCAGCTGTGGTGCTGTCAATTTGGGTCAGACTGCTGGGGGAGTGTTCAGCTGCCAGCAGTGGCGGACTAGGTAAGGTAATCCCCAATCCCTATCCTCCTGGATGGCATGCTTGAATCCTGGGGAACCAGACCGGGACTGGGCTGGCAAACTTGCCCTCAGGCCCCCATGCATTCAGGTGCTGGCTGTGATAGGGAGGGGCAGGATGAACCCCTGGTTGTTGGCAGAACACTCAAGCAAGGGAAGGGTGGTTGCACTGTGGGCCTGCCACTCTAGGAAGGGTGGGTCACTCTATGTGAGATTAGTAGAGACAGGCAGCTGTGGGGTTTGTGGGATGGAGTGGCATGCAAGACACAGACCTCTGGGGGATGAGCTCCCAGAATGATGCCACTGGGTGGCATTTAGAATACTCAGGTTGGGGCAGGGCATTGTGTCTCAGGCCTGCCACCAGTGTAGGTGGGCCCCTCTCAGTGGAGGCAGATAGCTGAGGGGTGCATGAACTTTTAGCACCTCTGTCCCTCAGAAGCAGCAGTGGTCTCTGTTCTTGGGGTTCTCAGAGGCACCCAGCTTCCCAGTTCCCTTCTTGGCCCAGCAACAGTGGTGGTGTGGTGGCAACAGCTCAAACCCTGGGGGATGGGCTCCCAGAATGGCTGCAGGCTGCAGCTGGGATGCTTATGTGGGGGAAAGAATTTGTGCTGTGGATTTGCCACCAGGGAGGGGGCCCCTCTCAGTGGAGGCAGGCAGCTGTGGAGCACATGGGCTGCTTGTACCTCCCTCCCTCAGCAGTGGAAGAAGTCTCTGTTTTCTGGATGCAAGAAAGCACCCAGATTCCTAGCTCCCTTCCTGGAGTGTTGTAGCAGCTCAAACTGCTAGAGACTGGGCTCTCAGAGTGGCTGTGGGCTGCCGCTGGAAGCCTCAGTTGGGGGAGGGACAGTTGTGTTACAGAATTGCCTCCAGGGGGACCACTTCTTCTCAGTAGAAGCAGGCAGCTGTGGGCTATGCAGACTGCTCCCACGTTCCCTCAACAGGAGCAGCAGTTTCTGTTCTTGGGGTACACTAAAGTGCCCAGCCTTCCCTCTCCCTTGGTGGCCCTGTGGCAGTGGTGAATTTGTTTAGACTTATTTTGTGCCCTAATATATGGTCTATCCTAGAGAATGTTCTATGTGCTGATGAGAAGAATGTGTATTCTGTAGTAGTTAGAGGAAATGTTCTATAAACGTCAATAAAGTCTGTTTGGCCTAAAGTGAAATTTAACTCCAATTTTCTTTGTTGATTTTTTTTTTTTTTTTTTGAGACAGAGTCTCACTCTTTTGCCCAGGCTAGAGTGCCGTGGCGTCATCCTAGCTCACAGCAACTTCAAACTCCTGGGCTCAAGTGATCCTACTGCCTCAGCCTCCCGAATAGCTGGGACTACAGGCATGCACCACCATGCCTGGCTAATTTTTTCTATATATTTTTAGTTGTCTGATTAATTTCTTTCTATTTTTAGTAGAGACGGGGTCTCACTCTTGCTCAGGCTGGTTTCGAACTCCTGAGCTCAAACAATCCGCCTGCCTCGGCCTCCCAGAGTGCTAGGATTACAGGTGTGAGCCACCGTGCCCAGCCTTTGTTGATTTTTTATCTGAACGATCTTTCCATTAGTGAAAATGGGGTGTTGAAGTCCCCCACTATTATTGTATTGCAATCTATCTCTATCTTTAGGTCTATTAATCGTTGCTTTATATAGGCATTCCAGTGTTAGGTGCATATATATTATGATTGTTATATCTTCTTGCTCAGTGGATAACTTTATCATTATATAATGACCTTCTTTGTCTCTTTTAATAGTTTTTGAATTGCAATCTATTTTATTTGCTATAAGTGTAACTACTTCTGTTCTTTTTTGGTTTCCACTTGCATGGAATATCTTTTTCCATATCTTCACTTTCAGATTGCTTCTATTCTGCTATTTTGGTGACATCACTCTAGCCATGTTTTTGATAGAGCCCCTGTGTACTGGAACATCAATGACACTCACATGATACTTGCTGGTCTCAAGTTTCTTTAGGGAGATATCAATGGTAATACCATATTCATGTTCAGCTTTCAGTTTATCCAAGACTCAGGCATACTTGAATGAGCCTTTTCCCATCTCAGCAGCCTCTTTCTCAAATTTTTCAATGGTTCTTTATTGAACACACATTTATACATCAGATGGCCAGGAGTGTTGGACAGGAATATACACGTCCAATGACAATGATGCTGACATGAATCTTTTCCTTTCGCAATTTTGGCTTAGATTTAGCAGTGGTTTTCATGACACCTGTGTTCTAACAGCAAACCCATCGTGAAAAAAAGCAACTCTATATATCTTAAAGCTCATAAAACATTTTATCATTGCTTATACAAATAACATTTATAGTTATCCACATATTTCTGCTTTTTTGCTCTTTATTCTTTCTTGCTTCTCACACCTGTCATTTGGTATCACTTTTACATCATCTTAAGTATAATATTAGATTATTTTTAGTGTGTTTTTTGCTAGTGGTGAAGTTTCTCTGTTTTTGCTTGTCTGAAAATGTACTTATTTTGCCTTCATTTCTGAATCATATATTTAACGGCTATAGAATCCTAGGTTTGCAGTTATTTAGTTCAATGTCTTCTAGACATCATTCCCCCATCTTTTATCTTTATCAGTTTTGTTCAGGTTTTCAAAAAAACAACTCTTAGTTTCATTGATCATTTCTATTGTTTTTTTAGTCTCTATTTCATTTATTTCTATTCTAATGTTTGTTATTTGCTTCCTTCTGCTAACTTTGGGTTTAGTTTCTTCTTTTTCTAATTCCATAAGGTATAACATTAGTTTGTTTATTTGAGATGTTTCTTTTTTATGTAGGCATTTATCACTATAAATTTCCCTCTTAAAACTGCTTTAGCAAAAGCAGTCCAATTGGCTGCAGTAGACATCTGCTGTAATGGATTGACCAGGTCGTTCTTTTTTCTTTGAATATATTCTCTGTCCCTTTATCTTTATAAGATAAAGATATCCCTTTATCTTATATACTGATAATGGATATCTTGTTCTGCTTGATGGTGTCCCATTAGTTTCTTAATGCATCTTCACTCTTTTAAATTCTTTTTTCTTTTGCTTATCAGATTGGATGATTTCCATCCCATAAGTTTTGGTATGTTGTGTTTCCATTTTCATTTGTTTCAAGATATTTTTAAATTTTATTTTTAATACAATTTTAATTTTTTAATTTCTTCTTTGACCCAGTAGTTGCTCAGAATCATATTGTTTAATTTACATATATTTTTAAATTTTCCATAATTCCTCCTGTTATTGATTTCTAGTTTTATGCTACTGTGGTCAAAAAGATACTTGATATTATTTTGATCTTCTTAAATGCATTAAGACTTATTTGTGGCCTAATATATGATCTGTCCTAGAGGGTGTTCCATGTGCACTTGAGAAGAATGTGCATTCTGTTGCTGTTGAGTGGAATGCTCTGTATGTGTCTGTTAGTTCCATTTGGTCTAAAGTGTAGTTCAAGTCCAATGTTTCCTTATTGATTTAATGTCTGATCTGTCTATTGTTGGAAGTGAGATATTGAAATTCAATACTATTATTATGCTTGGAGTCTATGCCTTACTTCGGATCTCTTAATGTTTGTTTTATATATTTAGGTGCTCTGATGTTGGGTGCATATATATTAGGTCATTGAATATGAAATGTCCGATTTTGAATCAAAAGTGTAGCTTATTATATCTCAAACAAGATGCAATATAATTAATCAAAGTATGTGCCTAAACTATCGACACAGGTTTTCCATCTTAACAATAGCTTGTTTGTGCCAGCAGCAGAGAAGCCTGGAGAGCAAGTGGCCATGAAATCACCAAAGGCATTTTCCACAGCTTGTTGAGAATTGAGTATTTTTCCTTGCAAGAAGTGGTACAAAGCCTGGAAGAAGTGGTAGTCAGTTGGTGTAACGTCTGATGAATATGGTGGATGACAGAGTTTCCAAGTCCAGCCTCTGTAGTTTGAGCGATGTTGTTTTTGCAACATGTGGTGTAGCGTTGTCTTGCAAGAGAATTGGCCTGTCTCTATTGACCAATCTTGACTGCTTAATTGCAAGCATTCTCATCGTTTTGTCCAATTGGCTGCAGTAGACATCTGCTGTAATGGATTGACCAGGTTGTTCTTTTTTCTTTGAATATATTCTGTGTCCCTTTATCTTTATAAGATAAAGATATCCCTTTATCTTATATACTGATAATGGATATCTGGTTCTGCTTGATGGTGTCCCATTAGTTTCTTAACGCATCTTCACTCTTTTAAATTCTTTTTTCTTTTGCTCATCAGATTGGATAATTTCCAGTGACCTGTCTTTGGGTTCAGTGATCCTTTCTTCTACTTGATCTAGTTTACTGTCAACCCCTCTACTGAATTTTTCAGTTCAGTTATAATATTGTTTCAGTGATTTCTGTTTGGTACCTTTTTGTACTATCTCTTTGTTGAAATTCTCAGTTTGTTCTTGCATTACTCTCCTGACCTTGGTGAGCATCTTTATGACCATTATTTTAAATTTTCTTTTGGATAAATTACATATCTCCATTTCATTTTCGGGTAGGTTTCTGGAGATTTATTTTGTTCTTTTGTTTGGAATGTATGTCCTTTTTTTCTTCATTTTCCTTGACTTTCTGTGTTGGTTTCTGCACGTTAGATAAGATAACTGCCTCTCCCAGTCTTGCTAGACTTTCCTCGTGTAGGAGAAGGATCTCATCAATCAGTCCAGTCAGATATTTTAAGGTGCCCCTTAAATCTTTGTGTTCATCCAAAATGCTGTCTCTGGTTTTGGTGGTCCCCTGGAGATCAGAATGTGCCATGTCCTATCAGTACCCCAAGACCAGTACTGAGACCCTATCGGTGCCTGAGACCAGTACCCTAGAAGCCAGGATGTCTAGGTATAGTTGGAAAGGTTGGGGTGTTGGATATGTGTTCTGGTTTTTTCTACCTTCACAGTGAAGTTGGGGTGCTCAATGTAAAGATGCTGCATTTTTAAAGCCCCTTTTCTGCACTGATCCTGGGAGATGAACCCCCTGGAAATGCTTGTGCACCTGTATATAACTGATGCTTTTTTGTTTGGTGTTGAGAGATTTGTGTTTGCCTAGTCTCTTCTGCTCTCAGATCTAGGAGGCTTAGGATGCGGTCCCTCAGGTGGAAGATGTAAAATTTGGGGCATTGGATATATGGACAAACTCTTCTAGTTGGAATGAATAGACCTGGAGTTATCAATGGAGCAAGCCTTGGGAGAAGGCTCAGGAAGTGCTGATCTGTTTCTCAGGCTGCGAGCAGGCTACTATTTGTCCCTTTAACTCTCAGACTGAAGTTATTTAGAAGCCAGGCAGCCAAGTAGCTACTGGAAGAGTGTGTCATAAACACCTTGCAGGGAGCTGCATTTACTTTTTAAGCCCCTTCTTGGCACTTCTCCCTAGGGATGAAGCCCCTCAATTTTTCCTGTGGTACTGTGGTATAGAGAGACTTGCATATGCCTAATCCCCTCTGCTCCCAGAGTTAGAGAATTAAAAACCAAACCATGGGGAGCTTTAGAGTTAGGACACTATATGTGATGTCCAAGCTCTCCTATCCACAGACAGAAGCTGGGTGCTGGGGATTCCTTTCCCAATTGTATGGCACAGTGCCTTGGGCAGTATCCATGCCTCAGCATGCCTCAGCTTTTCTTATATATTTGATGTGGATGTTTACTCAGTTATCTAGTGGGTAGGTCTCTCAACTGTTTTCTGACTTTCTCTCAGAGGAAACTGATCTGTGAATAGATGTTTATTTGGTGCATCCACAGGTGGAGGGAGAGTCAGGAGCCTCAATTCTGCCATGGTCTATCTTTAATTAGTACTATTGAAAAGTCACCTCTCTGTATCTCATTTGAAAGTGTATTGTCTTTTTTCTTTGGCTCATTTTGAGATTTTTCTTTTGGATTTTCTGCAGTTTCATTCTGATGAAATGTGCATTGGTGTTTATTTTTTTATTTATCCTGGTTGGGATTTGTTGAGGCCCCTGAATCTGTGCATTGATGTCTTTTTTAAATTCTGGAAAATATTTAGTCATTGCCTCTTCAAATATTGCTTCTCCTCTAATCCTTATTTCCTTTCCTTCTGGGATTTCAATTAAACATTGGTTAGTACTACTCCCTCTATCCTTTGTCTCTCTTCTGGTTATCTATTGTTCACTGTAAACTACCTCAAAACTTTAGTGGCTTAAAACAGCAACCATTTTATTATACTGTTGGCATCTGGGCCAGTATGGAGGGCCCAAAATGGCTTCATTCACATGTCTAGTGACTTGGTGGAGAATGCTGCAAAGTGGACTCAGCTAGGATTATTGACTATAGGGTCTACATGTGGCCTTTCCTGAATGGTGGCACCAGGGTAGTCAAACTTCTTACATGGTGGCTGGATTCTTCCAGAAAGAAAAATCCCAAGAGAACCAGATGTAAGCTTCATGTAACCAGATGATCCCTGGCCTAGCCTCAGGATCACACAACATCACTTCCACCTCATCTATTGGAAAGGATGCCCTATTCAATAAATGGTGCTGAAAAAATTGGAGAGCCACATGCAGAAAAATGAAACTGGATCCAATAGAATTGGTAACAAATGAGTCATAATGCCAGTCCAGATCAAGGAGAGGGGAATTAGAGAATAGCAAGGTCACATTGCACAAGAGTATGTAGCACATCCATTCTGTGCAAATATAGTTGGCCAGAGTCTCTCATTAGTTCTTTTGTATTTTCCATTTTTAAAAAACTCTACATGCTGCATTACATGGTATTTCTTTTTTACTTACCTACAAGTTCACCAGTTCTTTTTATATGATGCTTAATTATTTTAATAATTATATCTAATTATTCCAAGACCTTAGGTCTGTGAGTTTGTTTAGGTTCTCTATTGTTTCTGTTGCATCTTGGTTATTTTATTTTCTTATTTCCTTTTGTACCCAGTATCTTTGCACTCTGGGTATTGTATCTGAAATATTTGTGAAAATAATTTGAGGCCAAGGGTGTTGGTTTCTTCTCTGGAGAAGTTTTACATTTTTTTCTGCCAGATGCATAGGGGCACTGACAATCCAAAACTGGCTTAAATTATGATCAGGAATAGAGGTTTCATGGACAACACAGATGACAGAAAACTTGGCTGTAAGTTAACAGAGTGCAAGTTAACTGATTCACCGTTACCTTGAGGATGTTGCTCTTTGGGGGCCAAGCTTAAAGTGGGGTGGTTTATATCTACTTTTATTTCTTTGGTTATCTCATCAAGTGTTATTTGAATGCTATCTATATGCTTATGACTCCCAACTTTATACCTTTAGCACAGACGTCTTTCTTCAACTCTAGATTTCATATATCCAACTGCCCTTTTAACACCTCGATTTGGATGTCTATTGGGAATCTCAAGTTTAATATGTAAAAAACAGACTGTTGAGTGTTTCCTCAAATAAATCTGTTCTACTTCAAGCCTTCCACATCTCAGTAAATTACACCATCATTCACCTACTTGTTCAGGACAAAAATTAAAAATCTTCTTTGAATACAATCCCCTCATTCTCTTCATACTCAATTAACAGCCAGTCTTGTATGCTTATCTTCAAATTATGCCCAATATCCTTCCATTTATTTCCATTTCCATCACCACCACACAGGTCTAAATAACTGTCTCTTCTTATCTGTATGAGTGCAACTGCCTCTTAACTGGTTTCCCTTCCTCTATTCTTGCTCATGGATGCTATGTTACACAATCCTATATAATTGGCATTCCCTGCAGTTTGGACATACACAAAAGACCTGCTTTTTGCCTCCCTACATCATCCTCTAACTCTCATTATTGTTGCCATCATCTAACCTTCCATTTGCTCTTAAGCTTCATCTAGACTTTGCCAGATGGTTCTCAGGGTTTCTCTATAAAGCAATATCTGGAGTCTCACTGCTGCAGATAAGGTGTGCCTTTCCTACCATTTTAGCACCTGGGAAAGTCAAAGGTCACAATAGAAGGACAGAGGAATAACCAGTAAATTCATACCTGTTTCTTAGAGCGTAGGGGGATCCACTCATCCCATAATCCCAGAGCCGCTCCACTGCAGCAATAAAATAGTGTCGTGTTTTCTTTTGAAAGCTGCGGGGGTTCAGATTTTGACCCTCATCATAGATGTCAAAATCTTCCCTTTTCATTTCAGTTGAGATGGCATCGTCATAGTCAATTTCTTCTTGATCTGACTGAAGAGTAGTAAGGGTTATTTCCCTTTGATGGCGTTTCAAGATAAGTGGATTTTGAAAGCATAACCTTCCAGTCTCTCCTTGTTTTGCCCATGTGGCTTCTCTTTGGGGTCCATCTTGTCCCTCATTTATTGCTGCTATTGCATGATTGCTTTCACGTAGGTTCATGGACAAAATGGCGTCCTTTGTCTTTAAAGCTCTGTTTTCTGGTGACTTCTCTTGGGATTTCCACTCTTCTTTTGGCATCTGAGTAGCATATTGGTTATCCCAAGCAAAAGGACCCAGCAGTTTGCAGGGAGTCTTTTTAGAGCTTTCTGTTGTCCCTTTCAAAAAGGGGACTTTTCCAGGTCTACTTGCTTTATTCCATTTAATAGCTGTCTGTGTTTTCTGAAGAAAAATATTTTTCATGAAATCCACATGGCCAGGAGACCCATTGCTAGTTTCTGTAGGGAAAAGGTTTTCCTGATGAATGCGAACATTTGGAAGCAATTCAACTTTCCCAGATGCTTCAGGCAAGCCTAGTTGCAAGGGAACAGTGTTCTCAAGTTTCTTGTATGTAACTGAATTTGTGGCACTTGTCTCCATGGAGCCAACCTTTCCTTGATCACCAATCATCTCCAAGGTTAGCATGGATAAAGAAAGGTTATTTCTTTTGGCTCCTTGCAAAAAATGGTTGCTTTCTTGGACTCCAGAACTTTTCTTCCTACAGGCTGTTGCTAGAAGATGAGAAGAGTTGTCTTGGGATGGTAACCTGGTCAGATCTGTCAGTCTAATAGATGGAAATACCGATACCTTTGCAATGGGTAATGCAGAGCTATTCATTTGAGTGATGCCATGACTCCTCATAAGACAATCTAATAAAGGAGACTGAGTAATGACCTTTTTCTCCTTCTTATCATAGTCTATCTGTGTGAGGGTACCTTGGGTTAAATATTGTCTGTTTTTGGACCATTGGATTGAGGTGTCATCCACAATTTTCTTCCTTTCAAACTCTGTTTCTTCTAGTGGGAGTCTGAATTGTTTCAAAGCCCGCTTACCACGTTGAGTGATAACATTCTGCTGCCTTGGATTAGGAGACATCCTTGTGGTGCCTGGATACTTCTCTACCATTTGCTTGGTTTGATTTCTCAAGTCTTCTAAGTTTTCTTCCTCCCTTTTTTTTGAGAAATTGGCCATGTGAATCTCTGTTCTATTTGGTAAATCATTTAATGATCTGTTGTCTTGAAGTACTGAAGCATATGCCCCCTCACCTAAACCTCGTACATTTTGCCTAGTGCTCTGTAAGAAAAGGTTCTTCATGAAATTCTTAATGCCAGTCACTGTATATCCCTGAGGCAAAACTACATTCTCTTGGATTAATTTTTCTTTCCTTTCTATTTCTTCCTGAATTTTTTTTTCTTGATTGCTTGTATCATTTTCATGTACATTAGCCAAGTTAGTAAGAAATATGCTCCTGCTGCTTGGAAAAGCCATCTCTTTGTGTCCTGTGTCCTTTGCAAATTCATCCTCTTCTACTAACACTTTATTCTTCTCTGACAAGAAATTCTGATCTTTCATGGATTTTTCTGATCCTAAAGATATTAATTGCTTTGGACTGGGGCCTTGCCTGGAGTTCAGGGAATTCTTTCCATGGGTTCTTTTTATCCAATTTTCTGATTCTGGAAAGAACAGCATCTTGAAGAATGACATTTCTGGATTTTCTGCATGTGGTGACACAAAGCCATCTTTTGTTTGGTGGACCATTTCCGCAATTTTTGATGAAGTAGTTTTATTTGACACATGATTTAGCCTCAAAGCCATAGTATTTTTGTCCATAAATATTTTATCATGAATCAAAGACACCACTTCTTGAAACTCAGGATCACTTTCTTGCCAGACTGAGGGACTGTTCTCATTTAATAATGTTGGGCCATCAATGTGAGTCTTTCTACTAGTTGTTGAATTATTGGATGCCTTGTTTGTCGTTACCAAAGAGATATTAACTTTGAATAAAGCATTATCCTTGATCAATGAAGCAGGACCATGAGCTCTTTTCTCTTTAAATAATCTGTCACTCTCCACTGATGATAAATTTTTTCCCAGTGAACTTTCTTGACTGTTTTTTAAAGCTGCTTCTAACAACTTGTCAACATTATTCCCTTCACTCAAGCTCAGAGGTACACCAGACCCAATAAGGGGAAATAAATTTTTGCCAAATACAGTGGTGTCTAATTTACTATCAAAGTGAACTGGCATATTTGGGGGTCCTGAGGAACCTATCTTTTCATTACTTGCTGCTAAATTGTCTGATGGAATTGTTGGTGAAGTCATTAGATTATTTGATGAACTAGAAAGTTTTAAATCAAGTTTCTTCAACTCTACTGCTATAGTTGTCCCCAGATTCTCATTTAATCTTAACTGGAGGCCTGGTTCAGGAGTAAATACTATGTCCCCACTATGATGGAGCTCTGGCCTGAGTCGTGCCACTTCAGATGAGCCCTCCTTACTGTCTATTACTTCAGGTGAATGATCATCAGGAATAGCCTTATATGTGGCTTCTTGGAGATCAGATAAGGATAACCGATGGGGAGTAGGACTCTGTCCCAAGATCATCAACAAATCACTAGAGGAGACACTTTGTACTTTAAACATCTGTTTTCTCTCTCCAAACTGAAGGTCAATCTTCTGTATGTCATTTTCTGGAATCGTGGTGGCTTTGAACTGCTTTTGCCTAATGCTAGGGTGCTTTGAATTCTCGGAGAAGCTTCTGGGTTCAATAACATTGTTTTCACTCAGCGAGTATGTTGAAATATCTTCATATGTATCCTCATAATAATCACCAGTGTTCCCATCACAACTAGAAACCTTCAGTAAGGCTGTCATGCCTCTGTTCCGAAAGTCTGAGTTGTGGCACCCCAGAACCCACAGACCTGGAGATGAGGAAGAATAAGACTCTGGTTACTCATAATCAAGTTTCCAAGAAATTTTTTTTAGGGATTCTCTCCTGTTCTCAGATAAATGAAAAAAATACTACTCGGTACCATTATATCACAGAGTTAAATCCCTGCCACATGTAACAGTCCAACGATGGTGGTAAAAGTGGTTTTTGCATTGCTGCTGTTGTGCTATGCCTGTTTGTGATCACATGAAAGGGGTGCAATTAAAAATGAACAGATATTGGGATAAAAATTGAGAAATGTAATTAATATAGACAATAGTGGGCAGTCTTAATAGTCACACAGAACTTTCTGATGATGACAGTGACTTGATTCAGGAAGGTTTTTATAACAGCTAGGTGTTATTGCTATATAACATAGTGGCACAGGTTCTAGAGTCAGCATGCCTGGGTTAAAATCCTAGTTCTACCATTTACCAGCTGTGTTACTTTGAGCAAGTCGCTTAAGCTCTCTGAGCTTGTTTTCTAATTTGCAAATGAGGCTAATAGTATCTACCCCATCATGTAATGCACTGAAATCACACAACAATTCCTAGCATCCACTGTTACCATTTGCAAAATAAATAAGCACAAGGGAGCAGCACTTTGGTCTAGGATCCACCAATATAAAATCCTACCATGGTGCTAGCAATATTAATTTCAGCTAAGAACAGGATTAGCTGAGTGAAAGAATACAATAAATTATAATAGGCCAATTCCATGCTGGTAAATTAGATGCATAAGCATAAGGGACAAAATCCACCCTTACCAAGCTACCCAGCAGGTACCTAAACAGCCTTGTCATCTCACACATCTTTGCAGGCAAGATCTTAACTGCATCCAGCTTCCCCTCAAAGGGAAGCTTTTCTCAAAAGTATGTTCCACAGAGCCCTGTGTGATAATGGGATGTCCATGAAAAAGCTTTCTACGATCAAATACATTTTGGAATCACTGCACATTGCATTCTATGTCCAGCCAAATTACCAATCAAGTGGGAAAGGAAAATAAAAACATTTTCTAATATGCAAGGACTCAGAAAATCTACCTCTAATGTAGCCATTTCCAGGAAGTGATTATAGAATGTTCACCACCAAAAGAAAGGAGGATATTTAAAAAGAGTAAGACATGGGATCCAGAAACCAGGTACCTATCCTGAGGGAGGATGAAGAAAAGTCCCAAGGTGATAACTGAGCCTCAGGCCTAGAGAGAACCAGCCCAGACTGGAGCAAGAGAATGCATGGCTCCAGAAGGTCAGTTTTTGAGCAAAAAGGATACGTTACCTGATAGAACTCTTGAAAAAAGAGGATGACTAAAGGGCAGACATTATGAGAACAGGAAAATAATTAGAAGTTACAGTTAAACTAGTTATGAAAATGGAAATGTAATACTCTTTGGTTCCATAGTAAACAACATTTACATAGTCATCATAATGCGATTGTTCTAAAAACAGGGACATAACTATATGATAAATTTGGGGATTGGGACTCCAATTTCATGATATTTGAAGCATATTTTTGATGGTGTAAAACCATGTTGAGTCAGGGTAGACCAGGATTGGAGCTAAATGAACAATTTAAATAAGGTTTTGGATTCCTAAAATTCCACTGTTATAACTGAGACCAAACTAATCCATTTTTTTCCTGAGGAGGACAGTAATTGGGTAAGAAAAAGGGAAATATCTCAATAAACAGGTCTGGAATAACATACACCAAAGTAATAACATGGCTTAACTCTGAGAGGGGCCTGGGATTGGAAATGATGACCAAGAGAGACTTTAGTAACATTTGCATTGGTTGAATTTTTGTAATGAGAGCATCTTCTTATATTACATGTGTGACTAACAATAAATTTAAAACATTATAATTAATTCATAAATCTTAGTCCAAGAACTTAAAGAAGAGTTGGTTCTTTGATGAAAAAATCAATAAAATAGATAACCAAATAAAAATTAAGAAATTTCACACATATAAAGTTTGAAATAAGAAAAAAGATATAATTACAGATTCCAAAGAAAATGAAAAGAATTATAATTCCCTTGGAGATGCCTCAGCTGTCAATCTCTTCCCTAACTTCTGACATAGGCACAAGCTACTTAGCTAAGTTTTGGACTTGGTCAGCACTACAAATATACAGATCAGCCTCCTGCTTCTGTGATCTAACCAGGACTTTCAGTGAACTTATTACTTCTGTAAGCCGTTACCCAACCTTGGAACTAGTTACTGTCAAAGTAACAGAGAAAGAGAGCCCAGCTGATCACGAGCCTGCACAGGCAGTAAGAGGAGAGAGTCCACCATAGTAGAAGAGAGACAAAAGCTCAGTAGAAACTGGAAATTGGATTGCGATTAGTTTACCTTAACCTTTCTTCCAGCTGTTGAGTGGAGAAGGGAATTTAACATCCATCAAGTAGACAGAAAGGTAGGCTAAAGCAAACCATTCACTCTCTCTGTTAACAAACTTTGATCAGTATATATTTGTGCCTTGTTTGAGGACAAGAGAAAACAACAACATATGATCTATAAAAATACTGCAGAACAAGGAGAAGGAAACAGAAGTCATGAAACTCAGAGGAAATACCTACTTCTGACAAATATTTGTACATGACTTTTCATAAGAGCACTATTTAAAATAACCAAAAGATGGAAACAGAAACCACCCAAATATCCACCAACAGATGAGTGGATAAACAAAATAGTGGTCTATCTATACAATGGACTATTATTCAAACATAAAAAGAATGATGTACTGACCAACATGCTGCAAAATGGATTAACCTGGAAAATGTGCTGAGTGAAATAAACCAGATATGGAGGACAAATCTTATATGATTTCTATATAGACAGAAAGTAGATAAGTGGTTGCCAGGGGCTGGAGGAAGGAGGGAATAGGGAGTGACTTCTTAATGGATATAGGATTTCTTTTTGGGGTGATGAAATACTCTGGAATTAAATAGTAGTGATGGTTGAACAACATTGTGAGTGTACTGGAAATCACATAATTGTGCTCTTTTAAATGATTAAAACAGTGAGTTTTATGTTATGTGAATTTTGCCTCAAAAAAATGAACAGATAAATGGGATCAGACTTTACCATATAGAACACAGGAAATCTACTCTACAAGCTTTATTTAGCTTGAGCTTTGTAATCAACGACACTATATTAAAATTTTTCCCTCAAGGCATATAAAGAAGAGTCTAATTTGTCTTTAGAATTTAAGTGATTGCCAAAGTAGCTTAAAAGTTTCTCAAAATATTGATATTTTAATATTTTTCTGTGCCTACATATGCACACATACATATGTACTTTCAATTATAACCATATTATACATACTGTTTTATAGTATATATATTATATATTTTTCCACCTAATTGTGAATATTTTCAATGTCATTAGATATTCTTCCATTGTATTATTTTTAATGGCTGCATAAGATTCCCAAAATATGAATGAGCCACACTTAACTCATCCTCGATTGTTGGACATTTACATTTCATCCAAAAATTTACTAGTACCTTTATAAATAATGCTGCCACATATACACTTCTATATAATCTTTTTGCACATATTCATTCATTCATTTAAAAATATTTATTAAAGATTTATGCCAGGCACTGTAAACATTGGGGATATAATGATCAACAAGATAGGCAAGGTCTCTGCCCTCAGAGAGCTTACAACTTAGTTGGGAGACAGAGGCGTAAACACATAAAAATAAATATGCAAGATACTTTCAGAGATGTTATTAGGGTCCTGCTAGGTTCTTCTTCACTTCCCACAAAAATACATTATTTTAATTAATATAAGTTTCTAGGTATGAAGGTAAACGTGTGTTCATGTATGATGACATTAGCTTTTATTCCCCAGAAATTTCCCCTTGAGGATTTATCTCCAGGAAAGCCATAAGAACAAGAGAACAACTATATTCTGCGGATAGTTTTATGTTCTTCTCTCTGCAGACGATGGGGGTAGGATAGACCAAGAAGCAAGTGCTTGTTAGTATGAATGTAGAGCAGTCTGTGCTCTGTTTAGGGCTGGTGGTCTCAAAAGCCTTGCAGTGGTTATTGAGGCAGAGGGAGGATGAGATGTTAACAGCCATATTTGTTCTGAGGGCCTCATAGTGGTTTAGGGGTATGTGTACAAAGGAAGATTACCATGCATTTCCCAAAGGCTTCTACATGGTATTTATCCAGAAATACAAATGTTCACGAGACACACAGAAACATATTTGGCTCCCACATATTCATTGCATGTCTAAATGTATGTTCACCACTACAATTTAGCAAACATACTTAAAAATTTGGTTCTTTAATTAGAGAGTAGACGTGGTGTTTGTTTTTCCATCCTGAGATACTTTGCTTAGGATAATGTCTCCAGTCCCATCCAAATTACTGCAAAAGACATTATTTCATTCCTTTTTATGGCCGAGTAGTACTCCATGGTGTGTGTGTGTGTGTGTGTGTGTGTGTGTGTGTGTGTGTGTGTGTATGTACACCACACACATGGGCACAAAGAGATGTAAAGGTTGTTGGAAATCAAGAAGAGGGGAGTATTGTATTGGGTACAATGAACAGTACTCAGTGATAGGCACACTAAAAGCCCTGACTTAAGCATTGTAAAAGGTATCCATGTAACAAAGACATTTGTACCCCCTTAATATTTTGAAATTAAAAATACCTAAAAAATAAAATAAAAAATTTGGCCCTTGACAAGTAAAGACACATTTTAGAGTAAATACTTTTAAGTTAAATACTTAAGTTGGTGCTGTCATTCAAATACCTTGCAATTACCAAAATATCTCACCAAAATTACTTGAACTATTTAGAATCTGCCCAAACGTGAGCTAGTGGGCAAAAGAACATATGACTAGCTAGTGAAGCAATTGCCACTGTTAGTAAAAGAATATAAATAACTAACCTGGGTTTTCCATTGACATGAAGACAGTTTCTCCTGAGAATGGGAATAGGGTAAGTGTGTCTTCATAGACCATTTTGTGTTTGAAGGTATATCCAGAGAAGAAGACAGAAAGGAAGTCAGTCTGTGCTCCAATGCTTAAAATATACCAGTATGCCACCTCATGCAAACAAACTGACAACTGCAAGCTATCAAAAACATAGCCATTGATGCCTGCAAAACAATGGGGCAACAAGAAGTTTAGCAGTATCTTGAATTTATTATTTTGAATTGTGATTGTCATTATATAATTAGGAATTATTATATGTTACGTCCATTACCTTACTTCTAAGAAGAGATAGCATTATTCTTTCCCCAAAAAGTAGATTGTTAATACTTAATCAGCGGGGCCCCAATCCCAAAGTGAGGAGAGATTTATAGACCATCATGGTAAAGAAAGATTTGGATGCCACATGGGGTGGGCAAGTAGTTAGATAAGGAGTAGGGTGTTTACATGATCTCAAAGTATATCCCTTGAAACTGTTTATTAGTTGCAAGGGAGAAAATAGTAACTACACAGAGAATAAACCAGAAAAAAATCTTGACAGGATGATTAAAGTTAACAAATGGTAATGTTCCAGATTGAAGGAATGGAAAGAAGCAGAAGAATTAGATGCTTGTACTAGATCCCTGTATATAAAGAAAAGAGAAAATGACAAATTAAATACAGCAAAATGTTAAAAACTGGTGAAACTGGGTAAAGGATACATGCAAGTCCTCTGTACTATTCTTGTAAATTCTGTGTAAATTTTAAATTATTTCAAACTAAAGAGCTAAGCAAAAGTATTAATAAAACCAGCCTTTGTCTATAAAGGGAATTGTTTTTGAAAGCCTCTTCCATCCATCCATTTATCCATTCAATAAACATTTGTCTACTCTGTTACTAGGTACTGTGCAAGGTGGTGTTCCACAAATTCACTAAGCAATACTCAGACACTGGCTTAGTGCAACTAATTAAGAATCAAAGTTTCTTTTTCTACAGGGTATTAAGAGATATTATAAAGCTACCGTAATTAAAAGTGTAATCATAATACAGGAATAGACAAATATATTAAACAATATAGAGTACAGAAACTGATACAGATATAAGTGGAAATTTAATATATGATAAAGGTAGCATCTCAAATCAGTAGGGGAAAGAATGAGCTATTTGGTAAATGATGATGGAAAATATGACTACCCATTTGGAAAAATAGATTCCACTCCCTTTCACATCACTAACAAAAGTACACTCCTGTTAAATTAATCTAAATTTGGCCTGAGGAGGCCTTTTACTTGAGTCCTTACATAATGAACTGCAGCCTGACTTATTTCATTAACTGAAAGCCTAACTTAGTAGTATACTTTTTTAACAAATAGCTGAGTTTCAGCTGATTACAGAAGCTGAGCTTCAGTGTATCGCAGGTGGCTAACAGATTCAAATAAGGCAAAGCACCAAGCTGTAATCAATTAAGTTGTCTCTATACCTCACTTCCATTTTCTGTCCATAAATGCTGCCTGACCACATTGCTGGCTGTTATTCTTTGAACCTATTCTGGTGCTGAGGGCTACCTGATTCTAGAATCATGAATAAAAGCCAACTAAGATCTTTAAATTTGTTGTAATTTTACCTTTTGACATTCCCCGTGGATTAAATAATTACATGTCTTTTGTAAGATATGTACATATTTCTTTTGGGTACTGTATTAGTCTGATAGGGCTGTCATAACAAAGTACCACAGACTGGGTGGCTTAAATGAGAGAAATATGTTTTCTCACAGTTCTGAAGATGTTGGCAGGTTTGGTTGCTTCTGAGGCCTCTCTTTGTCTCACAATGGCTGCCTTCTCTCTGTGTCTTCACATGGTCTTTCGTCTGTTAACATGCGTGCCTCATGTGTCTGTGTATACAAATTTCCTCCTCTTATAAGGACACAAGTCATATTAGATTAAGACTCATTTTCACAACCTGATTTCAACTTAATAACTCCTTTAAGGATCCTATTCTCCAAATGTAGTCACATTCTGAGGTACTAGGGTTAGGGCTTCAACATATGAAGGGGAGGTGGAGGACATGATTCAACCTATAACTGGTATGTAACTAGGGGTGGATTTCCTGAGTCAATAGGGTATGCATATCTTCAGCCTTAGATACTGCCAAATATTTTCCCAAAGTACTTTCATAAATTTCCATCCTGAGCAGAAATGTATGAGAGTTCTGGTTCTTTCACATCTTATCAACACTTGCTATGGTCAGTATTTTTAATTTTAGCCATTATGATGTATATAGTAATATCTCATTGTGTATTTCTAAATCCTATACTATTTGGTTTATTCATTAACTTACATATTAGTTATCTCAATTCACTGGAATGTAACCTCCATCACATTTAATTACTAGAATGGCTGATTCTTCTCCAATCTTTCTTTACATCTATTTATTTATTTATTTATTATTTTTTATTTTTTTTGGAGACAGAGTCTCACTCTGTTGCCTGGGCTAGAGTGCCGTGGTGTCATTGTAGCTCACTGCAACCTCAAACTCCTGGGCTCAAGTGATCCTCCTGCCTCAGCCTCCCGAGTAGCTGGGACTACAGGCATGTGCCACTATGCCTGGCTAATTTTTTCTATATATTTTTAGTTGTCTAGCTAATTTATTTCTATTTTTAGTAGAGATAGGGTCTTGCTCCTGCTCAGACTGGCTCGAATTCTTGACCTCGAGCGATCCTCCTACCTCGGCCTCCCGGAGTGCCTAAATTTATTTTTTAATTGACAGGAAAAATAATATATATTATGGCATACATCATGATGTTTTGATATGTGTGTGTGTGTGTGTGTGTGTGTAAATATAGGGGAATGGCTAAATCAAGCTATTTAACATATGTATTACCTCACATACTTAGCATTTTTTTATGATGAGAACACTTGAAATCTACTCTTATAGCAATTTTCAAGTATACAGTGGATTATTATTAACTGTAGTCACCATGGTGTACAACAGACCTCTTGATTTAATTCCTCTTGTCTAACTGGAATTGTGTGTCCTTTAACTAACATCTCCCCAATGCCCCTCCCCTAGTCTCTGGTAACCACCATTTTATTCTCTATGGGCTCCACTTTTTAAGATTCCACATATAAGTGATATCAAGTTGTATTTGTCTTTCTGTACCTGGTTTATTTCACTTAACATAATGTCATCCAGTTGACCCATATTGTTGCAAATGACAGAATTTTCTTTTTCTTTTTTTAAGGCTGAATAGTATTCCATTGTGTATCTATACCACATTTTCTTTATTTATTCATCCATTGATGGACACATAGGTTGACTTCACATCTTAGCTATTGTGAATAGTGCTGCATTGAACATGGGAATACAGATATCTCTTTGACATACTTATTTCGTATCTTTTGGATATGTCCACAATAGTGGGATTGCTGGATCATATGGTAGGTCTATTTTTAATTTTTTAAGGCATCTCCATACTGTTTTCCATATGGCTATACTAATTTACATTTTCACCAACAGTATGCAAGGGTTCCCTTTTTTCTCCGTCCTCTCCAACACTTGTTACCTTTTGTCTTTTTGATAATAGCCATTTTAACAGATGTGAGGTGATATCTCATTGTGGTCTAAATTTGCATTTCTCTGATGGTTAGTGATGTTGAGCATTTTTTAATATACCTGTTGGCCATTTGTATGTCTTCTTTTGAAAAATGGCTATTTAGAGCCTTTTCTCATTTTTAAATTGGAGCATTTGTTTTTTTGCTGTTGGGTTGAGTTCTTTATATATTTTAGATATTAACCCCTTATTAGATGTATGGTTTGCAAACATATTCTCCCATTACACAGGTTGTCTCTTTATTCTGTTGATTGTTTCCTTTGATGTACAGATTTTTAGTTTGATATAATCCAAGTTGTCTATTTTTGCTTTTGTTGCCTTTGCTTTTGGTGTCATATCCAATAAATCTTTGCCAAGACCAAAGTCACGGAGCTTTTTGCCTATGGTTTATTCTAGTAGCTTACAGATTAGTGTCTTAATTTTAAGTCTTTAATTAATTTCGGGTTGATTTTTGTATATGGTATGAGATGTGGGTCTAATTTCATTTTTTTGAATATCCAGTTTTCCTAGCACCATTTATTGAGGGACTGTCCTTTCCCCATTGTGTTTTCTTTACATTTTGTTGAAAATCAATTGACTGTAAATGAATGCATAGATTTATTTCTGGGTTCTCTATTCTGTTTCATTGGTCTATTTGTTTTTATGCCAGTACCATACTGTTTTGATTACTAAAGCTTTATAGTAGATTTTGAAATCAGGCAATGTCATGTCTCCAGCTTTGTTCTTTTTGCTCAGTATTGCTTTGCCTATTTGGAGTCTTTTGTGGTTTCATACAAATTTTAGGATTATTTTTTCTATTTCTGTGAAGAATGACATTGGAATTTTGATAGGTATTGCACTGAATTTGTAGATTACTTTGGGTAGTCTGGCCATTTTTACAATATTAATTCTTCCAATCCATGAACACAGAATATATTTCCATTTATCTGTGTCTTCAACTTCTTTCATCAATATTTTATACTTCTCAGTATAAAGATCTTTTAGCTCCTTAGTTAAGTATATTCCTAAGTATTTTATTTTTTGTAGCTATTTTAAATGGGATTGTTTTCTTGATTTGGGGGGGGGTGGTTTGTTGTTAGTGTCTAGAAACGGTATTGATTTTTGTGTGCTGATTTTGTATCTTGCAACTTTACTAAATTCACTTATTGATTCTAACAGATTTTTAGTGGAGTCTTTAGGGTTTTCTATATGAGGAACCATGTCATCTAAAGCAGAGACAATTTTTTTTTTTCTGAGAGACAAGGTTTTGCTTTGTCACCTGGCTGGAGTTCAGTGGCCCAATCATAACTCATTGCAACTTTGAACTCCTGGGCTCAAGCAATTCTCCTGCCTCAGCCTCCTGAAAAGTTAGGACTACAGGTGCCTGCTGCCATACCTAACTAATATAAATTTTTTTTTAGAGATGGGGTCTAGCTATGGTGCCCAGGCTAGTCTTGAACCTCAAGTGATCCTCCTTCCTTGGCCTCCCAAAGTGTTAGGATTACAGGCATGAGCCACTGTGCCTGGCCGACAGAGAAAATTTAACTTCTTCCTTTCTGATTTGGATGACATTTATTTCTTTCTTTTTACTAATTGCTTTGGCTGGGATTTCCAGTACTACGTTAAATAGAAGTGGTGAGAGTAGACATCCTTGTCTTGTTCCTGATCTTAAAGGAACAGTTTTTAACTTTTTTCCATTCAGTATGATGTCAGCTATGGGCTTGTCATATATAGCCTTTTTTGTGTTGAGGTTCATTCCTTCTATACCTAATTTTTTGAGAATTTTTATCATGAAAGGATATTGGATTTTGTCAAAGGCCTTTTCTGCATCTATTGAGATGATCATATGGATTTTGTCCTACATTGCATAGTATATCACAATTAATAATTTGCATATGTTAAACCATCTTTGCATCCCTGGGATAAATCCAACTTGATATGTGAATGATCCTTTTAAAGTGCTGTTGAATTTGTTGAAGAGTTTTACATCTATGTCCATTAGAAATATGGGATTGTAATTTTCCTTTCTTGTGTGTCATTGTCTGGCTTTAGTATCAGGGTAATGCTGGCCTTGTAAAAAGAGTTTGTAAGTACTGCCTCATCTTCAATGTTTTGGAAGAGTTTGGGAAGGACTGGTATTAGTTCTTCTTTAAATATTTGGTAGAATTCAGCAGTGAAGCCATCAGGTCCTGAGCATTTTTTTTGATGGAAGACTTTATTACTGATTCAATCTACTTACTCATTATTGCTCTTTCCAGTCTCTATTGATGATTTCTTCATGATTTAAGTTATACATAATCTAGGAATTTATCCATTTCTTCTAGGCTATCCAATTTGTTGGTATAAAATTGTTCAAAGTAATCTCATATGATACTTTGTATTTCTGTGGTATCAGTTATAATGTTACACTTTTATTTCTGATTTTATTTATTTGAGTCTTCTCTCATTCTTTCTTAATCTAGCTAAAGGTTAGTTCATTTTGTTTATCTTTTCAAAAAACCAACTCTTAGTTTCATCGATTTTTATATTGTTTTTCTAGTCTCTATTTCATTTAGTTTTGCTCTGATTTTTATTTCCTTTCTTCTACTAACTTTGGGCTTAGTTTGTTATTTTTCTAGTTCCTTTAGGTATTACAATAGGTTGTTTATTTGGGTTCGTTCTTCTTTTTTGAATATACGTGTTTATTGCTATAAAATTCCCTAGTAGACCGGCTTTTGCTACAACTCATAAGTTTTGATATGTTGTGTTTCCATTTTTATTTGTCTCAAGATTTTTAAAAAATTTTCCTTTTAATTTCTTCTTTGAGGCTTGGCGTGGTGGCTCACGCCTGTAATCCTAGCACTCCGGGAGGCCAAGGCGGGTGGATCATTTGAGCTCAGGAGTTCGAGACCAGCCTGATCAAGAGCAAGACCACATCTCTACTAAAAATAGAAAGAAATTAACTGGAAAACTAAAATATAGAGAAAAAATTAGTCGAGCATGGTGGCGCATGCCTGTAGTCCCAGCTACTCAGGAGGCTGAGGCAGGAGGATGGCTTGAGCCCAGGAGTTTGAGGTTACTGTGAGCTAGGCTGATGCCATGGCACTCTAGCCCAGGCAACAGAGTGAGACTCTGTCTCAAAAAAAAAATTTCTTCTTTGACTCATTGATTGTTTAGGAACATGTTATTTAATTTCCACATATTTGTGACTTTTCCAAAATTTTTCCGAGTATTGATTTCTAGTTTCATACCATTGTGGTTGGCAAAGATACTTGACATGATTTCAATGTCCTTAATTTGTTAAGACTTATTTTGTGGCCTAATATATAATTTATCGTGGAGATTGTCCCACGTGTGCTTGAGAAGAATGTGTATTCTGCTGCCGTTGGATGGAATGTTCTGTATTATGTCTATTAGGTTCACTTGGTCTATAGAGTACTTCAAGTCTAACGCTTCCTTATTGCTTTTCTGTCTGGATGATGTGTGCATTGTTGAAAGTGTCATACTGAAGTCCCCTACTATAATATTATTTTATTGCAATCTATCTCCTTCTTAAGACCTATTAATGTTTGCTTTATATATTTAGGTTCTCCAATGTAGTATGTACATATTTATAATCGTTATATTTTATAGATGAATTAATCCCTTTATCATTATATAATGACCTTCTTTGTTTTGTTTTACAGTTTTTGACTTAAAGTCTATTTTATCTAAGTATAACAAAGCCTGTTCTCTTTCCATCTCCATTTGCATGGAATAGTTTTTTCCATGCTTTCACTTTCAATCTATGCGGGTCCTTAAATGTGAAGTGAGTTTCTTGTAAGCAGCATATAGTTGGGTCTTATTTTTCTTATCCCTTCTGTCACTCTATGTATTTTGATGAGAGAATTTAAGCCATTTATATTCAAGGTAACTATTGATATTGAGAACTTACTACTGCCATTTTGTTCATTGTTTTTTAGTTGTTTTATCGATCCTTTGTTCCTTTCTTCCCCTCTTGCTGTCTTCCTTTGTAGTTAGATAATTCTTTCAAGTGGTATGATTTGATTCGTTACTTTTTATCTTTTGTACATCTACTATAGGTTTTTGCTTTGTGGTTACTTTGAGGCTTACACACATTATCTTATAACAGGCTATTTTAAGCTGATAACAACTTAATTTTGATAGCATAAAAAAATCTATATTTTTATGCCCCCACACACATTGTATGTTCTTGATGTCACAATTTATATCTTTTTATACTGTATATCTCTAACATATTAGTATAGCTACTATTTTTTTTATTTCAGCATATTATGGGGGTATAGATGTTTAGGTTAGGTATGTTGCCATTGATCCCCCCAAGTCCAAGCTTCAAGCGTGTCCATCCCCCAGATGGTGTGCATTGCACTCATTATCTATGCATGTACCCATCCCCTCCTCTCCCCTCCCCCGTACCCCCTGCCAGACATCCAATAAATGTTATTCGTATATGTGCACTTATGTGTTGATCAGTTAATACCAATTTGATGGTGAGTACATGTGGTGCTTGTTTTTCCATTCTTGGGATACTTCATTTAGTAGAATGCGTTCCAGCTCTTTCCAGGAGAATACAAGAGGTGCTATATCACCATTGTTTCTTAAAGATGAATAGTACTCCATGATATACATATACCACATTTTATTAATCCACTCATGTACTGATGAGCACTCGGCTTGTTTCCACATCTTTGCAATTGTGAATTGTCCTGCTATAAACATTCGGGTGCAGGTGTCTTTTTCATAGAGCGACTTTTGTTCTTTTGGGTAGATGCCCAGTAATGGGATTGCTGGATCAAATGGTAGCTCTACTTGTTTCTCTTTAAGGTATCTCCATATTGCTTTCCACAGAGGTTGCACTAGTTTGCAGTCCCATCAGCAGTGTATGAGAGTTCCTATCTCTCCGCATCCACGCCAACATTTATTGTTTTGGGACTTTTTGATAAAGGCCAGTCTCGCTGGAGATAACTGATAATCTCATTGTGGTTTTGATTTGTATTTTCTGATGATTAGAGACATGGAGCATTTTTTCATATGTTTTTTGGCCATTATTCTGTCTTCTTTTGAAAAGTTTCTGTTCATGTCCTTTGCCCACTTTTTGATAGGG
>NW_012153286.1:561669-569079 GCF_000956105.1 Propithecus coquereli | reverse complement strand
GTCTGTTCAGGAATTCTATTTCTTCCTGGTTGAGACTAGAGAGGCTGTGTGTTTCTAAAAATTTGTCCGTTTCCTCCACATTTTCCAGTTTGTGTGCATAAGGTTTTTGTAATATTCATAAATTATATCTTGAATCTCCATGGCATTAGTTGTAACTTCTCCTTTTTTGTTCCTGTTGGAGCTTATTGGGGATTTTTCTTTTCTGTTTTTCGTTAGTTTAGCCAAGGGTGTGTCAATTTTGTTTATTTTTTCAAAGAACCAACTTTTTGTTTTATTAATCTTCCATATAGTTTCTCTGTTGTCAATTTCATTTAGCTCTGATTTGATCTTATTACTTTCCTTTCTTCTACTGGGTTTTGGGTCGGTCTGTTCTTTTTTTTCCAGTTCTTTGAGTCGATTCATTAGGTTGTCTCTTTGTCCTCTTTTTGACTTTTGGATATAGGCATTTACGTAAATAAACTTTCCTCTCAGGACTGCTTTGACTGTGTCCCACAGATTTTGATAACTTGTGTCACCTTTTTCGTTTAGTTCAAAGAATGTTTTTATTTCCATCTTTATTTCCTCGTTTATGAAGGGATCGTTCAGCAGAAGGTTTTTTAATTTCCATGACTTTGTGTAGAGAGGAGAGTTTCTGTTGGGGTTGATTTCTGTTTTTATTCCCCTGTGATCTGAGAAGATGCATGGTATAATTTCTATTTTTTTACATTTCTTGAGACATGCTTTGTGTCCTAGAATATGGTCAATTTTAGAGAATGCCCCATGAGCTGATGAGAAGAATGTATATTCAGTGATTTTGGGGTACAATGTCCTGTAAATGTCAGTCAGGCTCATTTGTTCTAGAGTTCTGTTTAAGTCCATTATTTCTTTGTCAATTGTCTGTTTGGAGGATCTGTCCTGTGCTGTCAGTGGGGTGTTGAAGTCTCCGACTATTATGGTGTTGCTGTTTATCAATTTATTTAGATCAAGTAGAGTTTGCTTTATGAATCTGGGTGCACCTCAGTTGGCTGCATACATATTTAGAATTGTTATGTCTTCTTGTTGAACTGTATCTTTCACCATTATATAGTGACCCTCTTTGTCTTTCATTACTTTTGTTGATTTAAAAATTAAGTTATTGGAGCTCAAAACTGCCACACCAGCCTTCTTTTGGCTGCCATTTGCTTTAAATATTGCTTTCCACCCCTTTATCTTGAGTCTAAATGCATCCTTTCAGCTTAGATGCTTTTCCTGGAGACAGCAGATGCTTGGGTTGTTTTTTTTTATCCATTCAGCCAGCCTATATCTCTTGAGAGGCGAGTTCAAGCCAGTCACATTTATTGAGAGAACTGATAATTGGGGTGAATTACTGTCCATTGTGTTGGGTTGCATTTTGTTGCTTTGTTTTCTCTCTTGAGCCATTGTGGAATCTAGCCTTTGATCTTTAACTTTTGAGTGGTTTTACGTTTGTCACTGTTTATTGTGCTGGTACTTGTGTAATTCTGTTTTGAGTACTTCTTGGAGAGCTGGTCTTGTCTTGGTGAATTCCCTCAGTCTTTGCTTATCTGAGAATGTCTTTATTTCTCCTTCATATATGAAACTTAGTTTAGCAGGGTACAAGATTCTAGGCTGTGCGTTATTCTGTTTCAGAAGAGTGAGAATGGGACCCCAGTCTCTTCTTGCTTGTAGGGTTTCAATTCAGAAGTCTGGAGTTATTCTGATGGGCTTTCCTTTGTATGTTACTTGTTTCTTTCACCTTACAGCTCATACAAGGGCCTCTTATTGGATATTTTGGTCAATCTGATGACTGCATGACATGGTGTCTTCCCATTTGCATTGAATCTTCCTGGGGTCCGTTAAGCGTCTTGTCCCTGTATATCTAGATTTTTAGCAAGGTGTGGGAAATTCTCCCCTATTAATTCTCCAGATAGGTTATCCAGCCCTTGAGTGTTTTCTTCTTCACCTTCTGGAATCCCTATGACCCTCAGGTTCGGTTTTTTCACATAATCCCACATTTCTTGTAGGCTTATTTCTTTTCTCTTAATTTTCTGCTCGATTTCTGACTTATTTAATTGGAAGGAGTTGTCTTCAATCTCTGAGATTCTTTCTTCTGTTTGATCTATCCTGTTCTTGAGGCTTTCCACTGTGTTTTGTAGTTTCCTGCATAAGTTCTTCATTTCCAGGAGATTGTTTTGATTTTTCTTTAATATTTCAATTTCTTTGGTGAATTTTTCTTCCAAGTCCTGGATTTCTTTTGTTGTTTCTTTGTGTTGGTAATTCATTTTTTCTTGCATATCATTCAGTTTTCTTACAATCCATGTTTGAAATTCTTCTTCTGTCATTTTAGTGTTCTGAGTTTGGTTAATGTCAATTGCTAGGGAGCTGTTGTTCCTCTTTTGAGGTGTGCTTTCCGTTTGAGTCTTCATACTTCCAGAGTTCTTTTGCTGGTTCCTTCCCATCTGGATCGGTTGTTCCCTCTTGCCTTTAGATTTTCATTTGGATAATGACACGCCCTGTTTAGTCTCTGAGCCAGTAGGTGGTGTTTGTGGGTGAGATTCGACCACACCCTTGTATGATGAATCAGTAGATGCAGTAAAAGTGTGTGCAGAGTGACTTCCCTGTCAGTAGGTGGCACTTGCTGGGAGGAGCGAGCTGTAGTTCTGTTTTTTGGGCCTGTAGCTGGCTCTTGTTCCTCTGGAGAGGCCCTCTTGTGCCTTGGGAGGTGGGTGGGGCCCTGGGACTTCCAATTGTGTCTTTGTTCTCCACCTCAGTGGCGGCAGGTCCGGGAGTGAGTCTGGGTGGGTCTGGGTTGGGTAAGGTTGCCCTCAGGCTCCACCACTGCTGTTAGCAGGGTTCAAATGTGTGTTCTTTGCTTCTGTGCAAAGCTGCTGGGAGGGGCTGAAATGGCTCCATTCAGCTGAATAGTCTGGGTTTGGGGTGTGGGGCTGTCCTAGACCCATACTCTGGAGCAGGTCTCAGTCCCCTTCACCCTCCCCCACCCTGTGGCCTCTCCCAGGCCTCTGCCGGCAAGCAGGACCTCAGGCCAATGGATCTCCCCTGGCTGTGAAGTGGGCCGGCAGGATCGCAGCCTGAGCTGGGTGCACAGCCCTTTTTTGGGAGGAGGGTTGCTACTCAGGCACGCTGATCTGCCCCTGGAGGCACACACTCCTCAGTAGGCTCTTTCACACATATTCCTTCTGTGCCCTGGCGCAGTGTGATCATGACCTGGGTGTACAGGGTCTGGTCTGCAGGCCTGTCCCCTGGGCCCTGGAGATCAATCTCTGACCCTGCCAGGGGGAGGGGTTTTGATCTAGAATGACCTACAGGGTGCCTAACATGGATCGATTTCATTCCACCACAGGATTTGCCCCGCTCTCCTGGAATCACCAGGCAAGCAGCACCTGGGAGGGCTGGCACGTAGGGAGCTCACAGTGTGAATACCTCTCGGTCTGCTGTAGGGTCCCAAAAGGAAAGGTCCCGTTCCTTGGAGATGTCTCCGTGTGATGGCTAAATTGTCTCTCTGGGTATCCACAGGTAGGGAAGGGGAAGGAGAGAATGGAGCAATATGGCGTCTGCTGATAGGCTCAGGTCTGCAAGCGGGGAGGTGCCGCGAGGGAGCTGGGAGCTTGGTGCTGTGTCCGCAAGAGGCCACTGCTCACTGGCAGCAGCCGTCCCTGGGCTGTTGTTGGCAGGTCTCTCCAACTGCTCAGGAGCCCACCAACAGTCCGAGGTGCAAGGGAGGGGAAAGTTATCTCATGCACCTACCCTTGTCGCTGGTCTCCAAGCCTCTTGGGGACCTTTCTCTTTCCAGTTCTCCTCCGCAACGTCTTCCTCTGGAGTCTCCTGTAGTTTCAGGCACCCTTCCTTTTGACCCTCACCCGATCTATGTTTTTCTGCTAGTTTATTTTTTTCACTTTCTTCTAAAATATGTCTTTTTTGCGGAGACACTCTGACTGGTGGCTTTTCTCATCCGCCATCTTGGCTCCTCCCACTATTATTATTTTTAATAGATGTGTCTTTTAACCTTTATTATAAAGATATAAGTGATTCACACATCTCTATTACAGCACTGGCATATTCTGAATTTGACTATGTATTTACTAGTGAGTTTTATATTTTCATATGTTTTCACGTTACTAATTAGTGTCCTGTTGTTTCATCAAAAACTCCCTTTAGTGTTTCTTTGTAAGACAGATCTGGTGGTGATGAACTCCGTCAGCCTTTCTTTGTCCAGGAAATTCTTTATCTCTCCTTCATTACTGAAGGACAAATTTTCTGGGTAAGGCTTAGTCTTGGTTGGCAGGTTTTTTTTTTTTCTTTCAGCACTTCGAATATATCAACTCACTGACTTTTGGCCTGTAAGGTTCCTATTGAGAAATTGACAACTAGTAGGCTGGAACTTCCTTATGTGTGATTTGCTTCTTTTATTTTGTCGCTTTCAGGATTCTCTCGTTGTCTTTGATATTTGAAAGTTTGATGATAATATGTCTTTTTGTTTTGTTTTGTTTTTGAGACAGAGTCTCACTCTGTAGCCCAGGCTAGAGTGCCATGGCATCAATCTAGCTCACAGCAACCTCAAACTCCTGGGCTCCGGTGATCCTTCTTCCTCAGCTTCCCGAGTAGCTGGGACTACAGGTGCGCACCTACATGCCTGGCTAATTTTTTCTATATATTTTTAGTTGTCTGGCTAATTTGTTTCTATTTTTAGTAGATATGGAGTCTCGCTCTTGCTCAGGCTGGTCTCGAACTCTTGACCTCGAGTGATCCTCCTGCCTCGGCCTCCCAGAGTGCTGGGATTACAAGTACGAACCACTGAACCCAGCCATAATATGTCTTTTTTTTTCTTTTTTATTTCAGCATATTAAATTATAGCAGAAAACTTTCCAAGTCTGGGGAAAGATATAAATATCCAGGTATAGGATATCCGTAATATGTCTTGATGTAGTCTTGTTTGAATCAAAACTAACTAGATACCTTTGAGCTTCCTATACCTGGACATTTGTATCTTTCCCCAGACTTGGAAAGTTTTCCACTATTATTTATTTACATAAGCTTTATTCCCTTTTGTCTCTCTTTTCTCCTTTTTGAACTACTACAATTAGAATATTTGTTTCATTGATGCTGTCTCATAAGTCCCATAACGCTTTCTTCATTCTTTTAAATTTTTTTCTCATCTTATTGTACATTTTCAAATAAACTGTCTTCATGTTCACAGATTCTTTCTCCTGTGTGATCAATTTTGCTGTTGATGCTCTCTGTTGCATTTTTAATTTCATTCATTGTATTTTTTAAGCCCCATAATTTCTCTTTAATTTTTAAAAATAGTTTCAATGTCTCTATTCAATTTCTAATTTTGGTCATTTATTGTTTCCCTGATTTTGTTGAATTGTCTCTCTGTATTTTATTGAAGTTCACTGAGCTTCCTTAAAACAATTATTTTGAATTCTTTGTCAATTAGTTTGTATATCTATCTCCATCTCTTTGAGATCAGCTACCAGGAAATTACTGCATTATTTTGGTGGTGTTATATCTCTTTGTTTTTTCATGTTTCTTATCACTTTATATTGATGTCTGCATATTTGGTTAAGCAGTCATTTCTTCCGGATTTTATGGGCTAGTTTTGCTGTGGAAAGACTTTTCCCTGTGGGGGGATGTGAGTGTGCTTGTTGGGTGGGGTGCAGTGGTTCTGGCACCAGTGATCGGGCAGTTGTGTGGTCTCTGTACATCTATGTCAATTGAGGTCAGTGTTGATGAAGATTGCAGGGATCCTCAGCCACCAATGCTGTGTACGTCCAGAGTGGTGGTGAGGGTTGTTTGAGACTTTAGTGGTGATGGCTGCTAAGGTCTTCCCAATCTTTGTTTTCTCCCACTGGGGAAGTTGTGGCTGAGGGATCCCTCTTGGCACTGGGTCTAGCTTGTGGTTTCATTCACAGTGGCAGTGCCACTGATTTATGATGATTGTGTCCATGGATTTGCCATGAAGCTGAGGCCTAGGGCACAAATGTTTGGAGGGACTGCAGCTCTGGGATCTAGGGTGATTAAGGGCACTGGTGCCTGATGTGTAGTCACCCCTGCTGCTGCATTGGTAATAGTACGCAAGGTGTAGATACCTGTGAAGCAGCCAAGGGAGGAGACAATGGGAGCTCAGGAATTCACAGAGTTAGAGCAACTTTGGGTTCAGGTCAAGGCCTAGTTCTCTATGGTAGTTGAGCTGGTGCCCAGGGCACAGGCACTTCCACAGCTGTGCTGGTAACAGTTTGTGAGGTGTGGATGCTTGTGAAGTAGCCAGGGAGCTGAGAATGGAAGCACAGGTATGTACAGAGTTACAGTGGCTGCAGGGTTGGGGCAGGGCTTAGCTCTCTATGGTGGCTGAGCCACTGCCCAGAGCAGGGGCATACTCAGTGAGAGCTTGGCTTTTGGGTCCGGGGAGTGAACTAGCTTACTATAGCAATGGCTTTGGAGTCTGAGACCTGGGCAGGCCCAATGCAGCCACATAGCCAGGTCTGCAGTGTGGGTACTCGTTGGGTGGCTCCATCTCTGGGTTTGGGGCATACACAGGGTTAGGAGTGGTGGTGGTTTTTTTTTTTTTTTTTTTTTGTGCCAGTCTGATAGATATAAAGTGCTCTCTCATTGGTATTCTCTGTTGCATTTCCCTGTAAGGTAGTTCAATTAAAATTTTTTTCATGTTTTTGATTATTCAGATTTGTGTGTATATATAAACACTCACACATATGTATGTATGTGATTGGCTGAATTGTGCCTCCCCACAAAACTTATAAGTTGAAATACTAACCCCCAGTACCTCAGAATGTGTCTGTATTTAGAGATAGTGACTTTAAATAGGAAATATGTTAAAATGAGGTCACCAGGGTGGGCCATATCCCAATATTACTGGTATCCTTATAGAAAGAAGAGATTAGTAAAAGTCCCGGACCAGATGGCTACACTCCAGAGTTTTACCAAACATTCAAAGAAGAACTCACACCTATACTACAGAAATTATTCCACAATATCGAGAAAGATGGCATCCTTCCTAACTCATTCTACGAAGCCAATATCACCTTGATACCAAAGCCAGGAAAGGAGATAACAAAAAAAGAAAACTACAGACCAATATCCCTCATGAATATAGATGCAAAAATCCTCAACAGAATTTTAGCAAATAGAATTCAGCAGCACATCAAAAAAATAATTCACCATGACCAGGTGGGCTTTATTCCAGGGATGCAAGGCTGGTTTAACATACGCAAATCTATAAATTCAATTCGCCACGTAAATAAAAGTAAGAACAAAGACCATATGATTCTTTCGATAGATGCAGAAAAAGCATTTGACAAAGTCCAACACACCTTTATGATAAAAACTCTCATCAAAATATGCATAGACGGCTCATTCCTTAAAATTATCAAGTCCATGTACGACAAACCCACTGCC
>NW_012153286.1:551004-559704 GCF_000956105.1 Propithecus coquereli | reverse complement strand
GGGGGGCAAATCTACAACTAAAGGACACGGGGAGCACTAAAGGGAGGGAAGGGCATGCCTTTAACCTGCACTTGGGTGAGGCAAAGACATAAAGTGTAACTATAATGTTTGTACCCTCACAATACCCTGGAATAATAATAATAAAAAAAGAAGGCAAAAATGTAAAAAAAAAAAAAAAGAAAGAAGAGATTAGGAAACAGACAGACAAACAGAGAGGAAACCATGTGAGGACACAGGGAGAAGCTGACCATCTGCAAGCCAAGGAGAGAAGCCTCAGAAGAAACCAACCCTGCCAATACCTTGATCTCGGACTGCTATCCTCCAGAACTGTGAAAAATAGACCTCTGTTGATCAAGCCACTCAGTCTGTGGTACTTTGTTATAGCAGCCCCAGAAGACTAATACAATATATGTATGTTTTATATATGATTATATAATCATGGAGAAAATATGTTTTAAATAGGTTATCTGGGCATGGAATGGTTGGTGGAAAGGTGTAATATAGAAGGAGATGGGGAAATAAAAGGGACGGGGCAACCAAGCAATTTTGAAAGGAAAAAGTGGTGACTGGATATTTTAAATATACATTAATATGATCCCTTTTATGGATTTCTGTAAAATTATACATTTATAGGTAATAATTGTTAAATTTATCTGTATATATAATCCATTCATTATCTGGACATAAGTTTGGTTATGTCAATTTCCCTTTATCCTATACCCACTGGACTCAAGTTCTGCTTTACTCACTGTGCATGATGTTGGAGGCCTGGAACTCTGGATCCTGGGGCTGCACTCCAGCTGCATTGGGGAGGAAGCGTTGCATATTCTCTGTGAGGTACCAGCTTCGGTTCTCATCAAATACAGAAAACAGGATAACATTTCTCTTGTCTGACATCATCTGTTAATTACATGTATTGAAAGAGGGAAAGAAATGCTATTGATACTGTCAGATAGGAACAGCTGTCAGTGATGGAAGCAATGGCATGCATGTGATATATCTAATCCTTCAATTCAATTCCATTTTCTCATAGGGTCATTATTATGGCATATACCAGGCCTGGGAATGAGGGTGGGTGCTTCCAGCAGTGAATATTTCCTTAGAGAAAATGTGTCCTCAGGGCAAGAAGATGACTGGATCCACTAAACTTAGTTTTTTCTGGACCCAGGGCCCTATGCTGACTGTTGGTTTTTTTTTTTTTTTTTTTGGTACAGTCTGTAGTCTCATTCTCTCCACATTCAGATTAGAAGGTTTTCATTGTCTTTCTCCAACAAGTTAGTTAAGTCAAGTAAGAGTAATACCTTTACTAAACTGCCATCTAGTAACTGCCCTTCCACAAGGCTACCCATCTATAAAAAATTAAAAATAGAAAAACAGAAATCAAATAGCAAAGATAAGGCAAACCACAAAAATGTTGAACACTAATACCTTAAGTTTTCTGTTTAAAAAATCAAATTTTTTCAGAAGAGCAGTTTGTATATGAATAAAATTTATGAGTTAGTCCCTTGCTAGTTAAATCTGCTAAGATTTAATATGTAAACCTCACTAATACTATAAATTTTCTTTTGCATAATGAATAGCTACGGAAACCAAAACGCTGAGGGGAGGAGACCGGAAAATATAGAGGTATATTTCAGTCCTCTTCCAAAAAATGGTATAAAAACTACACTTAGGAAAAATTTGTCAGGACAGGTACTTGGCCAAATTTGTGATTCTATAGGACTAGTAGAAATCTTATGTATCATAAATAACCACATGAACATGTAGTCAAGCCTCAGCAATATGGCAATGAGTTATTCTGGAACCAAGCAATGAGTTTTTGTGAAGAACTAAGCTTTCCTTGTTCTGAAAATTTAACTTTTTTTCTTTTTTGAGACAGGGTCTTACTCTGTCACCCAGGCTAGAGTTCAGTGGTGCCATCAGAGCTCACTGCAGCCTCAAACTCCTGGGCTCAAGTGATCCTCCCTCCTCAGCCTCCCAAGCAGCTAGGACCATAGGCTCATGCCACCACTCCCAGCTAATTTTTTTTTTTTAGATTTTTTGTAGAGACAGGGTCTCACTATTGCCCAGGTCTCAAACTCCTGAGCTCAAGTGATCCCTCTGCCTCAGCCTCCCAAAGTGCTAGGATTACTGGCATGAGGCACCACACCTGGCTGTTAGCTTTATTTTTTAAAGTAGGAGAAGTGGTCCAAATTCTAACCATATTCTGAAATATTTTATATTTTTTCCAGTATTTTGCTTAACAAATATTTATCAAGCTCTTAATAAATGTCATGCAGTTTCCTACATGCTGCAGATATGTTAATTTTGAGGTACTTTTGAGTCACCCATAATGAGACATCCAGGAGAGAAGTCTAGGCTGTAGATATAAATTTGAGGGTCATCTGAAAATAGGTCATAATTGGACATGTAAAAACAGGTAAGACCACCTAGAGAGAGCTAAATCCTGGACTGGGAATGAGTATTACAGAAAGACTCTAGGGCCCAGATTCTATGGCCTATCTATCCAGCAGTCAAGGTTATTACACGAAACTCAAACTCAGTAAAAGCTAAGCAGAACCAAGCTCATTTCTTTCATTGGCCAATATTGCAGATTACTATAGTTTCTGCAAACTATAGGGGGACATACACTGACAGTTCATATGCATCTCATTCCATTTTTAGTTTCAAATCCAGTACTTAGAAAGGGAAGAACTCACCTGGTTTCCTCTTTGATCTACAGATTCTTTGTAGCAGATGAGGAGAGGGCCAATGAGTCCTGAAGCTAGATCTTTCTCCAGATTAATGAAACTAGAGTAATAACGGGTTAAGCATCGAGGATCTGATTTAGTTGGCCCATCTTCTAGAGTCATGGTCCATTTATACTTGAATATTTCTCCCGGCAGAATTGGCAAATCTTTCAAATGTTTTACACCTACCCACATCCAAACCCAGAAATAACTTGATTAGAGTATAACAAGCCACATATTGGTAATAATGTTGTTATTGCAAGGGTTCTACAAATCTATATGCACATATTAAATTTCTCAGTAAATGGAAACTAAAATTACCTCTATTAGAAGTTTAAGATTCACACAATTTTTTTTACAATCAAAAGATATAGTTGATTATTCAGTTTACTGTGAGAGTTTCAGGCCTGCATATATGCCAGAGGGCTGGGCACTGAGGTTTAAACTCATATATGGTATTAAGAAATGTGATATCTGACCCCTGTTAGGACAGGCAGCAAGAACAGAGACCTGCCCTCAGGCTAATGGGTCCTTGGTACAAGAAATGTCTGATTTTTAGTAATTAAACCTCACTTTTGGGTATGTTTAATAACTAAAGATCCAATCTGAATCAAAATTTTAATTTCATTTCCATTCTAAGCTCTCCTTCATCCCATTAAGTTATGTCTAACTTATGGTATGTATTTTCAATGTTTCTCAGCTTTCTTCTCTTCCCTCTTCCAGGGGCTGGGAGTAAGGGTGCGTGGGGATTAGAAGTATATGGGCTTTCAGAATTCTCCACATAAAAAGCAGGTTACCAGTAACTGTATTACGTATGCCTCCAAATTTTAGGGTACACATTCAAAATCTCCGCAGAACTATGTCACAATTCCCTTCTCCCATAAAGGAATGCAAATCAAACTGGCATTAGAATTCTCATCAGCAACAATGAATATTAGAAAAGAATGGATGGAAAATTATTTATAACCATCCTGTCTATACATCATGTGATAATGAAGGACTCAGAAAGTTGACTCTCTATGTACTATGTATTTGGAAGTTACCTGAGGATATACTTCCAGAAAAACAAAAGAAGAAATGAAAAAACAGAAATGTACAAGATAAGGGAGGTAATGTCACAAACCCACAAGTCCAAAGGAAAAAAATCTAAAGATGGCAGCTTTGTAGCAGGCCTAGAAAGCATATAATCCAAATTAAAGCAATAAATTGGTGAACTACAAGAATGTCTTTAAGATGAAAAAAGAGGCTGGGCACAGTGGCTCACACCTTTAATCCTAGCATTTTGGGAGGCCAAAGTGGGAGGATTGCTTGAGGCCAGGAGTTTGAGACCAGCCTGAGCAACATTAGTGAAACCTACCAAAAAAAAAATTCTGTCTCTAGCTTAGAACTGTTAAAAAAAAAAAGAAAATAAATTAAATTAAATTAAAAAATTAGCTGGGAGTGGTGGCACATTCCTATAGTCCTGGATACACAGGAGGCTGAGGCAGGAGGCTCACTTGAGCTCAGGAGTTTGAGGTTGCCCGGGCAACAGAGTGAGACCCTGTCTCCAAGATAGAAAGATAAATAATAAAGTCTTCACTTCTTGGCATTGACTCACACTGTCCTTGAAAGTTGTACCTCTCTCTTGATTTAAAAAAGAAAAAAAAAAAGGAAAAAGATTTGGATACCAAGCAATAAATGGAATGATTAAGAAGGTGAAAGGCCTTAGAGGTATGGTAAACAAGCATACATTTTTTTTCCTAACAAAAGAAAAGAATGTCTTATTTCAGGATACAAACACAAAAATTATGATAGCATGGTCCTAATATAAAGCAGACTAAAATTTTGCATGATTTTGAACTACTGATAGAGAATAAGAAAGGAGAATCTATTTCATCTTTTTTACTGTTATTATTTTTAACTGACATAATAATTGTATATATTTATGGAATATGGTGTGATATTTCCATGCATGTATATACAATGTGTAATGATCAAATCAGGGTAATTAGTATATATCCATCACTTCAAACATTTATCATTTCTTTGTGCTGGGAACATTCTAAAACCTCTCTTCTAGCTATTCGAAAATATATAATAAATTATTGTTAACTATATAATTAACTATAGTCACCCTACTGTGCTATTGAACACTAGAATTTATTCTTCCTATCCAACTATAATTTCCAGTGGTCCCCAGCCTTTTTGGCACCAGGACCAGTTTCATAGAAGACAATTTTTCCACAGACAGCTGGCGAAGAGAGAGGGGGTTCGAGGTGGGGGCTGGAGGCGGAGCTCAGGTGGTGAGATGCCCCGCCTGGTTTCTAACAGGCCCCAGACAGTACCGGGCCTCAGCCCAGGGGTTGGGGGCCGCAGTGTTAAGCAACCTCTCCCTGTCCCTCCTCCTCTGCACCCTTTCCAGCCTCCAGTTATGACTATTCTATTCTCTACTTCTATGATATCAACTTTTTTATCTTCCACATATTATTTTATCTTAATTAGTAAAATCATTTGAACTGCAGACAAGAGAACAATCACAGCATATGACCCAGTTCTGCTGTAAACATTTACAGAAAGGAACTTATACAATAAAATAATATAAATGCTATTTTTTCAGATTGTTAAATTTTGTAATAAATATGTAGACAAAGCAAGGAAGATTTATTTAAAATTTCAGTGCAAAATGTAAATGTTATCAGCTTTAGTTTTATAAAAGTAAAGGTACGGCTGGCAGCAGTTGAGAAAAGGAAGGGTAGGAGAGAGGAAAAGGGGAGTCAAGAGATATTATCTAATCATGAAGATTAAAAAGTGTATGTTTAGTATATTTTTTTTCCTTTTTTTTTTTTTATTTCAGCAAATGATGGGTGTACAGATGTTTAGGTTACGTGTGTTGCCCTTGGTTCCCCCCCCACCGAAGTCCATGTTTCAAATATGTCCATCCTTCAGGTAGTGCGCATTGCCCTCCTTGTGTATACAAATACCCCTCCCCTCCTCCCTCCTCCCCCCTCCTCCCACCGCCCTCCTCCTTCCCCAGCATCCAATAGATGTTGTTCTGATATGTGCATTTATGTGTTGATTAGTTAATACCAATTTGATGGTGAGTACAAATGGGCGTCAATCCATGAGTGGATTATCAAAATTTGTATATGTTCACAATGGAATATTACTCAATCATAAGAAATGACAGTGATCTAGCACCTCTTACACTTTCCTGGATTAAACTTAAGCCCATTATCCAAAATGTTTAGTATATTTTTATAGCTCTAATGATAGTCAATGGGGGAAATAAAAACACTGATGGAACTGTGAAACTGGAGTGGAGCTAAATCTTTACTTAACACAAAATAAAGTAAAAGTTGAAAAACAATTAGCAGTATAAGTGATTTTTTAGAGATGTAGAATATCCATAAAAAATGAAAGAATAGAAAGAATATATGTATAACATCCAATCTACTAAAAGGAAAAATAAATAACAAAACTACTGACAAAAGAAATAAAAGGCTAAATAATTGTAATTAAAATATAATATTACCAGAATAAATACAAACAAATCAGTAGTAACATAAATGTGACTAGGCTAAACATAAAATATACAAAAATATGGGAAACTAACATTGTGGAAAAGATAAATTAGCTAAGCATACATGGTAATACTAAAATTAGTGAAATAGAATTGAAGTTAAGGAGCAAAACAGAGAACCAAGAGGGACATTTTTATTGATAAAAGGAACAATTCATGAGATAGATAATGTCATGAATCTTTAAACAACAAACAATATAGTAAATAAAAACTTGAGTTGTAAACTATTCAGAAATGAAAAGTAAAGAGATTACTAGTTATTAAAAGTATGGAATATAGCCCCAAACTATACTCAGAGAAAAAATATGATCTTAAAAACCAGAAGAACCAGCTTCAAGATTTTAGGGCACTAGTAGTAGTTGTAGCAGAGAGGTGCCAATCTAACTGGCTGTGCAATAGTTGAACATCACCAGTAAGTAATAGCAAAAGCACATCAGGTGACTCTTCACTAACTTACATGAGACATCACCTAAGGATTCCTAGAATTGATTTGGAATAACTTTAGATTGGGGCTTGAGGTCCTATGTTAACATCTGGGGAAAGAACCAGCCAGCATAATTTTAATTGTATCTACAGGTAAGAAATATCTGTAAATGAGGCTAATACTTACCTTTTGGCAATCTCCCTAAGTGCAAAGGACTGACATCAGTGATTCCATGAGGGTAGATGTTATATGGTCGGCTTGCTTGATTCTTAAATATAATCTGAAAGTATAAATGAGATATAAGATCAAATCTTAAAACAACAGTTAGGAGCAATAAAAAAACTGTGGCTTAACTCCAGATAAACAAAAGTAACCTGTATCCACATTATAGGATTTTAAGCCTATGATAAAGCTCAAAATATTTGGTCTTCTCACAAAATTGCTGAGATGGGTATGGTTCTCCCTGAGTACCCACTGGGGATTGGTTACAGGACCCCCTAAAATCTGCAAGGTTTGAATCCCTGATATAAAATGGCATAGTACTTGCATATAGCCCATAAACATCCTCCTTTATACTTTAAATCATCTAGATTACTTATAATACCTAACACAACATAATGCTATGTAAATAGTTGTAGTATTTTCTATTTATTTTATCTTTATTGTTGTATTTTTTAATTGTGTGTTTTTTTCCCCAGAGTATTTTCAATTTGCACTTGTTTGAATCTGAAGATGCAGAACCCATGGATATGGAGGGCGTACTTCGGTTTCTTGCTAAAGGTCCCTTTCCATGTCTGTCTTTTTTTTTTTTTTTTTAAGGCTGGTGAAGTGAAGCAGTGGGAGTGGAGAAGGAACAAAGGAATCTGTAACTGGTTGTGATCAATTAGTTGTAAATACCACTGCACTTGGACCAACCCCTTTCCATTTCTTTAAAAATTATTTCAGTTGCTTCAGAAAATATTCCCTGCACCTCCTCACACTAATTGACATTTGGATATCTGCCAAGGACACTGTTCCCCTCAGCCTTTTCCATAATTTGGGCACTAAATCCCCCAACACTGCAGACGGAGACAGTGCTCCAGGTGATAAAATTTTCACTGAATGAGCAGGCATGACCATGAGGACAGTTGATTATGGCATTAAGTAAGGGTAGCAGGTGGTATCATCTGACTGCATGAGCTTTAAAAGAGTAAAAGAAAGGAAGAGCAATAACATGGAAGCAGTGAAGGATCTTGAAGACATCAATTCCACCTCTGTATCTGAGATTGTGTGATACGAGGATAAAAATCTAACTTCCACTTGCATTCTTTTCTTTAAAACCCAGTCATTTGGTAAACCCACTAAATAGCCTATTCCTTACCTATACCTAAGCAGCAGAATGATGCTTCAAATAATAACAGTTTCGTTTATTCCTTTCCAATATTAGATTTTCTTTTTTCTCCTAAGAACACTGGCTAGGATTTCCAATATAATATTAAATAGAAGTGATGATACCAGTCAACTGTCTTGTCCTGATCTTAAGCAGAAGGATTTCTGAGTTTCACCACCACATGTGATAGTTACTGTAAGTTTTTTGCAGATCTTTATTAGGATAATGACAATGATTCCCTTTTAATTTCAATTTTCTGTGACTTTTTATTATGAATGGATGTTACATTTTGACAAATGCTTTTTCAGAATCTATTGAAATTATCAAATGACATTTTCCCTTTTATGTGTTAATATTGTAGGTTATCACATTTGATTTTCTAATATTAAACTAACCTACTACCCCTAGGATAAATCGATTTGGTAAAAATGCATTATATTTCTCATATATTTCTGTATTAAGTTTATAAAATTTTGTTGAAGATTTTTGAACTTGTGTTTGTAATGCAATTGGTCTGTAATTTTAATTTTCTTTTCTCACGCCGTGCTGGTCAGGTTTACAACCAATGTTATGATAGCATAATAAAAAAGAATTGATGGGTCTTTCCTTTTTTCTTGTA
>NW_012153286.1:538789-550151 GCF_000956105.1 Propithecus coquereli | reverse complement strand
GTGGCAGTTTTAAAACATGCTTCCCAGTTCTTTGACACTTCTCCCATCAAGAAGGAGGCCAAATTTTCCCTCTCCTTAATTCAAGGTGGGCTTTGGATGCTTTCAACTAACATATTATGGTATAAAGTGTTATGTGGACTTCTGATGCTGATCATAAAAGGTGACTCACTTTCTGACTTGCTTGCTAGAACACATACAGTTGGAGCCCTGAGTCATCATCTAAGAAGTCCCACTACTCTGAGGCCATTGTAGTGTGAGGAAGCCAAGCCATGTAGATAGGCCATGTGTAGGTGCCCTGGTTGGCAGTTCTAGTCTTTACGTCATCACCATTCAGGTGCCAGACACGTGAGTGAAGCTGTCTTGGTTCCTCTATATCCACTAATCAACACCAACTGACCTTGGTCAATGTCAAAGAAATTAAGAATTGCCCAACTGAGCCCTGCCTGAACTCCTGACACAATCTATGAGAATAATAAAACAGCTGTTGTTTCAACCACTAAGTTTAGAGGTAGTTAGGTACACAGCATTAGTAACCATAACAGTTTAATTATCATTCCTTAGAATATAATTTTTTTGTCTGATTTTTTATCCATTTAAAAATATGTTTATTGAGGTATAATTCATATACCACAAAATTCACCCATTATAAGTATACATTTCAATGATTTTTAGTAAATTTATAGAGTTGTGCAATCATCGCCATAATCCAGAATTAGAATATTTCTATCACTCCAAAAAGATTCTTCACATTGGGTTGCAGTCAATTCCTCGTCCCACCCCCAGCCCCTGGCAATCACTAAAGAGCTGTCTGCTCTATAAATCAGCCTTTTCTGGATTTTTCATATAAGTTAAATCATACAATATGTAAGTCTTTATTGTCTGACTTCTTTAACTTATATGTTTTCAGTTTCATCCACGTTGTATCATGTATGAGTAGTTCATTTCTTTTAATCGCTGTATAGTATCCCAATTATATAAATATATCATATTTTGTTTATCCATTCACCAATCGGTGACCATGTGAATGGTTTTCAGTGTGGGGCTATTGTGACTAGTACTGCTATGAACATTTGCATACGAGTCTTTGTGTGGAACTATGTTTCCATTATTCCTGGATATACATATAAAAGTAGAATTGCTGGGTCACGCGGTAACTCCATTTTGAACATTTTGAGGAATGTCCACTTTTCCAAAGTGGAATCACTATTTTGAATTCACACCAGAAATTTGTGAGGGTTACAATTTCTTCATGTCCTTACCAACACTAATTATCTATCTTCTTCATTACAGTCATTCTAGTAGGTGTGAAGTGGTATCTCACTGCGGTTTGGATTTGCATTTCTCTGATGTTCAACATCTTTTCAAGTGTTTATTGCCACTTTGCATATCATCTTTGGAGAAATGTCTATACAAATCTTTTGCCTAGAATTGTTTTTGCTATTTAGGGTCTTCTCTGGTTCCATACGAAGCATAAAATTAATTTTTCTACATCTGTGAAGAATGATGTTGGTATTTTTAATAGGGATTGCATTGAATCTGTAGATCACTTTGGGTAGTATAGACATTTTAACAATGTTGATTCTGCCGACCCATGAGCATTGTATGGTTTTCCACCTGTTTATGTCCTCTGCTATTTCCTTCCTCAGTGTTTCATAGTTCTCCCTGTAGAGGTCTTTTACTTCCTTAGTTAAATATATTCCTAGATACTTTATTTTCTTTGTTGCTATTGTGAAGGGAATTGAATCTTTGATTTGGTTCTCGGTATGACTGCTATTGGCGTGTATGAAAGCCTCTGATTTGTGTGTATTGATTTTGTATCCTGAGACTTTGCTGAATTCATTTATCAACTCCAGGAGCCTCTTGGTTGAATCCATGAGGTTTTCTAGATATAATATCATGTCACCAGCAAATAGTGAGAGTTTGATCTCTTCTGTTCCCATTTGTATGCCTTTAATTCCATTCTCTTGCCTGATTGCTGTGGCCAGGACTTTCAGCACTATGTTGAATAGAAGTCGAGATAGTGGGCAACCTTGTCTGGTTCCAGTTCTAAGTGGGAATGCTTTCAGTTTTTCCCCATTCGGTATGATGTTGGCTGTGGGTTTGTCATATATGGCTTGCATCATTTTTAGGTAAGCCCTGTCTATGACTATTTTGTTAAGCGTTCTTATCATAAAAGGGTGTTCAATTTTGTCAAATGTTTTTTCTGCATCTATTGAGAGAATCATATCGTTTTTGTTTTTGCTTCTGTTTATGTGGTGAATTATGTTTATAGATTTGTGTATGTTGAACCATCCCTGCATCTCTGGGATGAAGCCCACTTGGTCATGATGGATTATTTTCTTAATAAGCACCTGGATTCGGTTAGCTAGAATTTTGTTGAGAATTTTTGCATCTATATTCATAAGGGATATTGGTCTGTAATTTTCCTTTTTTGTTGTATCCTTTCCTGGTTTTGGTATCAGGGTTATGTTGGCTTCATAAAATGTATGGGGAGGAATCCATCCTTCTTGATGTTGTGGAATAATTTCTGCAGGATAGGTACAAGTTCTTTGTAGGTGTGGTAAAATTCGGGTGTGAAACCGTCTGGGATGTTTTTTAGGAATGTTTTCTATTGCTGTTTCAATTTCAGTCCTTGATATAGGTCTGTTCAGGAATTCTATTTCTTCCTGGTTGAGCCTAGGGAGGCTGTGTGTTTCTAAAAACTTGGCCATTTCCTCCACGTTTTCCAGTTTGTGTGCATAAAGGTTTTTGTAATATTCATAAATTGTATCTTGAATCTCCAAGGCATCAGTTATAACTTCTCCTTTTTTCTTCCTGATGGAGCTTATTAGATATTTTTCTTTTCTGTTTTCCATTAGTTTAGCCAAGGGCTTGTCAATTTTGTTTATTTTTTCAAAGAACTTTTTGTTTTAGTAATCTTCCGTATAGTTTGCCTGTTGTCAATTTCATTTAGTTCTGATTTGATCTTATTAATTTCCCTTCTTCTGCTGGGTTTGGGGTCGGTCTGGTCTTCTTTTTCCAGTTCTTTGAGTCGATTCATTAGGTTGTCTGTTCGTGCTCTTTTTGGCTTTTCGATATAGGCATTTATGTAACTAAACTTTCCTCTCAGGACTGCTTTGGCTGTGTCCCACAGATTTTGATAACTTGTGTCACCTTTTTCATTTAGTTCAAAGAATGTTTTGAATTCCATCTTTATTTCCTCGTTTATGAAGGGATCGTTCAGCAGAAGGTTGTTTAATTTCCATGACTTCGTGTAGAGATGAGAGTTTCTGTTGGGGTTGATTTATATTTTTATTCCACTGTGATCTGAGAAGATGCATGGTATAATTTATATTTTTTTACATTTCTTGAGACATGCTTTGTGTCCTAGAATATGGTCAATTTTACAGAATGCCCCATGAGCTGATGAGAAGAATGTATATTCAGTGGTTTTGGGGTACAATGTCCTGTAAATGTTAGTCAGTCCCATTTGTTCTAGAGTTCTGTTTAAGTCCATTATTTCTTTGTTAATTTTCTGTTTGGAGGATCTGTCCTGTGCTGTCAGTGGGGTGTTGAAGTCTCCGACTATTATGGTGTTGCTGTTTATCAATTTATTTAGATCAAGTAGAGTTTGCTTTATGAATCTGGGTGCACCTAAGTTGGGAGAATACATATTTAGAATTGTTATGTCTTCTTGTTGAACTGTACCCTTGACCATTATATAGTGACCCCCTTTGTCTTTCATTACTTTTGTTGATTTAAAAACTAAGTGATCTGAGATCAAAACTGCCACACCAACCTTCTTTTGGTTTCCATTTGCTTGAAATATTGATTTCCACCCTTTACGTTGAGTCTAAATGCATCCTTGCAGGTTAGATGCATTTCCTGGAGACTGCAGATGCTTGGGTTGTTTTTTTTTATCCATTCGGCCAGTCTATGTCTCTTGAGAGGGAAGTTCAAACCATTCACATTTATTGAGAGAACCGATAAGATGGATGAATTACTGTTCATTCTGTTGGGTTGCATTTTGTTGCTTTGTTTTCTGTCTTGAGCCATTGTGGAATCTAGCCTTTGATCTTTAACTTTTGAGTGGTTTTACATTCGTGACTGTTCATTGTGCTGATCCTTGGAGAGCTGGTCTTGTCTTGGTGAATTCCCTCAGTCTTTGCTTATCTGAGAATGTCTTTATTTCTCCTTCATATATGAAACTTAGTTTTGCAGGGTACAAGAGTCTAGGCTGAGCATTATTCTGTTTCAGAAGAGTGAGAATGGGACCCCAGTCTCTTCTTGCTTGTAGGGTTTCAATTCAGAAGTCTGGAGTTATTCTGATGGACTTTCCTTTGTATGTTACTTGTTTCTTTTGCCTTACACCTCGTAGAACGGCCTCTTTAGTGGCTATTTTGGTCAATCTGATGACTGCATAACGTGGCGTCTTCCTATTTGCATTCAATTTCCCTGGGGTACATTGAGCTTCTTGTCCCTGTATATCTAGATTTTTAGCAAGGCGTGGGAAATTCTCCTCTATTAATTCTTCAACTAGCTTATCCAGCCCTTGCGTGTTTTCTTCTTCACCTTCCAGAATCCTTATCACCCTCAAGTTCGGTTTTTTCACATAATCCCACATTTCTTGTAGGCTTATTTCTTTTCTCTTAATTTTCTGCTCCATCTCTGTGACTGACTTATTTAATTGGAAGGACTTGTCTTCAATCTCTGAGATTCTTTCTTCTGTTTGATCTACCCTGTTCTTGAGGCTTTCCGCGGTGTTTTGTAGTTCCCTGAATAAGTCCTTCATTTCCAGGAGATCATGTTGATTTTTCTTTAATATTTCAATTTCTTTGGTGAATTTTTCTTCCAAGTCCTGGATTTTTTTTGTGGTTTCTTTGTGTTGGTAATCCATTTTTTCTTGCATATCATTCAGTTTTCTTACAATCCATGTTTGAAATTCTTCTTCTGTCATTTTAGTGTTCTGAGTTTGGTTAATGTCAATTGCTAGGGAGCTGTTGTTTCTCTTTTGGGGTGTGCTTTCCGTTTGAGTCTTCATACTTCCAGAGTTCTTTCGCTGGTTCCTTCCCATCTGGATCGGTTGTTCCTTCTTGCCTTTAGATTTTCGTTTAGATAATGACACACCTTGTTTAGTCTCTGAGCCAGTAGGTGGTGTTTGTGGGTGAGATTCGACCATACCCTTTATGATGGATCAGTAGATGCAGTAAAAGTGTGTGCAGAGTTACCTCCCTGTCAGTAGGTGGCACTTGCTGGAAGGAGCAAGCTGCAGTGCTGTTTTTTGGTCCTGTAGCTGGCTCTTGTTCCCCTGGAGAGGCCCTCTTGTGCCTCGGGAGGTGATTGAGGCCCTGAGACTTCCAAGTGTATCCTTATTGTCTGCCTCAGTGGGGGCAGGTCCAGGAGTGAGCCTGAGTGGGGCTCGGTTGGGTAAGCCTGCCCTCAACCTCCAGCACTGGTGTTAGTAGGGGTCAAAGGTCTGTTCTTTGCTTCCGTGCAAAGCTTCTGGGAGGGGCTGAAATGGCTCCACTCAGCTGAATAGTCTGGCCTTGGGGGGTGGGGCTGTCCTAGACCCATACTCTGGAGCAGTTCTCACGCCCCTCCACCCTCCCCCACTCTTTGGCCTCTCCCCGGCCTCTGCCGACAAGCAGGACCTCAGGCCAATGGATCTCCCCTGGCTGTGACGTGGGCCGGGAGGCTCCCTACCTAGGATCGCAGCCTGAGCTGGGTGCACAGCCCTCTTTTGGAAGGAGGGTTGCCGCTCAGGCATGCTCATCTGCCCCTGAAGGCACACACTCCTCAGTAGGCTCTTTTACAGATCTCCCTTCTGTGCCCTGGGGCAGTGCGATCGTGACCCGGGTGTATGGGGTCTGGTCTGCAGGCCTCTCCCCTGGGCCCTTGAGATCACTCCCTGACCCTGCCAGGGGGAGGGGTGCTGGTCTTGAATCACCTACAGGGTGCCCAAGCTGGATCGATTTCACTCCACCTCGGGATTTTCCCCGCTCTCCTGGAGTCCCCAGGCAAGCAGCACCTGGGCGGGCTGGCGGGTAGGGAGCTCACAGTCTGAGTACCCCTCAGTCTGCTGTAGGGCCCCAAATGGAAAGGTCCCGTTCCTTGGAGATGCCTCCATGTGATGGCTAAATTGTCTCTCTGGGCACCCACCAGTAGGGAAGGGGAAGGAGAGAATGGAGAAATATGGTGTCTGCTGATAGGCTCGGGTCTGCATGCGGCTATGTGCCCCGAGGGAGCTGGGAGCCTGGTGCCCTGTCCGTAAGAGGCTCCCTGCTCACCGGCAGCGGCCGTCTCTGGGTTGGTGTTGGCGGGTCTCTCCAGCCACTCAGCAGCCCACCAACAGTCTGAGATGCAAGGGAGGGGAAAGTTAACTGCTCCACCTACCCTTGTCGCTGGTCTCCAAGCCTCTCGGGGACCTTTCTCCTTCCAATTCTCCTCCACAACGTCTTCCTGTGGAGTCTCCTGTAGTTTTAGGCACCCTTCCTTCTGACCCTCACCTGATCTATGTTTTTCTGCTAGTTTATTTTTTTCGCTTTCTTCTAAAATCTGTGTTTTTTGCAGAGACCCTCTTCCTGGTGGCTTTTCTCGTCTGCCATCTTGGCTCCTCCAAAAATTTCCTTTTTATTGTATACTCTTTCTTGTATTTTCAATTATTTGTACTGGCTAATTCAAAAATAGGTAAACAAAAGTACCCCATAAATAGGTACATATTCATAAAATTATGAACTTTTTAAATTAATAAAAAATAAAACCATACAATCTTCAGAAAATGGAAAAAGAAAGAAAAAATAAGTAAACAATTTATGAAGAAAAATTGTATAAGAACAGCTAATTAAAATTTTGAATAAGTAAAATGAGAGAAGACTGATTATAAGGTCATAGCCATTAAAACAGTGTGGTAATAGATTAATTAAAGAGTATTAAAAATCCCGTATTTTAGCAATTTCATATATGATAAAGACGGCGTTTTCAAATTAGAGAACAAAGGATTGATTGGGCCAACTGGTTGCAATACGGGAAAGTTTTTATTTGACACTATGCACTAAACTCAAAAGTAACTTCCAGAGCAATTAAAATGTTTATTGTAAAAATAAAACTATAAAAGTAAAAGAATATAGAAGACTGTTTTTATAATCTCTTGGGTGTGGTGAAGACATTCCTAGGCAGAAAACACGAGTGAAAAAAACCCAGAGAAATATCAGTGAAAAGACTTATAAAAGATAACAGATTTTAGGCATGCCCAACATTTTTGGCAAGTGGATCGCTTGAGGCCAGGAGTTTGAGACTAGCCTGGGCAACATAGCAAGACACTGTCTCTAATAAAAAATTAGAAAAAAAGATTAATTTTTTAAAAAGATAAGATATTTTGACTATATAAAGATCAAAAATGTTTGTAGGACAAAGGATATTATAAAGGAGTTAAAATACAAGTGAAAAGCAAGAAAAATATTTCAAAGATAAATAACATGTGTCAATAATGTGTAAAGTCCCTTTACAAATACATAAGCAAAAGACAGCTGTCCAAATAGAAAACTGGACAAAATTTACAAGCAGGCAATTCACAGAGGGAGTCATACAAATAGCCAGCAAACATGAAACAATATACAATATCACTACTACCAGGAAAATGCAAATGAAGATGACATAAATATTTTGCTCATCAAATTGGAAAATTTTCTGAAGGTTTATAATGTATGTTGTTGACAACGGTGTGGGGAAAGGGATACTCATATACTTTTGGTGGAGGTGTAAATTGGTTCAGAATTGCTGAAAGTCGGTTATTTAAACCATTGTTCATTGAAGATTCTGTTACTTGTAGCTTCAGCATTCTTAATATCCTACATCAGGGGTAATGCTGAAGCTGCAAGTAACAGAATCCTCAATGAACAATGGTTTAAATAAATAAGGGTTTATTTTCATCACAAGAAATTTGGAGATAGTTGGTTGCATCAATTCAGCTGCTCAAGAAAGGGCTGGATAGTAAATAAGCTCTGTGAGTCCTATCTAGTCTCTGTCACGTATTCTCTTCCCCCTTCCCCTCTCTCCCTCCTCCTCCTCCTCTTCCTCCTCCTCCTATTTGTTCTTTTCTTTGCAACCTTTTAAAAATGTAAAATCCCTTCTAAACTCACAGACTGTCCAAAAGAAGGCCACAAGACAAATTTGGGTCACAAGCCATTGTCTGGTAACTCATACACTATATAATTAGTGGAAAAAATTCTGGAAGGATATGTATCAAAGTCTAAGCAGTGAGTATTTCAAAGGAGTGGCAAGTTTAATGAGTGACATCAAATTTTTATTCTACATACTCATATTTTAAAAATATATAATCGGGGGAAGGAAATGGCGGAGTTAAGGTAGCCTCCTGGATCCCTGCTTCCAGAGAAAGAGACGTAGATCTCAGTCTGCTACAATCGGATCGCTTTCCCACAAAAACAGCGAGGTGAATCAGTGGAGATTCAGCGGGGGACACACAAATCAGGAAAAAGAATAAGAAGAACGGGAGATAGGAACGCAAAAGCTGGAAAGCGTGGGACAGACAATAGAGAGTGGAGAGTGAGATGGCGGCGCCAGCCTGCCAGTAAGTGCACCGGGATAAGTCCCTGACGAGACAGTCTAGCTTCCCCACTGACTTACAAGCCCACCAAAAGTCAGGGGCTTGTGTGAAGTAGATGTAGAACTGGGTCAGGAAACGTGGGGCTCATCAGAGAGGGGACACGAGCTGGAAGCAACTTGAACTCCTTGGAGCCCCATGTTAGGACTGCACTGGAGGAGGGGAGGGGAGGAGCTGGTCTGGGCTACCTCCGGAGGCAGTTAGGAGTCAGGAAGCTGGTCTTTGGCACCCAGCGGGTCCTGAATGGGGAGGTGATTACTGAGTAGAGGACTCTAACCTGGAAACTGCCGCTGGCGATTGGGACTGCTCAGGGTGGGCCAGTAGAAGCGAGAGCTATTGCTGGACTGGCGTGAGATTGGGGGAGGGAGACATAAAGGAGACGGCAGAGCACCTTGGTGACTGGACTGACTCCCCGATCGGGTACCTACCAGCCCCTGAGCGGCTCCCTCTGGAGCCAGCGCCCTGGGGGCGGGCTAAAGCCAGCTCCGGGCCCACTGCAGGTAGCAGGTGCGGAGCGGCTCCCTTCCCCCAGCCTGGGAGCTCTCGCAAGGAGCTCTGCCCTTCGAGGACCTAAAGTCAATTAGCCAGGCCTGTTTCTTTGAGCAGTGAATTCTGAGTGCCTCCTCAGTTGTGAGGGGCAGACGGCTGCGGAAGCTGAAAGCGCTGGGGCATTGGGCAGTCTGGGGAGGCACCTCCTCCCCCTGGCCAGCGTCTTTTGCGCGGCCTCTGAGCTTGCAGCAGCGAGACATAAAGAGCCACTCCCCCTCTGCGACAAGCGCCAGTCCCTGGGGCTTTGGCACTGACCAATAGCTGACAGCCCAGTCACTTTCCTCATCAGACCGGTTCAGGTCATCCAGTACGATCGCATTTCCACATCCGGTCAGCTAACAACAGAGAAACCCGTGACTAGGGAATCAAAACCACGGCAAGAGGGCTCCCAGCCCCTTGGGGGCACCTCCCCGGGCGCAGACCCGAGCCTAGTGGCAGACGCCATAGTGCTCCATTCTCTCCTTCCCCCTCCCTACCCGGGCATGCCCAGAAAGACAATTTAGCCATCACACGGAGGCATCTCCAAGGAACGGGACCTTTCCTTTTGGGGCCCTACAGCAGACTGAGGGGTACTCAGACTGCGAGTTCCCTACCCGCCAGCCCTCCCAGGTGCTGCTTGCCTGGGGACTCCAGGAGAGTGGGGCAAATCCCGAGGTGGAGTGAAATCGATCCAGCTTGGGCACCCTGTAGGTGACTCAGGACCAGCGCCTCTCCCCCTGGCAGGGTCAGGGATTGATATCCAGGGTCCAGGGGTCAGGCCTGCAGACAAGACACCATGCACCCCGGGTCACGATCGCGCTGCCCTGGGGCACGGAGGAGGGATCTGTGAAAGAGCCTACTGAGGAGTGTGTGCCTTCAGGGGTAGATCGGAGTGCCTGACCGGCAACCCTCCTCCTAAGGGAGGGCTGTGGACCCAGCTTGGGCTACGATCCTGGGTGCGGAACCTCCCAGCCCATGTCACAGCCAGGGGGGGATCCATCGGCCCGAGGCCCCATTTGCTGGCGGAGGCCTGGGGGAGGACATGGAGAGGGGGAGATTGAAGGGGAGCGAGACCTGCTCCAGAGTGCGGGTCTTGGACAGCCCGAACCCCCAAGCCCAGACTTTCAGCTGAGTGGAGCCATTTCAGCCCCTCCCGGCAGCTCTGCACAGAAACAAAGAGCAGAACTTTGACCACTTCTAACAGCAGCTGTGGAGCCTGAGGGCAGGCTAATCCAACCCAGCCCCATCCAGACTCACTCCCTGTTCTGCCCCCACTGAGGGGGAGAATAAGGACAGCTCAGGCTATGATCCTGAGCAGGGAACCTCCCGCCCACAGCCCACGTCGCAGCCAGGGGAGATCCATAGGCCTGAGGCCCTGCTTGCTGGCAGAGGCCTGGGAGAGGCCACGGAGTGGGAGAGAGTGGAGGGGAGCAAGACCTGATCCAGAGTGCAGGCCTTGGGCAGCCCCAGCCCCCAAGCCCAGACTTTCAGCTGAGTGGAGCCATTTCAGCCCCTCCCAGCAGCTCTGCACAGAAACAAACAGCAGAAGTTGATACCTGCTAACAGCAGTGGTGGAGCCTGAGGGCAGGCTTGCCCAACCCAGCCGGACCCAGACTCACTCCTCCCACTGAGGGGGAGAATAAGGACACACCTGGAAATCCCAGGGCCCCACCCACCACCCATGACCCGAGGCACAAGAGGGCCTCTCCAGAGGAATAAGAGCTAGCTACAGGACCCAAAAACAGCACCGCAGCTCTCTCCTCCCTGCAAGTGCCACCTACTGACAGGGAGGTCGTCCTGCACACCCTTTTACTACAGCTACTGATTAATCATAAAGGGTGTGGTCGAATCTCACCCACAAACACCACCTACTGGCTCAGAGACTAAACAGGGTGTGTCATTATCCAAACGAAAATTTAAAGGCAAGAAGGAACAACTGATCCAGATGGGAAGGAACCAGCGAAAGAACTCCGGAAGTATGAAGACTCAAACGGAAAGCACATCCCCAAAGAGGAACAACAGCTCCCCAGCAATGGACATTAACCAAACTCAGAACACTAAAATGACAGAAGAATTTCAAACATGGATTGCAAGAAAACTGAATGATATGCAAGAAAAAATGAATTACAAACATAAAGAAACAACAAAAGAAATCCAGGACTTGGAAGAAAAATTCACCAAAGAAATTGAAATATTAAAGAAAAATCAAACCGATCTCCTGGAAATAAAGGACTT
>NW_012153286.1:527333-527661 GCF_000956105.1 Propithecus coquereli | reverse complement strand
GCACCACCCGAAGGATGGACATATTTGAAACTTGGTCTTGGAGGGGGGGCAAGGGCAACATACGTAACCTAAACGTCTGTACCCCCATAATATGCTTAAATAAAAAAAAAACCTGGCAAGAGACCAAAACGAGCTCCCCAAGTAACCCCTCCCCTCAAGAGAACCCTGGACAACATACGAGCGGCTCCTTCTAGTGGCAGACAAAACAAAAGTAACAGCGGATCCAGATGGGTAGGACCCAGTGAAAGATTTCTGGAAGTATGAAAAATCAAATGGAAAGCACACCACCAAAGAGGAACACCAGCTCTCTAGCAATGAACACTAACCA
>NW_012153286.1:525954-527283 GCF_000956105.1 Propithecus coquereli | reverse complement strand
GGGAGGCTGAGGCAGTAGAATCGCTCGAGCCCAGGAATGTGAGGTTGCTGTGAGCTAGGTCGACACCACGGCACTCACTCTTGCCCGGGCAAAAGAGTGAGACTCTGTCTCAAAAAAAAAAAAAAAAAAAAGAAAAAGAAAAATCACACCGAACTCCTGGAAATAAGGGACTTATTCATGGAAATTCAAAACACTGTTAGAAGCCTCAAGAACAGGGTAGATCAAACAGAAGAAAGAATCTCAGAGATTGAAGACAGCTCCTTCCAAATGAATAAGTCAGTCACAGAGATTGAGCAGAAAATAAAGAAAAAAGAAACAAGTTTACAAGAAATGTGGGATTATGTGAAAAAACCAAACCTGCGTGTGATCAGTGTTCTGGAAAATGAAGAAGAAACCACGCAAGGGCTGGATAACCTATTTGAAGATTTAATAGAGGAGAATTTCCCAGGCCTTGCTAAAAATCTAGATATACAGATACAAGAAGCGCAGCTGACCCCAGGGAGATTAAATGCAAATAGAAAGATACCACGTCATGCAGTCATCAGATTGACTAAAATATCGACTAAGGAGGCCCTACTACGAGCTGTCAGGTGAAAGAAACAAGTAACATACAAAGGAAAGCCTATCAGAATAACTTCAGACTTCTCAGCTGAGACCCTACAAGCAAGAAGAGCCTGGGGCCCCTTTCTCACTCTTCTGAAACAGAATAATGCCCAGCCTAGAGTTCTGTACCCTGCAAAACTAAGTTTTATATATAAAGGAGAAATAAAGACATTCTCAGACAAACAAAGTCTGTGGGAATTCACCAAGACAAGTCCAGTTCTCCAAGAAGTACTCAAAGCTGAACTACACAAGGACCAGCACAATAAGCACTCACGAATGTAAAACCACTCAAAAGCTAAAGATCAAAGGCTAGAATCCACAATGGCTCAAGAGAGAAAACAAAGCAACAAAAAAAAAAAGCAACTCAACAGTTTGATGAACAATTTACCCCACTTATCAGTTCTTTCAATAAATGTAAGTGGTTTGAACTCACCTCTCAAGAGACATAGGCTGGCCGAATGGATAAAAAAATATAAGCCAGGTATCTGCTGTCTTCAGGAAACGCATCTAACCTGCCAGAATGCATTTAGACTCAAGGTAAAGGGGTGGAAATCAATATTTCAAGAAAATGGAAGCCAAAAGAAGGCTGGTGTAGCAGTTTTGATCTCAGATAACTTAGTTTTTAAATCAACAAAAGTAATGAAAGAGAAAGAGAGCCACTATATAATGGTGAAGGGTACAGTTCAACAAGAAGACATAACAATTCTAAATATGTATGCGCCCAAC
>NW_012153286.1:485302-522340 GCF_000956105.1 Propithecus coquereli | reverse complement strand
TTTAAGAAACAATGGTGATATAGCACCTCTTGTATACTCCTGGAAAGCGCTGGAACACATTCCTCTAAGCGAGATATCCCAAGAATGGAAAAACAAGCACCACATGTACTCACCATCAAATTGGTATTAGCTGATCAACATTTAAGTGCACATATAGGAATAACATTTATTGGATGTTGGGCAACGGGGGCGGGGAGGAGGGGACGGGCATACGCACAAACAATGAGCGCGATGCACACCTCGGGGGTAATGGACACACTTGAAGCTCGGACTTGGGGGGGAGGGAGGGCAAGGGCATCATACGTAACCTAATCATCTGTACCCCCATAATGTGCTGAAATAAAAAAAATTTTAAAAAAGAATGTATAATCAGCATTTATTTGTATAACATTTATAATTTTTAAAAGATCATATCCATTGGAGATGAGGCTGAATTATGAAGTATTTTGGAAACTCAAAACCTTCCAGACGTCTTCTTACCTGACCTTAGATCTTTTCCATAACTTACCAACAATGTGTCTCCAACTTCCCCATAAAGTAAAGGTCCCAGTATTCCTGATTCATACTGAATAGCTTCACGAGTCTTAAAGGTTTCATCGGTGTATGCCATAAATCGAACTTTTTTGTACTTCCTACCAATCCTCTGAGGACCATTGTTCAAATATTGACTTTTATAACTTCTGTATGAAAGACAAAAAGATGAGAGGTTGGAGTGGAAATTTCTACATAGGTTCAAACCCAACTCTAAAACAGCTGATATGATTAATCCAGGCAAGGAGCAAGAAAAATACAAGCATCTCCGATGGTTAGCTGTTAGTCTCCAAATATGTCAACACCCTTGCCATTTGATTCCATACCTGTACCTAACCCTAAACATGGCTTAAGGATTTGTTGGTTTGAATAACTGGGAAGAACCTTTTGAGTATGGCAAAGAGATAGTGCCAAGAGTCAAAAGGGTATTACCTATCATCAGGGGTGAGGACTGAGGGAGCATAGTCCCAGTCCTCTTCTTCAGCAGCAATGTAATGTACCCAAGTTTTAGGATGTTTTTTGGCTACCGAGCGAATTTGAATAAAGGAAGGAGAGTTGTCATCATCAAATTTGAACACATCCATTTCAGAATCAGCAAGATCATTGTCATAATCTTCCTCTTCTTCATTGTTTTTCATCCGTAATTGGGGTTCTTCTGGGCAGCTATCTACTTTGACATAAGCTTCCATGCCATCTGGAGTCAGACAAACCAAACAATATCAGACTCACACAAAAATTTCCTGCCTTAACTTCTATGACTTTTTTCTCTTTTATTAGGCCCTCAGTGCTCTCTCCTAAGCGATCCCCACTCCACACCAATATCCTTTCTTGGAACTCTTCTTTATGTATTACCTGGTACTTGCTAGTTTCTTCCTCTGGTCTTTGCGCTCACCATTACCCTTCTTCCTGACTCTCCTCCACATATGTTTTACTTCTTTTTCAAAACTTATTCTTTTGCTCTTATAATACATATGAGTATTTCCCTTATGGAACTGGCTTTGAGCCTATCACTCACCCACACCCAAATTATAAACAAGGAGACCTGAGGAACTGCATATTCTCAGCCAGAGAAGCTCCCCATTCCCACAGTCACCTGACGATTTCTATATTTACTCAATCGGATTATAATACAGATCATTTATTTAACAATAGCTCATCAGGAAAAATGTTAGCGTAGATATAAATTTTAAGATATACTCTAAGTTTGTGAAAATATGAAGAAATACAACTTAAAATAAAGGAGATATGTATTTTAGGGGCATATCTGCCTGTGATTAGTTGTAAACCCTGTGGCAAGTTTGTTTAAAATTCTTAGTCTCATCTTTATGCTTTATAAAATATGGATATTAATAATCCCTACCTATTTATACCATAGGGCTATTTTGAATATCAAATACTTCTAAGAAGGGAGACCTGTTTACTAGATTATGGGGAACAGGACATCTCAAGATAAAAGGTTTTGTTTGAGGTCCAATAAGATAAAACATTTTTCTGAAAAATGAGGATTAAAATCAGTGGTGAGAATCTATCAAAAGGATAGAACAAAATAAAACAAAACAAAAAATAAACTCCTCTTAAACTGAATCAGGCTCAAACTGGGTAATGATCAATCTGTATTCAAGGAAATGACCTATTCCTCTGTGTCTGCAGGATTTTGTTTGTGCATCAGCTTCCTGTTACTCACCCGATATGACTGTTTGTCCCCTAATGTCTTGTCAAAATCCTGTAAATATTATGTAACATAATGGAAAAAGAGGTTTCTATTCTTAATCACTACAGAGGACTATAAACAAGGTCACCGATATAACGTAAGGGGAAAAATGGTGGCTCTTGCCATGGAAGATCAAGTCTCTTTTCTAAAGCAAATGAAGAACCTGAAGAGAGGGTTAATATGAGAGCAATAGGAACAAAGAAGTGCTGTTCAACATGACAGATTAGGGTCTCCCTAACATTTTTAACCAACAACCCTTTCTATGGTTTGAATGTTTGTCCCCTCCAAAAGTCATGTTGAAATTTAATTTCCATTGTGACAGTATTGAGAGGGGAACATTTAGGACATGTTTAGGTCATGAGGGTTTCACTCTCATGAATGGACTAATGCTGTTATCTTGGAAATGGGTTCGTGGGAGTGGGTTCTTTACTGTGGGAGTGGATTTGCCCCCTCTCGCTCTCTCTCTCACCCTGTCTTTGCCCTTTCGCCATGTAATGCCTTCCACCTGCAGCAAGAAGGCCTTTGTTAGATGCTGGCACCTTGATATTGAACTTCCCAGCCTCCAGAATTGTGAGCCAATAAATTTCTGTCCATTAAAAATTACTCAGTCTGTGGAATTATGTTATAGCAGCACAAACTGATTAAGGCAGTCCTCAAAGGCCACAGTAGAGGAGTAAAGAGGGTTATTAGTTTAATATAAGTAAGAGTTTGCAGAGTAAGTACACAAGAAGAAAAATGGGGATAAAATAATGATGCAATCTGAATTTGCCCAACTAGTAGCTACAAATGAAGTCACATTAACAATAAATTGAAACTAGGTATCATTGTCCCTACTTGCTTACACAGGACTTTTGACCCTTTGCAAAGTAGTCAGGTAGTGCTTGAAAACCTCATGTGGTACCCCACATATCCTAACGAGCTTCCAATCCCATGTTGCTTCACCTAAAATCTACCTCTTGACATGTCCCAAGTTTCCCAGGTGTCTCTCCTCCAGGTGTCTGGTATCTCACGTTGAGCACTACAATATACTTTCATATTTGCATTTACTGCTCTGGGCATCACTAGTTATATACTGGAGCCCTTATGGTTACAACCTAGCCAGTGATCTTTTTTCCATTTCACTAGATTTCTCTTCATAAAACACCTCTTCAGCTACAATCTTCAGTCCCTGTCTCCACAGTATTGAAGCCTAGTTAATGAGATCAGGCTGGAAAATCAATGACATACTGTCTTCCCCATTTTCCCTACCTGATTCATCCCTAAACCACTTCTTCTCCCTCTATCACAGGCATTTAACTAAAAATCCATCAGTACTACTAATACTCAAGCCCTCTTATACTCAAGGTAAAATCTTTACTCTGGAAGGCAGCAATTAGGGGATCTCAATTGAGGTCTAACATAGTAACAGTATGCCACCCTCTGCAACACACTATATTCATATACACTGTCCACTAAATTTCACTAAAAGTAGAACTTGATATTTGTGACACTCATTTTTAAGATCCAACATATTACCATGTTGGTGGGAAGAGATATGGCAAAACAGTAGAAACTGTCCAAGGTCCATCAAGAGTGTCTGAGCAGTAAGGAAAGTTATTGGTGAGATTTCCAAGGAGGCCTGGCGATGGTTCCTCACAAGAAATGTGTGACCCTCGAGGAATATTGAGTGAACTTCAGGAGTGGTGCCCATTCCAATCACATGCCAATACACTGATTTCCTGTGGCACCCAATCAGACCTGTAAAGCAGGAATAAGATAGCTATGGGCTAAGAAGTAGAGAATTTGAAATGGAAAACACTTGCTAGGACAGGACAGACAAATTGACTTACACATTTTATCATTACCTTGACTTGTAAACAAACTTACCAAGGGCATTGGGGTACTATCAAACCAATAGCTCTTGCCAAGATCACCAATCACCACATGCTTCTAAATCCAATGGACATTTTTCAGTCTTCATCTGCACCTGTTGACTGTTCATTCCTTCTTGAAACTCTCTCCTCCCTTGGCTTCTGTGCCAACATCTCTCTAAGTTTTGTTCCCCTACTGTTCAGACTGCTCCTTCTTCTGTCTCCTTTCATGACCTCTCCTGGAACTCCAGACTCAGGCATCCCATCACCTTCTCAATATCTCTATGTGGATATATCATAAAACCTACGTGTCCCAAACCAAATTTACAATCTTCATCACTTCATGCTCTTCCAGAGTTCCTCATCTCAGTAAATGGCACCATCCTGCATTGAGTTATGCAAGTGAGAGTTATCCTTATCACCATTCTCACCTCCAATAGCCAATCTAACTCCAACCATGGCAATATGATTAATAACAGCTAATATTTATTGAGCATTTGTTTTATGTCATGCACTGTCCAAAGATTTTACAAGTATTAACTCATTCATTCCTTATAACAGCTCTATGAATGTAGAAACTACTATTGTCATTCCTCTCTTATAGGAGAGGAAACTGATGCCCAGAGAGGTTAATTAACTGGCTCAGGATTTTTTTTTATTTCAGCATATTATGAGGGTACAGACGTTTAGGTTACGCATGTTGCCCTTGTCCCCCCAACTCAGAGCTTCAAGCGTGTCCATCCCCCAGATGGTGCGCATTGCACTCATTATCTATGCATATACCCATCCCCTCTTCCCCCCTCCCACCTGCCTGACACCCAATAAATGTTTTTCTTATATGTGCACTTAGGTGTTGATCAGTGAAACCAATTTGCTGGTGAGTACATGTGGTGCTTATTTTTCCATTCTTGAGATACTTCACTTAGTAGAATGCGTTCCAGCTCTATCCAGGAGAATACAAGAGGTGCTATATCACCATTGTTTCTTGTAGCTGAATAGTACTCCATGGTATACAAATATGACATTTTATTAATCTACTCATGTATTGATGGGCACTTGGGTTGTTTCCACATCTTTGCAATTGTGAATTGTGCTGCTATAAACATTCGAGTGCAGGTGTCTTTTTTATAGAGTGTCTTTTTTATAGAGTGTCTTTTGTTCTTTTGGGTAGATGCCCAGTAATGGAATTGCTGGATCAAATGGTACTTCTACTTGTATCTCTTTAAGGTATCTCCATATTGCTTTCCACGTAGGTTGTACTTGTTTGCAGTCCCACCATCAGTGTATGAGTGTTCCTATCTCTCCGCATCCATGCCAACATTTACTGTTTTCGGACTTTTTGATAAAGGCCAGTCTCACTGGAGATAAGTGATATCTCATTGTGGTTTTGATTAGCATTTCCCTGATGATTAGAGATGTTGAGCATTTTTTCATATGTTTTTTGGCCATTATTCTGTCTTCTTTTGAAAAGTTTCTGTTCATGTCCTTTGCCCACTTTTTGATAGGGTTGTTTGATTTTTTATTGTTGATTTTTTAAAGTTCTAGATAGATTCTAGTTAACAGCCCTTTATCGGATTTGTAGCATGCAAAAATTTTCTCCCATTCTGTAGGTCGCCTGTTTTCTCTTGTGACAGTTTCTTTGGCTGTGCAGAAGCTTTTTAATTTGATCAGGTCCCATTTATTTATTTTGGTTGTTGCTGTGATTGCCTTTGGGGTCTTCTTCATAAATTCTTTGCTTAGGCCAATGTCCAGAAGAGTATTTCCAACGTTTTCCTCTAGAATTCTAATAGTTTCACTCCTTAGGTTTAAGTCTGTTACCTAGCGTGAGTTGATTTTTGTGAGAGGTGAAAGGTGTGGATCCTGGTTCAGTCTTCTACATGTGGCTATCCAGTTTTCCCAGCACCATTTATTGAATAAGGATTCTTTTCCCCAGTGTATGTTTTTGTCTGCTTTGTGAAAGATTAGATGGCTATATGAGGATGGTTTTATATCTGGGTTCTCAGTTCTGTTCCACTGGTCAGTGACTCTGTTCATGTGCCAGTACCAAGCTGATTTGATTACTACAGCCTTGTAGTATAGTTTGAAGTCTCGTAAATTGACACTTCCCATTTTGTTTTTATTGCCTAGAATTGCTTTTGCTATACGGAGTCTTCTCTGGTTCCATATGAAGCGTAAAATTAATTTTTCTACATCTGTGAAGAATGATGTTGGTATTTTAATAGGGATTGCATTGAATCTGTAGATCACTTTGGGTAGTATAGACATTTTAACAATGTTGATTCTGCTGACCCACGAGCACGGTATGGTTTTCCACCTGTTTACGTCCTCTGCTATTTCCTTCCTCAGTGTTTCATAGTTTTCCCTATAGAGATCTTTTACTTCCTTAGTTAAATATATTCCTAGGTACTTTATTTTCTTTGTTGCTATTGTGAAGGGAATTGAGTCTTTGATTTGGTTCTTGGTATGACTGCTATTGGCGTATATGAAAGCCTCTGATTTGTGTGTATTCATTTTGTATCCTGAGACTTTACTGAATTCATTTATAAACTCCAGGAGTCTCTTGGTTGAATCCTTGGGGTTTTCTAAATATAATATCATATCATCAGAAAAGATGTTTTGAGGGTACAAACATTATGGTTACATTTTATGTCTTTGTCTCACCCAAGCGAGGGTTAGAGGCATGCCCTTCCCCTCTACAATGCTCCCCGTGTCCTTTAGTTGTGGGTTTACTCCCCCATCCCCCTAACCCCTGGAGAATATTACTGCCATGTAAGCACCCTAGTGTTCATCAGTTAGTACCAATTTGATTGCGAGTACAAGTAGAGCCCATTCTTCCGATCTTGTCATACCTCACTTCGGATAATGGGCTTAAGTTCAATCCAGGAAAATATAAGAGGTGCTAGATCATTGTCGTTTCTTATGATTGAGTAATATTCCATTGTACACATATACCAAATTTTAATGATCCACTCATGAATTGACGGGCACTTTGGTTGTTTCCACATCCTTGCAATAGTGAATTGTGCTGCCATAAACATTTGGGTGCAGATGTCTTTATTATAGAATGTCTTTTGCTCTTTTGAGTAGATGCCTAATAGTGCTATTGCTGGATCAAATGGTATTTCTATTTTGAGCTCTTTGAGGTGTCTCCAAATTCTTTTCCACAAAGGTTGCACTAATTTGCAGTCCCACCAGCAGTATAAGAGTGTTCCTGTCTCTCCACATCCTCACCAGCATTTGTTGTTTGGGGATTTTTTGATAGAGGCCAGTCTCACTGGGGTTAGGTGATATCTCATTGTGGTTTTGATTTGCATTTCCCTAATGATTAGAGATGTTGAGCATTTTTTATATGTTTTCTGGCCATTATTCTGTCTTCTTTTGAAAAGTTTCTGTTCATTTCCTTTGGCCATTTGTTGATGGGGTTGTTTGATTTTTTCTTGTTGATTTTTTAAAGTTCTAGATAGATTCTTGTTATCAGCCCTTTATTGGATGTGTAGAGAGCAAGTATTTTCTCCCATTCTGTAGGCGGTCTATTCACTCTAATGATAGTTTCCTTGGCCATGCAAAAGGTTTTTAATTTGATCAGATCCCATTTATTTATTTTTGTTGCTGCAGTGATTGCTTTGGGCGTCTTCTTCCAGAATTCCTTGCCCACGCCGATGTCTGAAAGGGTCTAAATATCTAGGAATATATTTAACCAAAGATGGCTCAGGATTTGAACCCAAGCAGCCATAATTCTGATCCCACACTGTGAACTATGAGGGCACAGATATCTCCTATTTTGGTTCTTAAAGCTTTCAAATATATCTATTTTTCTCCATCATTACTACTACTGCCATCTTAATCCAAGCTATCATTATCTCTTATCTGAACCACTGATATAGCTTCTTTACAAGTCTCCCCACATTTGGTCATATTCCCCTCTAACCCTTTCACCCATAAGGAAACTGATGTAATATTTTTACAATTCAGCCTAAAATCCTTCAGTGGCTGTCATTCCACATAGAATAAAGTCCAAACTCTCTACTAAGGACTAGAAGGCCCTAATTGGTTTAATTCCTGGTATCTCTCCAATCTCATCTCACATTGTCTCATTTCCCTATTCTTGATCCTATTTCAAAGTTCAGTTCAACTTGGCATGTCCTCAGCAAAGCCTCCTCTGATTCCCCAGTCTAGGTCAGACTGCTTTATTATATGTTCACTTAGAATTATGTAATTTTCCTTCAGAACAATGCTCAGCTTATAATTTTGCATTTATTATTATGATTATTTGATTGCTATCTCTCTCTACTATAAGCTATGTGAGAGCAGGGACTTGTACATTTTTAAATTTAATTTCTTTTGTAATTCTAAAATTATACATATTCATTATGGAATTATTGGAAAATACAGAAAAGAATTAAGAAAGAAAATATCCCTAATCTTCCTTCATTATTTTCTTGGGTTGAAGAATCTCCCCAATTCCTCTTTAAATTACTACTTCTACTATGGCTTCTAAGGCCTTCCATTTCTGAAAATGTCTTTTTTCTTCCCATAAAATTGATTATACATTCTAGGTTCAAAATAATTTTTACCTTAGATCTTTTAAGATCCTTTGCTCCATTATATTGTAATTCTAATTCCAATTCTTTTGCATTCTGACCTGTTTCTCCAAGGAGAAGCTTTAAGTATGTTCTCTTTGTGCTCTGCAATGCCACAATGATAATTGGGGAGTGGGTGTCTTTGTTTATCCTGATGAGCAATTTTATTCTTTAAAACTTTTTTATTGATACATAATAATTGTACATAGTCGTGGGGTAAAATGCGATGTTTCAATACATGTATATACAGTTTAATGACCAAATCGGGGTAACTAGCATATCCATCACCTTAAACATTTATCATTTCTTTGTTGTGAGAACATTTAAAATCCTCTCTTCTAGCTATTTGAGATATGCTATGCATTATTGTCAACTATAGTCACCCTGATGTGCAATAGAGCACCAGAACTTATTCTTGCCATTTAAATGTAACATTGTACCCATTGACCACCCTCTCCCCATCACCTCCCACCCCCATTCTCCCCAGTCTCTGGTAACCACTATTCTATTCTCAACTTCTATGAGATCAAATTTTTTAGATTCCACTTATGAATGAAATCGTGCAGTATTTATCTTTCTCTGTCTGGCTTATTTCACTTAACATAATGTCTTTCAAGCTCATCCATGTCTCAAATGACAGGATTTTGTCTTTTTTATGGATGAATGGTATTCCATTTTTTTTTTTTTTTATCCATTCATCCGTTGATGGACATTTAGGTGGATTCTTTATCTTGGCTATTGTGAGTAGTGCTGCAATAAACCTAGCAGTGTGGATACCTCTTGGACATGCTGATTTCATTTCCTTTGTATATATATACCCAGTAATGGGATTACTGGATCACGTGGTAGTTCTATTTGTAGTTTTCTGAGGAATCTTCATGCTCTTTTCCATAGTGGATGTACTAATTTACATTCCCACCAACACTGTATGAGGAGTGTTGAAGTTTCCTACAATTATTGTGTTGCTGTTTATTCATTTTATTGGGTCTAGTAGTGTTTGTTCTATAAATCTAGGGGCTCCAGTGTTAGGTATATATGTGTGTGTGTGTCTGTGTGTGTGTGTGTGTGTGTGTGTGATTACTATATCTTCTTGTTGAATTGATACCATTATCATTATATAATGACAAGCTTTGTCTTTTTTTACTGTTGTTGATTTAAAGTCTTTTAATCTGATATAAGAATAGCTTCATTATTTGATCTTTTGTATTTTTTCATTCTCTATTTTGATTATTTTTGCTCTGATCTTTATTATTTATTTTCTTATACTAATTTTGGGTTTGGTTTGTTCTTGTTTTTCTAGTTCTATGAGATGCATCATTAGGTTTTTTTGTTTTTGTCTTTGTTTTTGAGACAAAGTCTCACTGTGTTGCCCGGGGTAGAGTGCCGTGGCATCAGCCTAGCTCACAGCAACCTCACACTCCTGGGCTCAAGCCATCCTTCTGCCTCAGCCTCCCGAGTAGCTGGGACTACAGGCATGCGCCACCATGCCCGGCTAATTTTTTCCATATATTTTTAGTTGTCTGATTAATTTCTTTCTATTTTTAGTAGAGACGGGGTCTCGCTCTTGCTCAGGCTGGTTTCGAACTCCTGAGCTCAAACAATCCGCCCGCCTCGGCCTCCCAGTCATTAGGTTTTTTATTTGAGTTCTTTCTCCTTTTTTTGTGATATAGGTTTTTCTTGGTATAAACTTTTCTCTAAGGATTGCTTTTGTTATATCCCATAAGTTTTGGTATGTTGTGTTTCTATTTTCATTTGTCTCAAGAAATTTTTAAATTTCTCTTTTAATTTCTTCACTGACCCATTGGCTGTTTAAGAGTATGTTGCTTAATTTCCATGTATTTGTACAGCTTCCAAAGTTCTTCCTATTGTTGATTTCTAGTTTTATTCCATGGTTGTCAAAAAAGATACTTCAGTTTTTCTGAATTATTTAAGACTTGTTCTGTCACCTAACATATGATTTATCCTAGAGAATGTTCCATGCGCAGTTCAGAAGAAGGTGAATTCTGCAGCTGTTGGGTGGAATGTTCTGTAAATGTCTGAAGTGAAGTTCATATCTGATGTTTCTTTGTTATTTTCTGTCTTGATGATCTGTCCATTGGTGAAAGTGAAATATTGAAGTCCCTACTAATATTTTATTGCTGCCTATCTCTCCCTTTAGATCTATTAATGTTTGCTTTATATATTTAGGAGCTTCAATGTTTGGGGTGTATATATATATATATAATATATATATATATAATATATATATATGATATGTCCTCTTGTTGTATCAACTTCTTTATCATTTGACTCTTGTTATAGTTTTTGACTTAAAGTATATTTTATCAGATGTAAGTATAGCTACTTCTGCTTTCTCTTGGGTTCCATTTGCATAGAATCTTTTTTCATCCATTCACTTTCAGCCTATGTTTGTCCTTACAGGTGAAAGAATATCTGTCAGAAAACATATATATTTTGAACTTGTTATTTTATCCATTCAGCTACTCTCTATTTTTTAGTTGGAGGATTTAATGCATTTATATTCAAGTTAATTATTGATAGGCAAGAACTTGGTACTGCCATATTTTTACTTGTTTTATAGTTATTTTTATAGATGCTTTGTTTCTTCCTCTTTTACTTTGTGGTTAAGTGATTTTCTCTATCAGTATGTTTGTATTCCTTGTTTTTTTATTTTTAGTGTATCTATTAAAGGTTTTTGCTTTGTGGTTACCATGAAGCTTACCCAAAACATCTTATGGTTACAATAGGTTATTTTGAGCTAATAACAACTTAATTTTGATCACGAGAAAAAGAAAAAAAACCCGTTACACTTTAACTCCATTACTCTTTCACGCTTTATGTTTTATGTCATGATTTATATATTCTTATATTGCTTATCCTTTAACAAATTATTGCAGCTTTTTATTATTTTTATTTACTTTTGTCTTTTAATCTTCCTACTAAAGATATAAGAAGTTTATGTCCCACAATTATCATGTTAGAGTATTCTGAATTTGTCTGGATACTTACTTTTACCTGTTGTTTTTATACTATTGGATGTTTTTGCGTTACTCAATAGGATCCTTTTCTTTCAATTGAAGAATTCCCTTTAGTGTTTCCAGTAAAACAGGTCTGGTTGTAATGAATTCCCTCAGCTTTTGTTTGTCTGGCAATGTCTTTATCTCTCCTTCATTTTTGAAGGATAGCATTGCTGGGTACAGTATTCTTGGTTGCAAGATATTTTTTTTTTCCCTTCAGCACTTTGAGTATATACTCCTACTCTCTCTTGGTCTGTAGGGTTTCTGCTGAGAAGTCTGTTGCCAGGCATGTTAGAATTCCCTTATATGTAATTTGCTTCTTTTCTCTTCCCTGTTTCAGGATCCTCTCTTTGTCTTTTGGGTTGAATCTCATTGGTGATCTTTGACCTTCCTGTATCTGGATATTTGTATCTTCCCCAGATTTGGAAAGCTTTCTGCTATTATAGAAAGAGACCTCTGAATAATCTTTCTACACTTTTGTCATTCTCTAGCCGCTCTTGAATGTCAACGACATATAAATTTACTCTTTAGATGGTGTCCCATATATCCCATAAGTTTTCTTCATTACTTCTCATTATTTCTTTTTTCTTCTCTGACCGTATATTTTTTTATAAACTGTCTTTGAGCTTGCCGATTCTTTCTTCTGCTTGATCATCTCCACTGCTGATGCATTTTTCATTTTGTTTATTATCATTTTCAGTTCCAGGACTTCTGTTTAATTTTTTATTATTTAAAATTCTCTGATAAATGTCTGAATTGTTTCTCTGTGTTTTCTCGAAGTTCATTGGGTTTTCTTAAAACAGCTATTTTGTATTCTTTGGCTGCCAGATCATTCATCTGCATATCTTTAGGATTAGTTACTGGTAGCTTGTTTTGTTCATTTGGTGAGGTCATCTATCTTAGGCTATTCTTATTCTTTGTAGATGTGCATCTCTGGCTACACATTGAAGAATTGGGTATTTTTTCCAGTCTTTGCAGTCTGGCTTTGTGATTGTTCTATTTCAGTGGGCTTCTTTAGAAATTGAGTGGGCTGGCTGTTGTATTCCATTTCATCACAAGAGGGCGCCCTAAGCCCAGGTTAGACTCAAGTCTCGTGCTGGTTCTGCTGCTAATGCAGTGTCCAACTTGGATGGGCCTGTGGGAGAACCAGAGATGGCACACAGGCCATGTGGGAGAGCCGACCAGGCCCTCAAGTCTGGAGGATCTGTGAACCACGCTGTGGGAAGCATGGTGCCCATAAACAGCCTCTCTGGTGCACCATCTCCTCTGGCAGAAGTGGTGAGCCACCACCAAGTTCCCCATGCTGGTAGCCACTAGTCCCACCCCCTCTCTTTGTAGCTGGCCTTGAGTGGTTCAACCCAGTTGCTACTTGTAGTCCTCTCCATGGACTGATGCAGAAGTGTATTTCCTGTGGAGGGACCTGGTATGGTGGTGAAGCCGAATGTCTGCCTCCAGATCACGTTTTTCCAGTGTAGAAATCGTGAATCCAGGGGGATTTCCCACATTTGGTACTGTAATGGCTTGAGGGGAAGGGCCTCAGTCATAAAGAACCAATCCCCTTACCATCCAACTACAGTTTTAACTCACCTTCATGGTCCAAAAGGGCTTCATAGTCTCACTAGTGTGTTCAGGTTTTCCTAGCTCTTGTGAAGGTAATTTCATGCATGGATAGTTCAATTTGATGTTTCTAAGGGGAGGTAATTGCTGAAGAGTCCTATTCTGCCATCTTGGTCCACCCATCATACACTATTTAAATTAGACATCTAGAAATGGAGGGCTAGAAAGAAGACAATAGAAGCCACAGCCCCTCTCCTCAAGCTTTGTCCAGTAGAACACAGTGTCCCTATAATTTAGGGGCCAGCAACCTTTTTTGATGAACAGTAAATGGAAAAGATGCATAGGGAGAGGTATGTGGGAAGAGGTTCAGGGCTTCCATGACCTCTCTGGGTACATCACCCTTCAGGAACCTCCATGTGTTCAGCTATTTGCAAGCTCCAGAAGGGCAATTTTAATATGATAATATGTTAATTCTTAACATTTTCTTCTATTGTTTCTTTGATTTTTAAATCTGTTTTAAAACATATAGTTCACCCTTGAATGATTTGAACTGCATTGGTCCACTGATATTCAGATTTTTTCCAATAAATATATTGGAAAAATTTTTGGAGATTTGCAACAATTTGAAAAAATCCAGACAAACTCTGTAGTCTAGAAATATTGAAAAAATTAAGAAAAAGTTAGGTATTTCATGAATGCAAACTCTATATGTAGATACTAGGCTATTTTATCACATACTATCATAAAATATACACAAATCTATTATAAAAGTTAAAATGTATCAAAACTCAAGCACAAAAACCTTTACAGACTGTAGATGGTGCCATTCCCAGTTGAGAGAAATGTAAACAAATGTAAAGATGCAGTATTAAGTTATAACTGCATAAAATATACTGTAATACATACTATACTACTGTAATAATTTTGTAGCCACCTGCTATTGCTATTGCAGTGAGCTCAAGTGTTACATTCATCCACTTAAAATGCCATGTGATGCTAATCATATCTGCATGAGCATTTCATCTGTCCATCAAATTGAGTATCACAGCAATAAGTGATCTTTCACAGTTCTTGCATATTTTTCATTGTGTTTTGTGCAATATCATGAGCCTTGAATAACCCATATGAAGTGCCACTAGTGATGCTGGAGGTGCACCCAAGAAGTAAAGAAAAGTCATGACATTAGAAGAAAAAGCTGAATTGATTGATATCTACCATAGATTAAGGTCTGCAGTTGCAGGTGTCCTCCATTTTAGACAGATGATTCATCTTATAAATAGACGACATAAACTCACGGTATTGATAAATACAGTACAGTACTGTAAATCTGTTTTCTCTTCCTTATGATTTTCTTAATAACATTTTCTTTTCTCTAGCTCAATTTATTATAAGAATACAATATATATACATATAACATATAAAATATATATTACTCAACTATTTATGTTATCAATAAGGTTCCCAGTCAACAGTAGGCTATCAGTAATTGAGTTTTTGGGGGGTCAAAGTTATACACAGATTTTTTACTGTGCAGGAGTTCAGCATTTCTAACCCAAACACTGTTCAAGGGTCCATTGTATTCTCAATCTCTTTTTCTTTTTTTCTTTAACTTTGCAGGAGATTTTCTGTATTCTTCCTACCTCCTATTGAGTTTGTATTTTGACAATCATATTTCTAATTTTTATGAGGATGTTCTTGCTCTGATTGTTTCTTTTTGATGGAATCCTTTGTTACTTTATTACTGTAGTATCTTCTTGAATGTTTATGAAAATACTAATTAAAGCTTTTGACAAGTTCTGTTCTGAGCATTATGTCTTTTTCTTCTGTGATTATTATTTTCTTTGTTTATCTTTGCTTATCCCTAGTATATATCAGGCTCTTCTTAAATGTTGGTTAATCCTCATTTGCCTGCTTATATTTAAGCAAAAGGAAAGAGAAATCTGACTGTGAGCTCTATATTTATGGGCAGGCCTTCATTTTCAGGTGAATGAAAGAGGAATCAACCACTATACTTTAAGATCTCCAGCGGCCAGAATTCAGTGGACTTTTCTCTGGGATGCAGAGCTGCTTGAGAACTAAGGAAGAGAGCTCTGGTGCTGAATTTAGAAAACCCTGCGGATTGCTGATCAGGTGTGTACATACCTGGCAGAGATCTGTTTATATAGCCATTGACTGTGTGCATTTTAGGCCAGGCCCCAGCGGATGCAGTATCTGTATCTTGCATTAAAGGATCCTTTGTTTCTGAGTGCCAACTTTTCCCTGATGAGAGAGGAGGCAAAGATAGAGCCAGCTAATCATCTGTCTCATGAGTGACCCTCCCTTTCTCCTTCCCTTCCTCCTTTAGGACAAAGATTGCTCAAACTGTAAGCACTTTTGTCAGCAAAGTAGGCACAGATGACTTCTCTTCTAAAAGTCAGTGAGAGGGAGAGAAAAGACAATTACCAAAAGGCAGACATTTCTTGCTCAAACTGATTATCTCTCCCTATATTTGTCCATGACAATAAATAGGAAGGGATAATGACAAATGACAACTAGTAGAAGGAAGAATGTTGGTTAGTTTGAGCCATGAAGATTTAATTCTATTTATTAGGTAATTTATTTAAAAGAAAGCATATGAAAATCACCCTAGGAATAGGGCTTCTGTCAGTCCCCATCTCTGTCATGATTGCTTCATCCAACCTAGTAGTTGTGAAACTCCATAAACCTGAAAACTTCCCAGCCTCCTCTCTGAAGTTAGTAAGAGCTAAAGTACTAGAGATACTAATGGACAGTGGCTTCTTGAAGTTACCCCTTTGTGTGATGGACTGGCAGCTAATGCTAAAACTTTCTGAAGCACCCAGCATTTAGAAAATTCTTACAAGTTCCTTTACCCATTCATTCATTCAAACACATTTACTGAGCACTACTGAGTATAGGCAGTAATTATGAAGAAGACGACACAGCCTCTGTCTTCAAGGTGCTTACACTCTAGCTTGAATAGACAGATAAGCTGATGATTATAATAAAGAGTGAAGAGTGATATAATAAAGATAAGAATAGAATGTTATAGGAGCAGAGAGGAGAAGGAACTTCACTTTGCTTGAAGGGAAAAGGACATGAGGTCAAAGATGATAAACATTAAATAAATAGAGTAGACAATAAATGACATAGTGTGATAAGGAGTAAGGTCAAGATGCTGTGGAAATATATAAAGCAAGCATCTAACACAGGCTGGAGGTCATCCTGAGAGAAGAAATTAAGTAGAGGGCATTAAGGAGAGGGAGAGCTGAAGTCGGTCAGACTTAAAGGAAAAGGAGACTACTCAGGAGAGAGGTAATGGGGGCTTCAATTAAAAAGATGGCAGTCTGGATGGATAAGAAGGATGAGAAGACAGTTATGATGTGATCATTATTGATTATATGTGATTATATAGGAGGAGGAGGAGGCAGAAGTACTAAGCTGCTTAAGTGAAATCACTTAATCCTCACAACAATCCTATGAAGAAAGTACTATTATTTCGATTTTAGATTTGAGCAAACTGAGACACAGAGAGGTTAAGTAACTTGCCAAAGGTTTCATACTTAGTAAGAGATAAAGATAAGAGAAAGTATTTAGAAAGTACAGCCAAAAGTCTTTGTTCATGGATTTAATGATGGGAATGAGGCCAACCTGCTACCAACTTCTCTATCTTCTTACCTCATAGCTTCCAATGGAACTTAGGTCACATTTTTGGGGGCAGGGAATTCATTTTCAACCCCATCTCCACCATTTCTGAATAGTTTATATCTTCCTATAATTACCTCCTGTGAATATTAGCAGAGGATTCCTTTCAGGAGTCCAAAATTCAGATTGAAGCTCACTAACCTTCATCGAATACAGCAAAAAGTAGTACAAATTCGTGCAAAGTCTGTGTCCTTTCCTTGGCCAGACTCCCTGAAAAAGAAGTGAGAGCATTTATCTTCTATTTAAAATCCCAGTGGAGTAATAAAATGTGGTATATGTATACCATGGAGTACTACTCAGCTACAAGAAACAATGGTGATATAGCACCTCTTGTATTCTCCTGGATAGAGCTGGAACGCATTCTACTAAGTGAAGTATCTCAAGAATGGAAAAATAGGCACCACATGTACTCACCAGTAAACTGGTTTCACTGATCAACACCTAAGTGCACATATAAGAAAAACATTTATTGGGTGTCAGGCAGGTGGGAGGGGGAGGAGGGGATGGGTATATGCATACATAATGAGTGCGATGCGCACCATCTGGGGGATGGACACGCTTGAAGCTCTGACTTGGGGGGGGAGGGCAACACACATAACCTAAACATCTGTACCCCCATAATATGCTGAAATAAAAAAAAAAGAAAGAAAAATGGTGAACTAATACCCCTTGTACTATCCTGGACGGAGCTGGAGCCCTTTCTTCTAAGTGAAGTATCACAAGAATGGAAAAACAAGCACCACATGTACTCACCATTAAATTGGTACTAATCGATCAACACTAATGTGCACATATGGAAGTAACATTCACAGGGCGTCGGGCAGATGGGAGGGGGTGGAGGGGATGGGTATATTCACACCTAATGGGTGTGGTGCCCAATGTCTAGGGGTTGGGCATGCTTGTAGCTCTGACTCGGGCGGTGCAAAGACAATATAGGTAACCAAAGCATTTGCACCCCCATAATATTCTGAGATAAAAATAATAAAATATAAAAAATAAAAATAAAATAAAATCCCATCATAGGAAATTGCCACTAGGAGGAGACATTTCTTCATCAACTACTTGAGGGTAAGAACAAATGTCCTTTGTCATTAATTGTGTCTATGAAACTGGACTCAATATATGAGAGATCATACTTCCAACTGAAACTATTCCAAACTACAAACCCTTCTGGTCTTTTCCACCTCCCCCTCTTTTTTAAAAAATCACATTCATTGTCATCATTCAGAAAGGGTATGATGGTTCATGTTCATACATGAACATGAACATGCCTATTCCCCATCAAAATGTGGAGTCCCCTCTATGGACTGGCCTTTGTGATGCATTCTAACAGAAAGAATGAATGCTGTGTGGTTTCTGAGGTTAAATTAGAAAAGGTGATACAGCTTCCAATGAGCTCTCTCTTGGGACCATATAAAATGTCTGGCTACACTGTAGTGCCCATGCTGGAGAGACCATGTGGTTGAGAGCCCCAGCTATTTGAGTCTTTCAAGCCCAGGTGCCAGACATGTGAATAAGGTCATCTTTGGGATGATCTCAGCTCTGACCGCTGTTTGACTACAACTTCATGAGACATCCTCAAACAGACTGCCAAGTCAAGACACTTCCAAATTCCATGAGACCCCAAAACCCAGGAGAGATAATAAATGATTGCTGTTTTAAGTCACTAAATTGTAGAGTTATGCAGTAATAGATAAATGGAATGAGAAAAAGGTCCAGCAAAGCCGATTTCACCATAAAAGATAGGGTTAAAAAGAAATCATGCAAAATTTACTTCCCTAATTTAGTTTATGCTATTAAGCCATAAATTAAAAACAGGTTTGATTAAAATTAAGAATATTTTTAGAATAATAAGTTATAAATAATATAAATACATGCTTACTTTTCTCCGATTTGTACATACTTTTGGCTCACAGATGACAAACTAACCACCTGAACCAGTCTATGTGCCATTGATCACACACTTGCATGTGTTCACCTCCATGGAGTTTTCAAGGATGTTAGCTCAAAATTTGCAAAAGGCAGAGGATAGTAGAAATCACAACTGATACAGCCTACGGATCTGAAGTGGAAAATAGTAATGCTTTGAGAAGAGAGTCCTAACTCTGGAACTCGCCTGCTCTTGATCCCAGCTTAAGAGTTTGTTGTGGTTATATAGAATGGATATCTGCTTGCCTCAGAAACTGGATTATTCTCCTTTCCATGAATATATTGCTAGGGGAAAGAAGCCTCTTTAAGATGAAAGAATACAAATGCTAACTGTTATGGATAGATACAGTTGTTTGTACTTCTCTGCTTATTTCAACTCAATCCTACTCTTTCTTACACTTACCTTCTCTACATACCAGAAGGGCTCCAATGAGGCCTGAATTCAGGTCTTTCACCAGGTCCACATGAGACAGATATGAGTAAGTGAGACATGGTGGGTCAGAAGCCATTGGACCATTCTCTTTCAGGACCTGCCAGACATAGGTATGGCTCTCACCAGGAAAGACTTTGTCATCTTTTTTCTCCCTTTGGCTGGTCTGGTCATCATATTCAGCTCCTAAAGCGAGAAAGGATAAAATTGTCCTTCCTATGCCCATCATCTACTTAAAGAAACATATCAAGTTTATTGTCACCAATAGATTCTACATAAGAAACAGACTCTCTGCATCTCAATTTGAAAGACTAACAAGCAGAAGCTATAAATGGGGAGAAGCCTCATATATTCCTGAGGAGCTCAAGACCACTTATCTGAGTATGAGTAATAAAAACTAAGTTCTTGTTGAGATCTCCAGATTCTGTTAATCAATAACATTGCCTCCATTATTGCATCTTTTTTCCTAATTCAAGTCAATTCAATGACAAATATGCATTGGGTATGAACTTTGTCACAGACCCTTTGATAAGCACTGGTGAGGGTCAGGGAGGGGTACAATACAGAGATTTAAAAAGCTTTTTTTAAACTTGATTTTTCCCTGGAGGGCCAACACTATATTTGATAGGGTACACAGACTTACAAAGGTATAATTATAATACAATGCAGAAACATTCACCCATTTATTCAACAAATATTTACTGCATTCTTATTCTTTACCAGGTTCAGCTACAAGCTGAAAATAAATATAAAGATGAAGGCACAAGTCCCTATGCTCATGGAGCAAACAGTCCAGTAGGTAAAAAAAAAAATAGTAAACAAGCCTCCTACTCTTCAGTAATGCTTAATGAAGGAGTTGGGATTTGGGATGAATCTGAAAAGATAGGTATATTTGTATATTCTTTTTTTTGTGTGCTTAACATAAAGAATTTCACATTTTTTCTCTTCTTTTATACCAGCCCCAATTAGTCTGAGGGATGTAACATTTTTTGTTATATGTATGTTAGAAAATTATTCCTGGGATTGCATTGGTACTTTCACTTTTTTCTTTTAACATTTTTTGGATGATGTATTTTAATGTGCATTACAAACTTCATGATAGTGTACTCCTATATACTTCAGAACTCATCTTTAAAAAATAAAAATATTTCACTACATAAACAAAATGACACTAGCACACCTAATAAAATTAACAATAATTTCTTAATATCACCTAATATCAATGCAATATTCAAATTTTCTTAATTGCCTGAAAAGCATCCTTTATAGCTAATTTGCCCAAACCAGAGTCCAACCTAGGACTGCACATTACATCTAGTTGTTTAGGCCCAGAATCTCTTTTAGTCTGGAGTAGTCCTTTTTTTATGACATTCATTTGCTGAAAGAAATTTGGCTTCTAGTCCCGTAGAATATCCCACATTATTTACTTAAATGATTGCTTCCTTGTGGGGTCGTTTAGCTTGTTCCTCTATCCCCTATATATCCTATAAACTGTAATTTAGACCTAAGTCCTTATTAGATTCAAGTTAAACAATTTTTTTGGCTAAAATATATCAAAGGTGATGCTGAGTACCTCATATTGTGCCATATCAGGGGCAGATAATATCTGGCCATCCCATCGTTAGTGACACTAAAATTGACCCTGGATTAGCCTGATACCTCCATTGTAAAGTTAACATTTTCCACCTTCAATCAGAAAAAAATCTCTGGGATGTTATTTTGGCACTATACAAATGTCCAATTCCACATCAACCATTTGCTAATCATTTTATTTGTGAGTATTTCAATATATATCTCTATAATATAAGGATTCTTTAAAAATGTGATCGTTATTTTTTCAATGCTCAATTGCTCTGAAATTGGCCAATGAGAGTCTTTTGTACAAGTTACCATGTCCTTCTGCCTTGTCCCCATCACTCTTGGAACACTTTCTCATTTTCTAACTCAACAGTTTTTTTTTTCCAGATCATCTTATAATTTCCCTGTCTCAGAACTAGAATTAGCCATTTCTCAAAGAAGCCCTGGTTCTTTTAAGTGGGGAATAGTATTGGAACTTGAGAATGGAGTATGTGGTTAGGGTGTCTGTGTGACTGTGGGTTAGTATCAAATTCTGGATAGTGAATACTTTTAGATAGGGAGGGAGGCAATCATGGAGGGGTATAGAAAGAATTTCAACTGTATGTATATTGTTTAATTTCTTAAAATAAATTAAGCAAAAATGACAAATTGGTAAGATTTGACAAAGTGAAGTGATAGGCACATGTTTGATTGCTATATTATATTCTGTACTTTTCTTTGTTTGAAATATTTCATTAGGAAAAAACACCCTTTTGTCTAAGACTAAGGCGGTGGGTGGGTTGCTGGAGGTTTTCCAGGAATGGGCTGGGTTTTCCTTGAGCAGAACAACTTGGCTAGCCAAATCTGAGATGAGCCACTCTATCAGAAGCAGCAGCTTCAATATATGCCAAACAACATTTCACTGGATGTGTACAGATGAGTGCTGTCCAATAAAAATATAATGTGAGCCTCATGTATAATTTCAAATGTTCTAGTAGTCACAGTAAGAAAAGTAAAAAGAAACAGGTGAAATAATTTTAATAATGTATTTTATTTGACCTACTCTATCAATGCTGAGGGATCATTTAAATCCTTGGATCCAGCCATACTTGATTGACTCCATGAAACTTTTCAGTTATATGAGTGAAATTAAACATTATTTATATGAATCCTCACACTGTATCACAGTGATTCAGAGCACAAGTTCTGAAGTTAGATGGGACTAGGTATGAGTCCTGATCCCACTACTTACTAGTTGTATGACCTCGAACCCTATACATGTCAGTCATTATTATTGTTGTTATCATTATTATTATCTTTCAGTAAGTTTACATTTAAGAGAATGGATCCAATACCAGATGTGCCACCATCACCAAGCACACACATCTCACTGTTGTATTCCCTAGGATAACAGGACAACAGGAGGGCACTTGACTCACCCTCAGACGCTTTCCAGTAAGATACACCAATAGCATGAAGACTGACAGGATGAGAAGCCATGTTCTTAAGTTTTATGACCACTGTGTCATGAACCTCAGCCTCGATGGTAGGACCCAGTAGACCTGCAAGAATGAGATGTCCCCCAGAGGTCACTTGGAGGATAGCATTCCAGAAAAGCTATTATTACAAAAGTGAATGCCAAAGAGAAGGAGGTCCCTGTGATTACTGATAAAAAGTTGTGTATGCTTGCTGCCACCACCAGCTCAGCCTCATGGTTGTTCTAAGGAAAGATTTCTGGCAATTCATTCAATGCATGCATTCATTCAACTAATATTTGAGTTCCTATTTGAGTTCTTACTATAATCTAGGAACTGTCCTATGCACTGGAAATACCATAGTAAGCAAAAAATATCATGGAGATCACATTAAGGAGACATTAAGCACATAAACAAATAAATAAGAAAATTTCAAGTTGTTATAAATGCTATAAAAGATGGTGGTGTGCTAGAAAATGATGAGGCAGGAGATAGGGCATACTTTAAATATAGTGGTCAGGAAGGCCCTCTCTGAGGAGGTGGCATTTAAGCAGAGATCTGACTAATGAAAAAGAAGCAAGATTTACAAAGATTTAGTGGAAGAGCATCCAAAGCAGCTAAAACAAAAGCAAAAGACCTGAGGCATGAATAAGCTTGACATAGTTGAGTAAAATGTGGCTGAAGCAAAGTGAATTAGGAGAACAATGGAAAATAAAGTTATTTTTTATTATTAGGCAGGGAGCATAACATGTAAGACCATGTAGGCCACAGGAGTTTGGATGAATTTGGATTTTACAAGAAGTAAAAGAAGAAGATTTGGAGCTTGTTTTGGAGGAACAATCAACAGGACTTGCTGATAGATTGGATGTTTGAGATAGAAAAAAAAAGAAAGAAGTCAAATAATGACTCCTGTGATTTTGGCTTATGAAAGTGGGTGGTTAGTTGGGCCATGACACAGAAAACATGAGGAAAATTAACAGCTCTGTTTTATGGATGTATTAAGTATACGATGACTGTAAACAGTTTATTGAATGAACTGGATACGGTGGGATGAAAACATGAAATAGCTTGATTTTTCTTAGACTACTGTTTTTGTTTGTTTGTTTGTTTGTTTTTGAGTCAGGGTCTTGCTCTGTTGCCCGGACTAAAGTGTAGTGGTGTCATCATAGCTCACAGCAACCTCAAACTCCTGGGCTCAAGTGATCCTCCTGCCTCAGCCTCCCCAGTAGCTGGGACTACAGGTGCACACCACCATGCCCAGCTAATTTTTTAATTATTATTATTTTTTGTAGAGACGAGGTCTATGTTGATCAGGCTGGTCTTGAACTCCTGACCTCAAGCGATCCTCCCACCTCAGCCTCCCAAAGTGCTAGGATTACAGGTGTGAGCCACTGTGCCTGGCCAGACCACTGTTTTTAATTGCATTATGTGAAATGTCCCTTTCTTGTACTTTGCCCAATCCCAAATCTTTTCCAATAACTTTCAGGTATTAACAAATAGTATCATTTTTCCATTCTAACAAGCCCAGCCCAATCTAATATCAAACTTTTGATGTCCTCTGAAATTTAAAGTTCCCTCCCTCCTCCAGCTAAGTTATGACACTGCTTTCCCACCTTCTTCTCCTAATCTTCCTCCCTGACTCACTGCCTCTGCACCCTCTAAAGTAGGAGCAAGTGGAAAGAGAGTGAGGGTGGAAAAAGAGGCACAATGACAGTCTTTCTTGGAAGAAGCAGTGGTAACGTGGCATTAGTACTCTCTGGTTGTGTCACATGCCAAAATTGTGGTTCTTTCTTTCTTAAGGAACTTACATGAGTTCTTTGGAGACCATCTCCCTCCAGATATGGAGACACCCCACTGCACCTGTCCCGGGCAAGGGATATGCCTTCTCCAGCTGATCCCTTGTATCCCTCATCTCAGTTTTTGCTTCTGGCAGTACAATCCACATAGACATTTTCTTCTGGGGTTACCTAACCCCAGCAGGAAGACCTCTCAGACAGAGTCTTCTTAAGACAAGTCATGTAATATGACCTTCCTGGCCTCCTATCTAACAGCGGCAGTGAGGTTAGCTTCCACTGTAGCCCACTTTCCCTGCTATGCCATCAGAATTTCCCCCTAGCCTCTGGCCTTGAAAGTTTTTCCAGATAAAAACCAGGTACTAGTCAGTGTTTCTCAAGTTACAGAGGTCCTACATCTAGTCTTCTAAGCGATTCTCATTATATCTTAACATGAGTGAGAGGCCTCCCTCACCTTATGGTATAGGGGACATATATAACACCAAAAATGCTCTCCAAAGAAATATAAAAATCTAAACTCTTTCCTAAGTTCTTAGCCTTCTATTATACAGGCTAGAAGTGAGTCATAGGCTAAGGATTGCAGAATCAATTTTGGACCACTATCTGAACAAGTCCTGAAGAGATGGGCTGATACCTCTCTTTAGAATAGGGGGATCCTTGTCATCTATAATTCTCAGCAATAATTCTAAGACAGGAAATATACCATGTTAACATCTTGTTACATACTTCACATTTAAGTGGAAGTAAACAGTTGGCATTCAGGGATAGACCTGAACTGAAGATATAAATTTGAGAGTTATTGGCATATAGATGGTATTTTAAAGCTATGAGACTGTATAACATAACCTAGGGATTAAAGATAGAGAGAAAAGAAAATGAACCCAGGACCAAGCCCTGGGGCTCTCTAACATCTAGAGGCCAAGCAGAGGAGGAGGGCCCAGCAAAAAGACCGAGAAAATCCAGTGTATTTCTCTTTGGCAGCTGCCCTGTTTAATTTCAGCCTCAAGACTGGGGAACCCTTGCTATGAAATAAGATACTCAGTTTCATAATTAGCATTTAACATTGTTTTCATTACCCATCCAGGGTGGCTTGGGCTTGGCAATGTTGAAAAGGTGATCTGTGAACTCTACAAACACAGTCTTTTTGTACATGACTGAAGTGTTGAATGGAAAAGATCTTGGCACTGTAGGAGGAAATCTGTGTGAAGAAAGGAAAAAATTATTCATTTTGGTGGATTCTTCTTTGAACCCACTTAATAAAGTAATGCTTCCATCCCACTCTCCTCTACTGTTAACAAGGCAAATAGGAAGTTGTATTAGGTTGGTGCAAAAGTAATTGCGGTTTTAGCATTGTTGAAATTTGCCGTTTGATATTGGAATACATTCTTAAATAAATGTGGTTATGTTATATGTCATTTTAATGCACATTTCTTGCTTTCTGTTTTTTTGCTAATGACTTATTACTTGCTGTTTATTTTATATTTATTTTAGACTATGGAAATGATGTTAGACAAAAAGCAAATTCAAGCGATTTTCTTATTTGAGTTCAAAATGGGTCCAGCAGAGACAAATTGCAACATCAACAACACATTTGGCCCAGGAACTGCTAATGAACATACAGTGTGGTGGTGGTTCCAGAAGTTTTGCAAAGGAGACAGAGCCTTGAAGATGAAGAGTACAGTGGCTGGCCATCAGAAGTTGACAACGACCAATTGAGAGCAATCACTGAAGCTGATCCTCTTCCAACTACACGAGAAGTTGCCGAAGAACTCAACGTCAGCGATTCTACGGTCATTCAGCATTTGAAGCGAATTGGAAAGATGAAAAAGCTCGATACATGGGTGCCTCATGAGCTGACTGAAAATCAAAAAAATCGTCGTTTATGAAGTGTCATCCTCTCTTATTGTATGCAACAACAACGAACCATTTCTTGATTGGATTATGACGTGCGAAGAAAAGCGGATTTTTTATGACAACCAACAACTGGTGATGATCAGCTCGGTGGTTGGACCGAGAAGAATCTCCAAAGCACTTCCCAAAGCCAAACTTACATCACAAAAAGATCATGGTCACTGTTCGGTGGTCTGCTGCTGGTCTGATCCACTATAGCTTTCCGAATCCTGGCGAAACCATTCCATCTGAGAAGTATGCTCGGCAGACCCATGAGATGCACTAAAAACTGCAACACCTGCAGCCGGCATTGGTCAACAGAAAGGGCCCAATTCTTCTCCATGACAAGGCCTGACCTCACGTTGCACAACCAACCCTTCAAAAGTTGAATGAATTGGGCTACAAAGTTTTGCCTCGTCTGCCACATTCACCTGACCTCTCACCAATGGACTACCACTTCTTCAAGCATCCTGACAACTTTTGTGGGGAAAACTCTTGCACAACCAGCGGATGCAGAAAATGCTTTCCAAGAGTTCGTCAAATCCTGAAGCACATATTTTTACGCTACAGGAATAAACAAACTTACTTCTCATTGGCAAAAATGTGTTGATTGTAATGGTTCCTATTTTGATTAATAAAGATGTGTTTGAGCCTAGTTGTAATGATTTAAAATTTACTGTCCGAAACCGCTATTACTTTTGCACCAACCTAAATATATGAATTTCTAACATCCATCAAACCAAAACACTGTTTTCACGAGTCAACTGATATGTTAGGTGCCGTATGATAAGATAAATCATAAAATCAATACCCGTACACTGCATTAACCAAAAAATCCTATCAAAGCAATAGCTACTGATTCTTCAATTTCATCTCTAAAACAAACTATAACTTTCACCTAAGTATATTGTATTCAGATTTTGTCAGTGTGTGCCTAAAATTATACTTCCCTCCTTAGGGATACCAGGAATATCACAGAAGAATGTTTTTTTTTGCACAGGAGCAACCTGGGAATTAATGCCCATTCTTGTCTCCAGTCAGATACTCCCAATTATCCATTTATTAATGGATCAGCTACTGAATCAGAAACTTTCATGTGTAGATCCTGGTCTCCAAACCTCAATCAGTTAAAAAAAATTGAGCATTCACCTGCCACAGATGTACATTCATTCACTTATAAACTATATACTACATGCCAGTGTACCATTGCAGGACACACATCAGAAATAAATATGGAAAAGGAGAGGTTTTTAAAGACATATAAGCAGATGTGAAAATGGCTAAATTGGTAAATCAGTGACCTACAGTTATTTTTTTCCAATTTTTTAATTGTGGTTAAATACATGTAACATAAAATCTACCATGTTAACCATTTTTAAGTGTACAGTTCAGTGGTATTAAATACATTCGTGATGTGTTACTATCACCATAACTCTTTTTTATCTTGCAAAACTGAAACTGTGTAACCATTAAACAATAACTCTCTCCTTCCCAAGCCCATGGCATCCACCATTCTACTCTCTGTATGATTCTGACTACTCTAAGTACCTGACATAAATGGAATCATATAGTATTTGTCTTTTTGTGACTGGCTTATTTACCTTAGCATAATATCCTCAAGGCTTATCCATGTTGTAACGTATGTCGGAATTTCCTTCTTTTTAAATGCTGAATAATAGCCTATGCATATACCACATTTTGATTATCCATTCATCTATGAATAGAAGCTTGTGTTGCTTTTACATTTTAGCTATTGTGAATAATGCTACTTATAAACATGGATGTGTTGGTTAATTTTGTGTGTCAACTTGACTAGGCTAAGGGATGCCCAGACAGATGGTAAAACATTATTTCTGGTTTTGTCTGTGATGGTGTTTTTGGAAAAGATTAGCATTTGAAATGGTAGACTGAGCAAAGAAGATCACCCTCATCAATGTGGGGGTGGGCATCATCCAATCTATTGAGGGCCTGAGTAGAACAAAAAGGCAGAAGGGTGAATTCACTCTCCCTGTTTGAACTGGGATATCCATCTTCTCTTGTCCTTGGACATCACAATTCATGGTTCTTGGGTCTTCTTACTTGGACCTGAGCTTACACCATTGTTCCCCCGGTGTATACATACCTAATCACAAGACCATAAAATGCTTCCCTTCCATCTACACCTACCACTACATTACTGAAGGCCTATTTTCCACAGTTCCTCTTAACCAGCATATCATGTCCACCTTCCAACAAAAAAATCACAAGGCATAATAAAGGGCAAAAAACACAATTTGAAGAGACTGAACAAGCATCAGAACCACATTTAAATATAGCAGGAATGTTTTAATTATCAGATCAGAAATTTTTTAAAGCTATGATTATTATGCTAAGGCAGGAGTCCCCAACCTTTCTGGCACCAGGGATCAGTTTCACGGAAGACAATTTTTCCACGGAGGCTGGGTGGGGGCGGAAGTGCGGAGCTCAGGCAGTGATGCCAGCCATGGGGACTGACCATAAATACAGATGAAGTTTTGCTGTGTGGACTCCTCCCCACCCCCTCTTCCTAAGTTTCATGGAAGTCAGTTTTTCCATGGGGGGTGGGGTAGGGGTGGAGCTCTGTGGCCTGGTTGGGGAAAACAGTGCTAAGGGATTTAATGGAAAAAGTATACAACATTTGGTAACAGATATATACTATAAGAGGAGAGATGGGAATTCTAAGAAAGAATCAAAAGGAAATGTTAGAGATCAAAAACACTGTAACAGAAATGAAGAATATCTTTGATGGGCTCATTAGTAGACTGGACATGGCTGAAGAAAAAAATCTCTGAGTTTGAATAGCAATAGAAACTTCCAAAACTGAAAAGCAAAGAGAAAAATGACCTCAGAACTGTGGGACAACTACAAAAGGTGTAACATATATGTAACTGAAAATATCAGAAGGAAGAATGTAGGAGGGAAAAGAAGCAAATTTTTGAACCAATAATGACTGAGAATTTTCCCAAATTAATGTCAGACACCAAACTACAGATCTGGAAGCTCAGAAGAGTACCAAGAAGGATGATAAATGCAAACAAACACAAAAACTACACCTAGGCATATTGTATTCAAACTTCAGAAAATCAAAGATAAAGAAAAAATCTTGTAAGAAACCAGAGGGAAGAAAACACTTTACTTATAAAGAATGAAAGGTAATAATTAAATCCAACTTTGCCTCAGAAACCATTCAAGGAAGAAGAGACTGGAGTGAAATATTTAAAGAGTTGAGAGAAAAAAACAACCAAGCTAGAATGCTGTACCCTATTAAATTATCTTTCAAAAATGAAAAAGACACAAAGACTTTCTCAGATAAACAAAAATTGAAGGTATTTGTTGCCAGTAGACCTGCCTTGTAAGAAAGATTCAAAGAAGTTCGTCAGAGAGAAGGAAATTGATATAGGTCAGAAACTCAGATCTACATAAAGAAAGGACAGTATCAGAGAATGAATAAGTGAAGAGAATATTGACCATAGAAAAGACACTACAACAAAGTACACTGAATGACTTAACCATTTGATGGCTCACCAGCCTCTGTTTTTGGCACCCCAATTCTGGCAAAATGGAGGAGCCACAGCAGAGGCCATGTATGGTCCCAACATCATGAACTCACCAAGGTTGATCTAACTACTTGATGTGTGAATTTCCAAACTGCCAGCAACAGAAACCAAAGCTTAGCCACTGATACATCATCATTCCTCAAGGAAACTATCCAGCCTCTTGGTGAGCCTCAGTAAGTAAGCACCACTATTCAAGGCCTTACAGAATATTTGATCCACTGGCATGAGATCTTCCATAATATTGCATCAGACCAAGAGACTCACTTTAAAGGTGTCCTGGCAGGAGTAACTGACTCTGATAATCAGGAGGAAAGGGACAGAGAAGAATATATTTGGTACCCAGATCATCTATTTGGGTATCTCTTGGTACTCCCTTGTCCAATTTTTATGATAAATGGACAAGTGCAGTCATGGCCTGAGAAGGGCATGATAACCAAGTACCTCATCCAGTAACCCACTTGGACAAGCAGAAGTACAAATTGAGAGGGTGAGGGGAAGAGTCCATAACGAGTAGTAGAGGAGGGAGGTGATGAGTACCAGCTGCAGACTCAAGACAAGCTAAGGCAGCAGGAGTTGTGTGGTGTGTCCTGGACTTTCGTCTTATTTTCCTGAGAAAAGAAGTCCTGAAATAACCATTCCAGAACTTATGAAGCAAATGGATCTGAGCAGCAGAAGGTCTGGACTATAGTGGAAACTGTGCTGTGCTGCCCAGATTACTCCCTTCAGAACTAAAAGACTAATTCCCCAAGCTGCTAGGAATGCTGACAAGTCCCATTCAGTGAACTTCCTTAAGCTGAAGTCAGCCACCTCACCCAAAGTCATGCCCCTTTTCTGGTCACTGTGGGGGTATATAGGTCTGGCCAACTTGCCGCAATAGGGCACATCTCTTCAGAGCCATGCTATATAGCTTGAGCTCCCTGTGGGATTGGCCTTTGCTCAGACTGCATCAGCTCAACTTTTTCCTCTCTCCAATCCTGCTTCCTTCATTCTCTCACAGGTGTTGATGCAGAGGTTTCTCCCGCAATAAACTTCCTGTGTGCAACAGAGAGAGAGAGAGGGAGGGAGGGGAGGAGAGAAGGAGAAAGAGAGAGAGAGAGAGAGAGAGAGAAAGAGAGAGAGAGGGAGAGAGAGAGAGAGACAAGAACAAAGCAGACAATAATTTTTCTTTTTATGTGTTTAAAAGCCCAGGAAAGCACCATTTGAATAACATTGGTCAAAAACATTTTTTTGTCTGCTTTGCTTTCATACAATTCACTGCCAGCTAGAAATTTGTGGACACACTGCCACGTGATCTTAGCACTCAAGATTGGCAGAAAACTGCTTAGAAATACAACTTAAAACGCACCAAGGTGCTTTGCATGAAAAGCGTAGACGCAAGGCTGTAAGACCTCCTTCACGAGGCACACAGTCCCTCTCCAGCCACCAAAACCACAGAAACACTGTGGTAACTGAGGGAAAACACATCTAGGCACAGGTCAGGGTGGAACCGTTCAGCAGGTCTCCGCAGTTGTGCCTCTGGAGCTCTGACAAGGAGTGTGGCCCAGAGACTTTATGTTTAAACTACGCATTGTAGTGGAAAATAAAAATGCATCAGATTGCAGACGCAGCACACTCCACTGCTTGTGTTTACGGGAGCCACACACAACAGGAACTGTAGGGAATGGTGGAAAGGGGAGGGACAGACAGAGACAGACACACAAGAGGGCTGCTCACAGGAGGAGTCTCTGTGAGTCCCAGATGATGTGAAAGTCAAGGCAGAGGGGATTAACTGAGGAAATGAGGGAGATTTCCTCTTAAGAAAGGGACAATCCAGAAGAGAGCGCGAAAATGGTGAGCAGTGTAAACCTAGCGGTTTAGCACCAATTCACATAAAGTAAAAACTGCTGGGAGCGCAAGCACAAGGAGAAACTGGTAATCCACAGTCACAGAGGAAGTCCTTAATGCCCCTTTGTGGGATCTAGCAGCAGATTGGCTGAAAAGGCTCCTCGAAACTGTGCATTGTGTTGAGCAGACCTCTCTCAAGGAGACTGAGTGGGGCAAAGGTGGGGCTGACTTGATTCCCACCTCCCTCCTCTCCCACGTAGCCCTGCAACTCACTCCATTCCAGGATTTCCAGGACACCCAAGAAAGCACGTTGCTGTGGGAGCAGTTCTGTCAAGTGAAGGCCATGACAAATGACTTTCTGTACTGGCTGAGGGCCAGGGGCCGGCATACTGATAAGGATGCTGTTCCAGTAAAAAGAGTTGATTTACAGAGGAATGAATAGGGATCTGCATGGGCCAGGGGACACAAATAGGCTTCAGGTTGCTGGAGGCCTGTCTCTTCCATGCCTGCTATGCTGCCACTTCTACCTTAGATCACACCCATGGCCATGTGGGGGATCCTTGATGACCAATTGATGACCAGTTGCTGGAGAAAAAAGCCTGAGCTTGAATTACAGATGGGTCAGCTTGATATGCAAGTGCAAGCCAAAAATTGACTGCTCCTATATCACAGCCCTACTCAGACGTGGCTTTGATAGACAGTGGTGAAGGAAAATCTCCCTAAATGGGCCAAATTTTGGCCAGTGTTACTGGTTGTCCACTTTGTGTAAAAAGAGAAATGGCCCAGAGTTCAAATATATACAGACTAATGAACAGCAGCAGATGGCTTGACTGTCTGGTCAGGGGCCTAGATGGAAAACAACTGGAAGATCAGGGAGAAGGAAGTCTGGGGTAGAGGTATATTAGTAAGAGCACACAAACTAGAAGGACCTCCATGTCATAAATTAATGCCACCAGAAAGCATCTACCATGAAAGAAGCACAAAACAACAACATAGATAAAATGACTGGCATTTAACATCAGCCAGCCTCTGCATAGGCCATTGCAATGCTGGCAAGATGTGAGCTAAGCGGCTATGGTGGCAGTGAGAAAATTTACACAAGGACCCAAAACTGTGGGTTCCCACTGATTAAGGCTGATCTAGCTATTAATACTTTTGCTACCAAAGTCCAGTCTGCCAGCAACAGAAACCAAATATCGCATGCCACCCCACCCAGAAGCTGTTAAAAGCACAGGTGAAGCTCCAGTTTGGAGGCAGGTCTCTGTGAGGATGGAGGGCCAGCCTCCAAGGTGCTGTATATGTATCAATTCAAAGATGATTCTGTGTCCCCTGTAAGAAGATGGATTTAGGAACCAAAGGGTGGCAGTAAAGGAAACTCTGCTTACCAACACTCCTAGTGACCCACCTGAGGAGTCTGTCTCCCATCCCTGCAACTCTGGGCCAGGCAGTTTAAGAGGTCCCCACAGCAGAAGTGTAAGAGTCTGCCTCAGCTGCCCCAGAAGGACACATCACTCACCCAAGGCAGACCACAGGCCCCTAGGATGGACAGCACGTAATGACTAATCAGTGCAGGGATATAGAGGCCTGGCCATATTGGTCATTCGAGCTCTAGAGGTCCCCTAGGGTTGGCAGAGGCTGTCCCAGAGCCTTCCCTGCAGCCCACTTATCCCTCTGTCCACCCCTGCTTCCCTAGATGTTAATTCCAAGAACACTTCAAATAAAATTCCTGCACATTAATCTCCATCTCAGAGTCCACTTCTAGGGAACACAACCTGTGACATTAATTCATATTTAAATGTACTCTAATGTCATCCACCTCTAAAATATCCCATAGCACTAGTCTTGGCATGGCCTATGTGGCTTTTACTCATTTAACAATATTATTTGATGCCTGTATCATTATTGAGTGTGCTCCTTCCTTCAGTCCATTTGTCCCATACCCTGGCCACTCTGAGACTTATGCCCTTCCTCATCAACCCATCTCTAGTTTGTTACCTTTCCCCTTTTTCCGTTTTATATCCTTGGATCTGCTGAGTCTACCCTACCCACTTTCTCCAAAGTTTCCATATTGGTTTCTAATAAGACTCATATCCATGTCCAGGGATAGATATTTTGACATAAGCTAGCACAGTGCTTTCACTTTAAATATTTCTGACTAAAATGAAGACACAAGATACATAGAAAATATTTTCCAGAGCAAGATATTAGAAGAGCAGAGAGGGAACTGGATCAAGAGCACACTGAAACACTTTTTCCCCTTCTGAGGGAAGAGTGAAAAAAAGAGAAGACAGGCAAACAAAATTGTGACACAGAAAAACAGAAGGCCTAGGTCCTATGTCAAGCAGGACATGGTCCAGGGCAGGACTTTCTATTCAAAGGGACATACTAGACGACATTCCTAAGAGCATCAGCACCACCCAGGTTTGTGGTTCAGTTCTGAGAAGAGCCTATACAGGACAATATATATCTTCCCAGCCTGAGACCTTCTCCATTAGAGTGAGTATTTTCCATTGCAGCAGAAACATGTGATTTATTTCCCTGTGTCAGTTTCAGGGTAATCTGCACAGTAAGTGACAAAATGTTCCAAGGTTCATGGGTTTTGCTCCTTCCTAACTTTTGTAAGATTTTTGTTTGTGTATTTCCTTTGGGATTCGATATATAAATCCTGCTAAATACATTTGGCAACGATTATCCTTGACGTGAACTGTTCTTTCACATTTTATCTAAGACCAATCGGAAAACCTATTATATTCTCTGACCTTTGCTTAGAAGAAGCTGAGCAGCTGCAGGAACAGATAATATAAAACTGAGTTTTCCCAGCTGTTTATTTCAATCCTTGGCAGAGGCTCTCAGGATGTGTCCAGAGTCAGCTTATCCTGTTAATCAGTATCAAAATAATCTAGATTATAAAATGGTATCATAAAAATAAAAATTCTATCAACCTTTTCCCTGGTAAATAACATGTGACTGCCTACACAACAACATAAAGATAGATAATACATGAATGATTTACTCTATTCAATTCAATTTTACACTCAAACTGTTATTCACTGTGCCTCAGGCTGCATGCTAGATGGACATCACAATAGAAAGTACAGTGTATTAAGTACTATCTCAATATTAATCGTTAGCAAGGCTGACATTAACAGATAAGTAACTGTTCAATTAGATACCAGGCTACTGACAATCTGGGCCTCTACTTCAAGATCATTAATGTTGCTCAAAGTCCTCAATTTAAGAACTAAATCTATAAAACTGATATAAAAATATGTATAAATATTTGTGATCTTGGATTTGGCAATGGTTTTTAGATATGACATCAAAAGTATAAGCAACCAAAGAGGAAAAAATAGATAGATTGGAACACACCAAAATGAAAAACTTTGTGCTTCAAAGGATACCCTTAGGAAAGTGAAATAACTACTCATGGAATGGAAAAATATTTGCATATCATAGATCTGATAAGAGTATAATATCAAGAATATATGAAGAAATTTTACAACTCAATAGTAAAAGACAAATAACCCAATTTCAAAATAGGCAAAGGATTTGAATAGACATTTCTCCAAAGAAGATATACAAATGGTCAATAAGCACGTGAAAATACATTCAACGTCAATAGTCATCAGGGAAATGCAAATCCAAACCATGATGAGATACCACTTCATACCAGTAGGATGGCTATAATAAAAAAGAGAGTAACAAGTGTTGATGAGAATGTGAAGAAACTGGAATCCTCATACACTGCCAGTGGGAATGTAAAACGGCCCAGCTGCTTTGAAAAAGTTTGGCAGTTCCTCTAAAAGTTAAACATAGAATTACCATGTGACCTTGTTATTCTACTCCTAGGTATATACCTAAGACAAATAAAAACATATGTCCTCACAAAGACATATACATGAATGTTAAGAACAGCATCATTCATAATGGCCAAAAAGTGGAAACAATCTAAAAGTCCATCAACAGATGAATGGATAAATAAAATGTAGTATATCTATACAATGGAGTATTATTCAGCCATAAAAAGATGCCAGGCAAAAAAGGCCATATATTGTATGATTTCATTTATATGAAATGCCCAGAATAGGCAAAACCTTCCTCCAGGGGCTGGAGGGAGGAGGAAAATTGGAAGTGACCATTTAATGAGTACAGGGTTTCTTTTGGGGGTGATGAGAATATTCTAAAATTGGAGGTGATGGTTGTACAACTTTATGGATTTACTAAAAACCACTGAATTGTATACTTTAAAATGGTTGATTTTATGGTATGTGAATTATTATATCAATAAAAAAGATTTAGGAAAGCAAGAAAACCCAAAACTCCACACTGAAAATTGGTGAATTTTAGCATATGTAAGTTTTACCTCTAATGAGTTAAAAAAGGTTAAGGAAATATTCTGAATTTTATAATATTAAATTCAACAACTCAGATGAAATTCCCTAAAAGAAATTATGTAGAATGAACCTAAAAGAAATAGAAAATGCAAATAGCCCTTTACGTATTAAAATAGAATTCATAATTAAGATTCTTTATACAAAACAAAACAAAGTAACAACAACAACAACAACAAAACAAAACAAAACCCAAGCAAAAATCCTCCAGGATAAGACGGTTTCCTTGGTGAATACACTCAAACATTTAAGAAAGAAATGATGCCAATTCTACGTAAACTCTTCCATAAAATAGAAGAGTGAACACTTCTTAACTCATTTCATGAAGATAGTATTACTCTTAAACCAAAACCAGACAATCACATTACAAGAAAATCACAGATAAATATCCATCACAAACACAAACAAAACAAAACAAAACAAAAAAACCTTGAAAAAATTATTTTAGTTGGCTTGGGCTGCAATAACAAAATACCATAGGTGGCTTAAACAACAGAAATTTATTTTCTTACAGTTCTGGAGGCTGGGAAGTCGAAGATCAGGGTGCCAGCATGGTCAGTTTCTAGTGAGGGCTCTCTTCCTAGCTGAAAGATAGCTGCCTTTTTACTGTGTGTTCATATGGCTTTTCTTTAGTGCCCATGCACAGAGAGAGCGAGAGAGAGATCTTTCTGTCTTCTTCTTATAAGGCTATCAGTCCTATTGGATTAGGACTCCATCTTTATGACCTCATTTAACCTAAATTACCTCCTAAATGCCCTATCTCCAAATACAGCCACACATGGGGGTTAGGACTTCAACATATGAATTTGGAGGGGGACACAATTTAGTCCATAACAAAAATATTACCAAAATAATATATGACAACCAAGTGGGTTTTTTTCCCTGGGAATATATAGCTTGTTCCTCAGGAAAAAAAATCAATAAAGGTAATTCACCTTATCAACAGAATAAACAAGGTAAAACATATGATCATTTCAATAGATGCCGAAAAAGCATTTGACAAATCCAGCACTGAATATTGATAAAAACTCTCAAGACACTTAGAAGGGAAATTCCTCAACATGACAAAAGGCATCTATGAAAACATTACAAGTAACATCATACTTGATGGTGAAATATTGAATAGTTTCCCTCTGAAATCAGGAACAAGACAAGGATTTCTGCTATAACTAGTTCTATTCAACACTGTACTAGAAGACCTTGCCAGTGCAGTAAAGCACCAAAAA
>NW_012153286.1:482235-485227 GCF_000956105.1 Propithecus coquereli | reverse complement strand
CAGTTTTAAAAGGAAGAAGCAAACTGTCTTTATTTGCAAAAAACATTATTGTGTATGTAGAGATACTAAAGACAGTGCAAAAAGTTACAAGAGCTAAAATTTAAATTTAGCAAGGTTGCAGTAAACAAGGTCAATTTACAAAAATCAACTGAATTTCTACATATTAGTAACAAATGAGTGGAAAATGAAAGTAAATAAAAATGATAACAATTAACAATAGCATCAAAACTCAAAAATATCTGGGGATACAGTTAATAAAATGTGTGCAAGAACTGTACTTTAGGCTATAAAACATCCTAGAGAGAAATTAAAGAAAACCTAAATAAACATGGTATAACCATGTTGTTGTACTGAAAGATTCAATATTTTTTAGATGTCAGTTCTCCTCAAATTGATCAATAGATTCAATTCCAGTCAAAATCCTAGTAGGCTATTTGGTAGGTATTGGCTGGTTGACTATAAAATTAATACAGAAATGTAAAAGCCTAAATATATCAAAAGCAATTTCAATAAAGAACAAAGTTGGAGGTTTTAGAATGGCTGATATTAAGATTTATTATAAAGTTGCAGTAATCAAAACTGCAGTACTGGCATAGGCACAGACATATAAATCTACGGAATTAGAGAATCCACAGACAGACTTGTGTAAATACAGTCAATTTGATTTTCTACAAAGGTGTCAAGGCAATTCAATAGATTAAGAAAAATCTTTTCATACCATACAGAAAATTTAACTCAAAATGTGTTATAAACCTAAACATAATGCTAAAATGATAAAAGTTATAGAAAAAAACATAGTGGAAAAGTTCTGTGAACTTGAGGTGGGCAAAAATTTCATAGGACAGAAAAAAAAGCATAAATCATAGAGAAAAGCTAAATTGGACTTAATTACAACTGTACATTTCTGCTGTTTGAAAGACGGCATTAAGAAAATGAAAATGCAAGCTACAGACTGGGAGAAAATATTCAAAACAGGTACATCTAAAAAGTATTGTGCCAAGAATATATAAAGAATTCTTGAAACTCAACAAGACAAACCACCCAATTAAAAATGAGCCAAAGATCTGAATAGATACTTCACCAAAGAAGATATACAAATGGCCAAGTAGCACATGCAAAGATGTCCAACATCTTTAATCATCAGAGAAAGGCAAATTAAAAGTACAGTGAGATACCACCATGCAGTCATTAAAATGAATAAAATTAAATACTGGTAACACCAAATGTTGTCCAGGATATGCTGCAACTGTCACTCTCTTGAGTTGGTGGAAGTATAAAATGGAACGACTGTTCTGGAAATCTGTCTGGCAATTTCTTATAAAGTTAAACATGGACTTACCATATGATCCAGCAATTCCACACCCAGATATTCAACTAAGATAAATGAAAAGATATTCACACAAAAAAATGTGTAGAGGAATGTTCATAACAGGTTTATTTATATTAGCTCCAAACTGAAAACAATCCAAAAGTCCATGAGCAGGTGAATGGATATACAAATTATGATATATTCACATAAAGGAGCAGTACTCAGTAATAAAGACAGAATTACAACAACCTGGATGAATTTCCAAATCATGATGCTGAAGAAAAAACAGGCCACAGAAGAATATATGATTCTACTGATATAAAATTTGAGAACAGTTGAAAACGAATCTGTAATACCCATAAAGCAGCCAGGTCAGGGTAGGGAGACTCATTGAAAAGTTGCAGGAGGGTCGATGTAAATGTTCTATACATTGATTAAGGTGGTGGTTATGCAAGTGTCTGCATTTGTCAAAACGCCTCAAACTGCACATTTAAAATTGATGTGCTTCATTGTATGTAAATTATACCTGTGGTAGATAAAATTTGGGCCCTATGACCTTTGTCCCTTGATATTATGCCCAAGAGTATGTTATGTTACTTGACAGAAGAAACTTTGCAGATGGAATTAAGGTTGTTAATCAGCAAGCCTTAAGATGAGGAGAATAACCTGAATTGTCCAGGTGCACCCAATGTAATCACATGAGCCCTTGAAAGAAGGTCAGAGAGATGCAGTGGAAATTGAAGTCAGAGAAATTCTAAGCAGGAGAGAGACTTGACGCATTGTTGCTGGCTTGAAGATGGAGGATGGAAAGTGAAAGAGGGAACTGAATTATGCTAACATTGCAAATGAGTCTGGAAGCAGATTCTGCCCCAGAGACTCCACTAAGGAGTGCAGCCCTGTCAACACCTTGGTTTTGGCTTTGTCTGATCCTTAGTAGAGTACCCGGCTAAGCCCACCTAGACTTCTAACCCATGGAAACTGGGCAATAATAAATGGGTATTGTTGTAAGCTGATAAGTTTGAGGTAATTTGTTATACAGCAATAGGAAACTAATTAGGATACTCAAAGTTGATCCAAATATTAAAAAATAACTTAATAAGCCAATAAAATGCAATTAAAATCATACTCCTAGATTAATTTTGGATTAAAGATGAAATCAAAGATATTACAAACTCCTGAAAATAATGAAAAGAAAACCCTTCATGATAATCATTTCACAATGTATTAATATATGTATATCAAAACATTATACTGTACACCTTAAATATAGACAATTTTTATTTGTCAGTTATACCTCAATAAAACTGGGGGTAAAAAAGAATCACCTGGGCAGTGAATTGTTCTCTGAGGAACCTGCATTTTAATAAGTTTCCTGGGTAATTCCTGTGCACACTGAAGTCTGAGAACTATTGCCTTCATGAGTTCAGATTTAAGGTGTTTTTTAAATTCAATTAATGAATATGAGATATTATTTATTTCTTTATATTTCCAAGCTCCACAGATCATAAAACTACTTTTCCTGAAAAGTTATCCTGCACTGTAATCCTAGCACTCTGAGAGGCCGAAACGGGAGGATCATTTGAGCTCAGGAGTTTGAGACCAGCCTGAACAAGAGTGAGACCCCCCATCTCTACTAAAAATAGAAAGAAATTAGCTGGACCACTAAAAAAATATATAGAAAAA
>NW_012153286.1:477462-482017 GCF_000956105.1 Propithecus coquereli | reverse complement strand
AAAGTTATCCTGTAGAAGTCAAATTAAGCTGAGAGGATAAGTCTCTGGAATTTTAATAAAGGTATATGGAGATAGTATAGTTGAAATGCTCACTTTTTGCATAAGAAATCTCACTGTTCATTTTTTCCCACTGGCAAAAATAAAAGACTGAGGTTTTATATGTTAATGTGTGAACAGTGCATTGCCACATGCCAATTATACAGCACAGTTAATGAATCAATAGCTTGTTTTCTGCTCAGTGAAAATAAAAAGAAAACCCTTTATCCCAAAACCTATGGGATACAGAAAAGGTGTTCTGAGGAGGAGCCAAGATGGCAGACGAGAGAAGCCGCCAGTCAGAGTGTCTCTGCAAAAAAGACAGATTTTAGAAGAAAGTGAAAAAAATAAACTAGCAGTAAAACATAGATCTGGTGAAGGGCAGAAGGAAGGGTGCCTGAAACTACAGGAGACTCCACGGGAAGATGTTGCGGAGGAGAAGTGGAAGGAGAAAAGTCCCCCAGAGGCTTGGAGAGCAGCGACAAGGGTAGGTGGAGCAGATAACTTTCCCCTCCCTTGAATCTTAGACTGCTGGTGGGCTCCTGAGCGGTTGGAGAGACTCGGCAACACCAGCCCAGAGACAGCCGCCGCCAGTGAGCGGTGGCCTCTTGTGGACTCAGCGCTGGGCTCCCAGCTCCCTTGGGGCATCTCCCCGGGCGCACACCCGAGCCAAGCGGCAGACGAGATATTACTCCATTCTCTCCTTCCCCTTCCCTACCCGTGGGTGCCCAGAGAGACAATTTAGCCACCACACGGAAGCATCTCCAAGGAACGAGACCTTTCCCTTTGGGGCCCTACAGCAGACTGAGGGGTACTCGGACTGCGAGCTCCCTAACCACCAACCCTCCCAGGTGCTGTTTGCCTGGGGACTCCAGGAGAGCGGGGCAAATCCCGAGGTAGAGAGAAATCGATCCAGCATGGGCACCCTGTAGGTGATTCGAGACCAGCACCCTTGCCCCTGGCAGGGTCAGGGATTGATCACAAGGGCCCAGGGGACAGGCATGCAGACCAGACCCGGTGTACCTGGGTCGTGGTCACACTGCCCCAGGGCACAGAAGGGATAATTGTGAAAGAGCCTGCTGAGGGGTGTGTACCTTCAGGGGCAGATCAGCGTGCCTGAGTGGCAACCCTCCTTCCAAAAGAGGGCTGTGCACCCAGCTCAGGCTGCAATCCTGAGTAGGGAACCTCCCGGCCCACTTCACAGCCAGGGGAGATCCATTGGCCTGAGGTCCTGCCTGCTGGCAGAGGCCTGTGAGAGGCAACGGAGTGGGAGAGGGTGGAGGGGAGCCAGACCTGCTCCAGAGTGCAGATCTCGGACAGCCCCACCCACCAAGCCCAGACTTTTCAGCTGAGTGGAGCCATTTCAGGCCCTCCCAGCAGCTTTGCACAGAACCAAAGAACAGAACTTCGACCCCTGCTTAACAGCATTTGTGGAACTTGAGGGCAGGCTTACCCAACCCAGCCCCTCCCAGACTCACTCCCGGACCGGCCCCCACTGAGGTGGAGAATAAGGACACACCTGGAAGTCCCAGGGCCCCACCCACCACCCCGAGGCACAAGAGGGCCTCTCCAGAGGAACGAGAGCTGGTTACAGGACCCAAAAACAGCACTGCAGCTCGATCCTCCCAGCAAGTGCCACCTACTGACAGGGAGGTCATTCTGTACACCCTTTTACTGCATCTACTGATCCATCATAAAGGGTGTGGTCGAATCTCACCCACAAACACCACCAACTGGCTCAGAGACTAAACACGGCATGCCACTATCCAAATGAAAATCCAAAGGCAAGAAGGAACAACTGATCCAGATGGGAAGGAACCAGCGAAAGAACTCTGGAAGTATGAAGACTCAAACGGAAAGCACACCCCCAAAGAGGAACAACAGCTCCCCAGCAATTGACATTAACCAAACTCAGAACACTAAAATGACAGAAGAAGAATTTCAAACATGGATTGTAAGAAAACTGAATGATATGCAAGAAAAAATGGATTACCAACACAAGAAACCACAAAAAAAAATCCAGGACTTGGAAGAAAAATTCACTAAAGAAACTGAAATATTAAAGAAAAATCAAACCGATCTCCTGGAAATGAAGGACTTATTCAGGGAACTACAAAACACCGTGGGAAGCCTCAAGAACAGGGTAGATCAAACAGAAGAAAGAATCTCAGAGATTGAAGACAATTCCTTCCAATTAAATAAGTCAGTCACAGAGATGGAGCAGAAAATTAAGAGAAAAGAAATAAGCCTACAAGAAATGTGGGATTATGTGAAAAAACCGAACCTGAGGGTGATAGGGGCTCCGGAAGGTGAAGAAGAAAACACTCAAGGGCTGGATAAGCTATTTGAAGAATTAATAGAGGAGAATTTCCCAGGCCTTGCTAAAAATCTAGATATACAGGTACAAGAAGCTCAACGGACCCCAGGGAGATTCAACGCAAATAGGAAGACACCATGTCATGCAGTCATCAGATTGACCAAAATAGCCACTAAAGAGGGCCTTCTAAGAGCTGTAAGGCGAAAGAAACAAGTAACATACAAAGGAAAGCCCATCAGAATAACTCCAGACTTCTCAACTGAAACCCTACAAGCAAGAAGAGACTGGGGCCCCATTCTCACTCTTCTGAAACAGAATAATGCCCAGCCTAGAATCTTTTACCCTGCAAAACTAAGTTTCATATATGAAGGAGAAATAAAGACATTCTCAGATAAGCAAAGACTGAGGGAATTCGCCAATACAAGACCAGCTCCCCAAGAAGTACTCAAAACAATTACACAAGGATCAGCACAATAAACACTCTGGAATGTGAAACCACTCAAAAGTTAAAGATCAAAGGCTAGATTCCACCATGGCTCAAGAGAGAAAACAAAGCAACAAAATGCAACCCAACAGAATGAATAGTAATTCACCCCACTTATCGGTTCTCTCAATAAATGTGAATGGTTTGAACTCCCCTCTCAAGAGACACAGACTGGCCGAATGGATAAAAAAAAAACAAGCCAAGCATCTACAGTCTCCAGGAAACGCATCTAACCTGCAAGGATGCATTTAGACTCAACGTAAAGGGGTGGAAATCAATATTTCAAGCAAATGGAAGCCAAAAGAAGGCTGGTGTGGCAATTCTGATCTCAGACAACTTGGTTTTTAAATCAACAAATGTAATGAAAGACAAAGGGGGTCACTATATAATGCTGAAGGGTACAGTTCAACAAGAAGACATAACAATTCTAAATATGTATGCACTCAACTTAGGTGCACCCAGATTCATAAAGCAAACTCTACTTGATCTAAACAAATTGATAGACAGCAACACCATAATAGTCGGAGACTTCAACACCCCACTGACAGCACAGGACAGATCCTCCAAACAGAAAATTGACAAAGAAATAATGGACTTAAAGAGAACTCTAGAACAAATGGGACTGACTGACATTTACAGGACATTCTACCCAAAAACCACTGAATATATGTTCTTCTTATCAGCTCATGGGGCATTCTCTAAGATTGATCAAATTCTCGAACACAAAGCATGTCTCAAAAAATTAAAAAAAATATATAAATTGTACCATGCATCTTCTCAGATCACAGTGGAATAAAAATAGAAATCAACCCCAACAGAAACTCTCATCTCTACATAAAGCCATGGAAATTAAACAATCTTCTGCTCAACGATCCCTTCATAAATGAGGAAGTAAAGATGGAAATCAAAAGATTCTTTGAACTAAATGACAAAGGTGACACAAGTTATGAAAATCTGTGGGACACAGCCAAAACAGTCCTGAGAGGAAAATTTATTTCCATAAATGCCTATATCCAAATGTCAAAAAGATCACCAATAGACAACCTAATGAATCGACTCAAAGAACTGGAAAAAGAAGCACAGACTGACCTGAAACCCAGCAGAAGAAGGGAAATTAATAAGATCAAATCAGAACTAAATGAAATTGACAACAGGGAAAGTATACGGAAGATTAATAATACAAAAAGTTGGTTCTATGAAAAAATAAACAAAATTGACATGCCTTTGGCTAAACTAATGAAAAACAGAAAAGAAAAATCTCTAATAAGCTCCATCAGGAACAAAAAAGGAGAAGTTACAACTGATGCCGTGGAGATTCGAGACATAATTTATGAATATTACAAAAATCTTTATGCACACAAACTGGAATGTGGAGGAAATGGACAAATTTTTAGAAACATACAGCCTCCCTAGGCTCAACCAGGAAGAAATAAAATTCCTGAACAGATCAATATCAAGGACTGAAATTGAAACAGCAATAAAAAACATTCCCAAAAAGAAAAGTCCCAGACCATATGGTTTCACACCCGAATTTTACCACACCTACAAAGAAGAACTGGTGCCTATCCTGCAGAAATTATTCCACAACATCGAGAAGGATGGATTCCTCCCCAACACATCTTATGAAGCCAACATAACCCTGATACCAAAACCAGGAAAGGATGCAACAAAAAAGGAAAACTACAGACTAATATCCCTTATGAATATAGATGCAAAAA
>NW_012153286.1:471752-472593 GCF_000956105.1 Propithecus coquereli | reverse complement strand
GCCAATAAAAAGAATGAATTAAAGCCAATTGACTAAATTGGTATTAACTTATTAACACATAAATGCACATATAAGAATGACATTTATTGGATGTCGGGCAGGGGGGAGGGGGAAGAGGGGAAAGAGGGGACGGGCATATGCATAAACAATGAGTGCGATGTGCACCACCGGGAGGATGGACACATTTCAAGCTCGGACTTGGGGGGAGGGCACGGGCAACATACATAACCTAAACATCTGTACCCCCATAACATGGTGAAAAAGAAAAAAGAAAAAGAAAGGTGCTCTCTGAGAAAGATGTATAGGTTTCAATTCCTTTAAAAACAAAGGATAAAAAAAAAGCATATTACTTTTCCTAAGTATTAGAAAAAATGTAGCAAGATAAGCCAAAAGAAACTATGAAGAGATCATTGATAAAGATAAAATCTAAAAATTAATTAAACATCCAAAAATAACTAGGAAAAACAAACCCAAAAGCTCATTCTGTGAAAAGACCACCACCAACAAAGTACCTGGCTTGTTCAAGGAGAAAAGATAAATAGCAAAGATATAAGAATTTCGGAATGAGAAAAGGCACATAACTACAGATAATGTGGAGTAAAAGAATCAGGAGGCAGTGCTATATGCAACACCGTGGCAGCAAAATTGAAAAAATAAAGAAAATTATTTGCTATTCTCGGCAATAGAAAAAGACGGAGCAAACATCAATTCTTTTCATAAAACCAACAAAACTTTAAATATCAAAACCTAATACACCTGCACCCGAATGTTTATAGCAGCACAATTCACAATTGCAAAGATGTGGAAACAACCCAAGTGTCCATCAATACATGAGTGGATT
>NW_012153286.1:403111-471472 GCF_000956105.1 Propithecus coquereli | reverse complement strand
ACGGGTATTTTCATACACAAAGAGTGCAATGCGCACCACCCGAAGGATGGACATATTTGAAACTCGGACTTGGGGGGGGGCAAGGGCAACATAAGTAACATAAATATCTGTACCCCCATAATATGCTGAAATAAAAAAACAAAAAAAAACAAAAAAAAACCTAATAATAGTGAAAAATGAAGCTGTAGATCAATGTCACATATAAAGGCACACAGACTCTAAAGAAATATTAGCACATAGAACTCAGCAATAATCAAATTATATGAACAGTAGATTTCACTCCAAGAATGTAAGTGTATTCAGTGTCAGGAACTCTATTAACATAATCTATTTGTTCATCAACATATTAAAGAAGACAAATGAGATAATGCTGGATGCTGAAAAGTCATTTATAATAAAAATTTTATGGCAAATGGGAATAGAAGCAACAATCTGAAGTAAAATCATGGAATAGAAGGAATGCTCACTTTTATTGTCTCAGGTTTTCCGATAAATTTGATAAGATAAGAAAATGAAATAACTGGCTATAAATATTGGAAAAGAACTAAAATGTCTGTCATATGGCTAATGATATGTTTTAATACCCATAGAGATTCTAGGGTAAACTTACTAGAATTAATAACATGAATATATGCAAAGCAATAGCTTTTCTCTATTCTGGTACTAAGCACTTAGAGATGGAAATAGGAGAAAACTATTTTATTAACAATAGCAACACTTACAAAATGCACAGGGATAAATATAATAATAAAACCACTTACATATATTATACTTATAAAATTAATATATGTAAGTTTAATGAAATTTCAATTAGAATCACAACAGGGCTTGGCTCTTTTTAATTGGAAGAATAAAATGCCTAAGAATAGCTAAGAAAGGTACTGAAAGAATAGTGAGGATTGCTTTCATTTACTAGACAACAGAAGGTATTATAGGCCCACTGTAATCGAATCAATATGGTATTGGCATATCAAGATAATAGTAGATCAATAAAACAGCATAGTGAATCCAGAAATATATACTAATATATACGAAAATTTTATATGATGAATGTGTTGATTCAAATCAGGGGCAAAAGATGTATTATTTGATAAATGGTGCTATCACAATAGGCTATTGATTTAGATGGAAATAAAACTAGACAGATCCCTGTCTCATACCATATACAAAAAATAATTATAAGATGAATTGAAGCCGTAAATGTAAAAAGCAGAACAGTAAAAACCTTGCAAGAAAATCTGAGAGAATACATGTACAGCTTTGAGGTGTGGGAGGCATTTTAACCAACTCCAGCTACTCTGAAGATATGAAAGAAAAGATATATTTGACTATAAAAATTAAAAACATTTTGGCAAAATTTATAAACAAAGTCAATAGACAATAGATCTTGGGGAAAATTGCAATACACACAACAAAGTCTTAATACTTGTAATAAACTTTTTTAAAAATGAAAGAGCCCAAAGAAGAATGGGCAAAGCATATGAATAGTCAAATCCCCCAAAATAAATCCAGTAGCCAACAGGCATTTAAAAAGATGCTCGACCTCATTAGAAATAAAAAGAACACAATTAAAGTAATGATACAATAACACTCTATACCTATAAAATTGGCAAATTTAAAAATAAAGATAAAACTTATCACTGATGTGAATGCAGAGAGAAGGGCACGACCATACGTTGATTGTAGAAATGTTTGAAAAGTTCTGTCCTTTTTGGAAATTAAAATGAAAAAGGATATATTCCCTTTGTCCCAGTAATAGTGCTCCTGAGAATCTGTTCTACGAGAAATAAAAGCACCAGTATGTAATGACATACAATACAGTGGCCAAAAAACTGGAATAAGATGAATGCATTGACTAAAAACATGGTGCAGCTATAGCACGGAATCTTATACAGCCAATAAAAAGAATGAATTAAAGCCAATTGACTTGGAGAGAGTTTTACTAGGTGCTAATGAGTGAGAAATGTGTCTATACTATTCCAATTTTTTAAAAATAAATAATGACCAAGAAAACCTTTATTTGCATGAATATATATTATCATACTGGGGTTATGTGGAAGGAGGGTGGGGAGCCAAACAGAAAGAACAAAAAAGGCTATAGAGTCACATTTAATATTTACATGTGTTTGAGTATTTATAATACACGTTTAAAGAAGACAAAACAAAATTTAACATAAATGATTTCAGCATTCAACTCAATAAGCAAAAACTGAACAAAAAAATGAACCAAAGGAAATTAGAAAGAAGGCATGAATTAATGAAAGTAAAAGCAGAAACTGATGCAAAAGAAAGAGAAAAAAAAGGATTGATACATTGAACCAAAAGATGGTTCTTGACAAGACCAATAAAATCAAGAAACCTCTTGGAAATATTATTTTTAAAAGAGAGTAAAAAATAAGAGAGAGAAAAAGAGAACATATGCAACATAAGGAATGAAAAAGGAGATATAACTACAGACACAGAAAAGTTTAACAAGCGGCTATTATGTAAGTTGATACCAGTACACTATCAAATGCAGCGATATAGATTGCTTTGTATGAAAATATATATAACCAAAATTGACTGAAGAACAGGCAGAAAAATGTCAATAAACTGATGAACACAGATAATATTGAAAAGGTTATTTAATAATGTACTCTCCCCAAATGTACCAGAACTCCCAAAAGATGAAAATCTTCTGAACTCATGGCTAATTTTACCCTTATACCAAAAGTAGGCAAAGCTATCAAAAACGCACCACATGTATACACAAGAGAACTAGAAACTAAACTTGTTTTTAATATTGACTGGATCTCATTGTCCTGATTCTCTCTATAGAAGCTTGGGTAGGCGGAGGGAAGTTTTGTTTTCTCTCTTATGCCCCTTGCCCCTTCATCCTCCCTGTACCTTACTCTCTAGATTCCAGAGTGACAGCATGTGACAAAGAGAAGCAGTGGACAAAACAGAACAAAAAATCGACTAATAGGTCAGATCTACGAGAAGACTTGGCAATTAGCATTTGTGCCAATAGCTCAGATGCATGTATGCCTTACCTGGAAATGTTTCTTCTGGGTTCAACTAGCATCGCAGCCATCTAACCTGATGTCTGTACCTTCTGCCAACCAGTCACATCCCCACAATCTTGGCCCATGATCAGACCCTATAGAACATGCCTTTACCTTGTGTCCATGTGTAGCTCACCGAGCAGGTCATGATTCATATAGTCCCAGGACAGTTCCACTGCACCCAGGTAGTATCTTCTGGTGGCACTAAAGCTGAATCGCAATAGGCACAGAAAGAAGCAGGTGGAGAACTTTATTTTCATGACTCTTATTGTTATAAAAATGTCCAACTAGAGAAGTGAAAGATTAATTCTTCTCTAAAATATCTTTGGCTCCCAGGAGAAAAAAGGTCTATTTTCTTTGATTTAATAAAAAGTCCCAATTTTTTTGCAGAGCATTTTAAAGAACTTTACTGCTGACTGTGACAGCAACATTAGCACTAAAGCAGTAACTGACAGGATTGCTTCCTTTTTGGCAGTGGGAGGCAGCCACGGGAAGAACCCAAGTAGGGAAAGGGAGGCTGAGCTAATGCTTAACCCATTCACCTCTGAGAGCAGTAGGGACATGAGATGTCTACTTTAATCAGAACCTTTTAGGAAAAGAAGAGGACGGAGAGATCAAGGTGAAGAGAAGCTTTAATTTTTGCTCATAGTCCTAACCTACTCCAACCCTCTTCCTTAGTGGTAGTGGCAAGAAAAGTTCTGGATGTTGTTGAAGATTCTGGAATCCACTTGCACAAGCAAGAGAGTAACCAGTATCCTATTAGTCTCTCTCCTTCTACCCTCGCTCCTCACACAGATGCCACAGAGTGACTTTTTTAAAACTATAAAGTGAGTCATGTGACTCCTCTGCTCAGAATCCTCCAATAATTTCTAACCTCCTTCACAGTAAAATCATATGTTTACCATGGCCTAGAGCATCCCACATGGTCTGCATACCCTTTCCCCTGATCTCTGTGGTCTCATTTCACTTTGGCTACACTGGCTGCCTTGTTTTTCCTTAAAACATCAAGCACACTCATGACCCTAGACCCTAACACTCGCTATTTACTCTACCTGAAACACCTTTCCTCCGGATGTCCACATGGTTCCACTCCCACAACTTGTTTGTGTCTTGGCTCAAATCTTGCCTGCTCAATGAGTTTCCAATATGAAAACATTTACATTGTAAGTGCTTTACCCCCATGGGCACTACTGATATCCCTCTTGGCTTCTCTTTTCTTGATAGCACTCATAACCACCTGGCATTTATTTATTTGTTTTGTGGTGTTGTTACCTGCTGCATTTTAAGGTTGTTTACATTTTGTCCAGGTACAGGATATATGTCTTTACATAAAAATGTAGCCATGCTAAGCTCACACAGAGGCCCTACTAACATTAATGTATATAAGGGGGAGTGAAGATCCCCCCACCCCAAGGGCCTCAAAGTGTAGGAGCTAATGAGAAGAAAATTGACCAGGGTTTCTATAAGAAATGTTATCACTGAGTCCAGTTCTGCACAAATAAGAATGTGTTAGGGAGCAATTGGTGAATTGTTGTCCAGCTTGGAAACGAACAGGAAGAATTCCCTTTGATAAACATTTGCTAAGACCTCTTCTCTGAGGGCACCAGGATGCAGAGATGATAACTGCTACTTACTATATGCCAGGAACCGTTCTAAGTTCTAATACAGTTGGTATTGTTCATTTTATGGGCAATGAAACTGAACATGGAGAGGTTAGGCAACTTGTCCATCGTTATGCAGTTTGTAAGTGGTAGCATTCAAAGCCATGTACATCTGACTCCAGAAGTAATGCTCCTAACCACTATGCTATACTTCTGTGCCTTAGAAATGAATAAAACCCAGTTCCTGCCCCCTGAGAGTCACAATCCAATGTGGGGAGACAGAAAAGTATACAGTTACAGCACAGGGTGATAAATTCTCTGCTAGGTGCTTCACACACACTATGACAACACTGAAAAGTGAGTACAGATAAAGCAACTGAGGTGCAGAGAGGTTAAATGGCTTTCCTAGGGCCACACAACTACCCATTTCTTCTAGACAGACATTGTCCTAGCCACTGGGTGCATAGCAGTGAAAAATACAAAGAACTGGAAGAAGGACGATAAGCAATAATTATGAGTAACTTATACAGTATGTTAGAAGGTAAAAATAAGTGCTGTACACAAAAAGAAAAGTAAGCAGGGTAAGGGGCAGTGTGCATCAGGTTACAATTTTAAAAGCGGTTGGTTATGGAAAGTCTGACTGAGGTTACATTTCAGTAAAGGGACTTTGCCTTCTACACTGAGGGCAATAGGGAGCCATAGTAGGGCCCTGAGTAGAAGAGGGACTTAACTTTGAAATTAACTTTGAAACTGATCTTTCTGACTACCGTAGAGAGAACAAACCTTACGAGGACAAGGGTAGAAGCAGGGTGACCGGTTAACTGGGGGGGGGGGGGTGAGAAATGTTAGTGGCTTAGGCTATGACGGTACTACTGGACAGGCTGAAAAATAACTGGATGCATTGTGAAGGTAGCGTTTATGTGAACTGTACATGAATTTTGGATCTGTGAACTTTGAGAGGGGGAAGTTTGGAATCACGCCAAGGCTTTCTTAACAGTGAAGATGCCATTGACTGGGATGGGGGTGGTTGGGGCGGGGCGATGTATCCGTCGATCTTCCCAGGTTAAAGGGTTCCGTAGGCATAGCGAGCATGGAAGTTCATTTCCTTCTGAGCGCTTCTCTTATTTATGGTGATTGCAATGTTTTTTAAAATATGTCTTTCTCCACTAAAAAAGAGTAGGGCACATCGCAGGAGCTCATAAATATCTGCTCAATGTTTACATTAACACACTTGGCAAAAAAAAAAAACAACAAAAACAGAAAAAAAAAAAACAACAAAAACAGAAAAAAACATACATGGCGAGTCTGCCTTCTTTATTTTCAGTGAAGTCAACGGTAAAATATTCGTAACGAGGGGAAGACTGAGTCACGGTCGCGTCAGGGGAACTCGCTTCTGAGACGGCGGGCGGGGCAACCCCACCCCGAGGAGGCTTTCTGCGCACGCGCGTCTCGGCGCGTCTGCTGGGCGGGGCTGCGGGCCTGTGACGCCCCCCGCTGAGTCTTGTGGCGCAGCTGCTTGTGGGAACAGGAAGCTGCAGCCGCGGGCCCAGCCCGTCCTCTTCCGCTGCCGCCTTGGGGATGGAAACATCTGCCCCACGTGCCGGAAGCCAGCTGGTGGCGACGACAGCGCGCCATTCCATGTCCTACAACGCCGGTTTTCTTCGAGTGCCCTCGCGAGACGAGCTCGCCGAAATGGCCGCCTCCGGTCAAGGTAAGGATGGGCGGGCGCGCGCGTGGTCGCCGCGGCTGGCGCAGCCAGGAGCCGCCTTCCTGGGCTCCGGAAGGGGAAGGGCTCCGCGCCTGCCAGTCCCAGCCGAACTCCTTCAGGAGCCAGATAGGCGCAGGGGCGGGGAGGGAGCCCAGGACTCACCCCAGGCTCAGCCGCTCCCAAGGTCATGCGCCGGGCTGGGGCCGAACCGCCTCGGGTGTCGTCTCCAGTCTAGCTCACCCAGCCTTCCGGCGCCGCCCCTAACAACTAAAGCAGGAGACATTCCGTCCCTGTTTTCGGAAGCGGTCTGACTCCTTGAGACTAGCTTCTTTGTCCCTTTGGACGTTCATCTCAAATGCCTCACAGGCGTCATTATGTGTGAAACTGCGTTATTGGGTTTGAAAAACTAGCACACATGGGGATAGTACTTTGAAATAGTCGTTTCGTTAGTCGGCGCGGTCAAAGGAAGATTCCTTGTAATTCGCAGTGGAGTACATCTTTAAATTATGCTTCGTATCCTATTTTGAATGCTTAAACTGTATTTAATTCAGTACTGGCTCACAGGATCCAACTGCTAAACAGAGCCATCATTGAAAATTCAATTATATAAACTTATATTAAAAATAAAGACAGGAAAATATTCGAAACTCATTACTTCTTTATTACTTACTATGTTTTATTCCCTATACTAACTCTTGAGGTGGTTTATATCTATCGTGTCTGTGAAGGAGATACCACAGTACGGTGGGCTACTATGCAACTCTTCCCAATTCTGGGTTCAGTGATGTAACAATTCAGTGATGTCATGCTCATGGTGAACGAATACACCATGGAAGTTGGTATATACTACAGATCAGCTCTTGCCCAAATCCGGTTGTTAAACATTTACTAGCACACCATTGAATTTAGACCACTCTTAAGGAGTTGGAATGTGCAATGTGACAGTTACATATTTTCCCCCAGAGCACACTGCTCTCATTGATTTAAAATGTATATAGGTTGATCAGGTAATTTGCACCTAGGAAATTGATACGTTTTGAGGTTAACGTGAATTTCAATCCTTATCATAGTGATGATCACATAATACTGTGTGATCATTGATTTCCTAGGCCCATAAATGTAGCTAATGACTTTTGTCTATCATAGTGCTTAGCAGTGTTTGATGAATGAAGTTGGGTGAACCAGATGTCTCTGATTTAATCCTCCTTTTGACTGGAACCACCTATTGAGCTAAGGAGCTTGGTCAGATTACATTAAAACAAAACTGAAAACTCATTCTTATTTTCAGTGATACTCTTCAACCCAGGGAGAGAGTTTCTTCTTTGACATAGTAATGTTTTGTTGTTAAATTAGAAAATATTAAACTGCCTGTGAGGCCATAGAGGACCCAGTTCCTCAAACATCCATATTTTGGTTCTGCTAAATTGGGATCTATGATCTATCTTGAATAAATTCTTGAATTATATTTTGTATATGGTATAAAGTAGAGGTTGAAAGTTTTTTCTTTAATATGAGTATCTAGTAGTTATAACACCATTTGTTGAAAAGACTTTCTTTTCCCCCATTGAATTACCTTGATGCCATGTTATTAACAATCAAATGACTATATGTGTGGATCTATTTCTGGCCTCTGTATCCTCTTCCATTGTTATATTTGTGTATCCTTTAGGTCATTTCAGCACTGTGTTGAATGCCATAGCTTTATAAATCTTGCAATTAGGTAGCTGTATATATGTCTTGAAATTCCTTGAACTTTTCTCTTCCCCCAACCCCTGCCAAGATTATTTTGGCTGCTTGTGGCACTTTCTTTTTTTTCCTAAATGATTGCAGCAATAACTCCAAGTCCACATGGTCTTTTTTCAGTGTGACTTTGATATTCTTCCCTCCAAGAGCTGGGGTCTGTATTCCCTCTTCATGAATCTGGGTTGGACCTTGTGACTGCTCCTACGGAATGTGGTGCAAGTAACACGACATTTCCCCTCTCCCTTTCTTGCGACAGTCACCTCCTGAACTAAGCTACCTTGCTGTAAGGAAGCCTAGTCTAACCCACATAGAAGAAGCCTATGTCTTCAGATGATTCCAGACCCTGTCTTGTAAGTGTTCCAGCTACAGCCTCAGACATTGTGGAACAGACACACAAGCCCTAATGCTGTGACCAAATTCCTTATCCACAGAATCTGAGAGCATAATAAATGATTGTTTTGCTCCATGAAGTTTTGGAGTAATTTGTTGTACAGCCATAGTAACTGGAATACTACTCTAGATTGTACTTGCACATAAATTTTAGAACCAGCTTGTCAATTACATAAACACTTTTTGATTGGGATTTTATTGGATCCGTGTATCAATATGGAGAGAATGAACATCTTAAAAATACTGACTCTTGCAAAACAAACAGACACAGTATATTTCTCCATTTAGGTCATCTTCAGTTTCTCTCTACAGTATTTTGTAGTTTACAGTGTTGAGGTCTTGTGCATCTTTCATTAAATTTATTCCAATGTAATTTTTTGCAATTAAAATTGTTTTCAAATCCATCATTTCTAATACATAGAAATTCAACTGACTCTTATATTGGTCTTGTATCCTGTGACCTTGCTAATTCAGTTGTTAGTTCTAGTAGCTTTTTGTAGATTACTTTCGGTTTTCTATACACACAATTATTTGCCAATAAAAGTAGTTTTATTACTGTACCTCTTTTCTCATCTCTTTGCCTTTTATTTCTTCTTTGTTGCACTGGCTAAGACCTCCAGTACAGTGGTGAATAGAAGTATTTAATAGATTTTATGGGAAATTGTTCCATAGTTCACTCTTATGTATGATATTAACTGTACATTTTTCATAGATTAAGATAATGGAATGTCAGCAATTTACCATTCAAAGCAATTTACTGTAAAAAGGACACCAAATGATCAACTTCATCTGACATGGAGTCTCTATGATCCTTTCTCACACAATGTTGAGCAAACAATGAAAAATTACTACTACCCATGCAAAGGGTAGTAGTAATCAGACTGATGAAGTTCCTGTCTATTTCTATTTCCTAATTTTCATGCTGATTTTGTTTTCTTTGACCTACAGATTATTTAGAAGTGTATTGTTTAATTTCTATATATTTTAAATCTCACAAGATATTATTATTTTGTGCAGTAAAGGTTTATCTACCTATTTACCTATTCCTTTCTGCATTTCCAAACTTCCATCTGGCATCATTTTCTGTCTGCCTGAATAACTTTAGTCTGCCTCTTCGAACGTTCGTTACTTCTATCTCATTCTTTCCAATCTGGAGCTCCAGTTACATATATATTTAACCCTTTGACCATTTCTTGAACATTCTTATTTGCTTATTTCAGCATATTGATCGTCTTTGGTTCTGCTTCTATTTTCTTTTCATTTTTTTTTCCTTTATGTCGCTTTGCCTTTGCATGGGTAGCAGTAATTTTTTATTGTTTGCTCAACATTGTGTGAGTAAGGATCATAGAGACTCCATGCCAGATGAAGTTAATCATTTGGTGTCCTTTTTACAGTAAATTGCTTTGAATGGTAAATTGCTGACATTCCTTTATCTTAAGACAGTATGTTTTCAGGGAAATAGGGTTGGGTATAGTAGGTAAGCTTGAGATTATCTTCCCTTGGAGAAAGGGATTAGACATTTTGTTAATTCTTTGTCTCTTGGGTTAATCACTTAACTTCTGAGGCTTCATTGCTTAATTATAAAATTGGGTTAGTAAGTACCTACCTTTTCTGTGGATTTAATTAAATATACATGTTTATTGCTTAGCATATTGCCTGGTGAATAGTGAGAGCTCAATTAAACATTACCTCTTTATTATCACTGGAGATCCACATAGTACTGAGAATTTGTGGGCTACTGAATAGTATTGAGTTACTCCTGAAGAGAAGAGGCAAATGAAGAAAATGTTTCATTTAGGATGCATCATTAAGCATTACTGGCAGTTTTTCATAGGTCCTTTTGGTTATTTTTAAATTTGAGAGGAAAAACTAGAGGACTAATTCTAGATTTTTTAGGGTTTTTTTCCCTGTAACACAGACATTAGTATTAGTTGATTTTAGTCTGATTTTCCAAAATTGCAACCCAATTTCAGAGTTAATTTGCTATTTAAAAAGAATATTTAGAGGTTTTATATTACATCTATCTCTGTTTCTTTAAAAATCCCTTAATCTAGTTAGGAGTGGTAGTGATTTATTACAGAAGTAAATATTTTCTTATTTTGTATCTTAATTCTTATAGGAAACTTTGAGGGAAATTTTGAGTCACTGGACCTTGCAGAATTTGCTAAAAAGCAGCCATGGTGGCGCAAGCTGTTTGGGCAGGAATCTGGGCCTTCAGCTGAAAAGTATAGCGTGGCAACCCAGCTGTTAATTGGAGGTGTCACTGGATGGTAAGTGTTGTGAAAGATGTCCAGTGTCTTTTGTGCATGGTTTAGTATTATAGTTATAGGTACCATCTTCTTTAACCAATGAAGAAAACACATTGACTTTTCGTGAAATTCGTCACTTAACGTGTAGCATTTATCTAAACATCATGTTAAAGTATATTCAGTGGTTACACATAGTATATACTACATGCAAGGCATTGCTTTAAGTATTTATATAGATATCTCATTTCTTTCTTACAACAACTCTGGAATTTGTGCTGTTATTATCTATACTCATTTTAAAGCAACTGAGGCTCAGAAAGATTAACTTGCCCAAGGCCACATAGCTAGTAAGTGGTGGAATAGGAGCTAGCTACTTAATTACCTATGTTACATGATAATGTGTCACACCTTATGGTTTCATTTGTAATAAATTCAAAAAATGTTCATAGCAAATTTAGTAAGTGAATATCGAATGCATCAATCTTATAAACTATTTACATTTGAAAATTTTTATTGTACAATATAACACAAATATAGAACAGTGTATATAACAAGTATATATTTTAACAAATACTTACAGAATGAACACCTAAGTAAGAACCACTCAGGTTAAAAAAAATAATGGCTAGCACCCCAGAAACTCTAGAGATTGTTAAGCAATTATTTCCTTGCTTTTCTTTGTAGTTTTAATACCAATTCTGTCACTAAATAATATATTGTATTTTCCAACTTTAAGTAGATGCACTCAGTATGTATTCTTCTGAGTTTTGTTTTATTTGTTCAACTTAATGTTTTGTATATTCAACCATGTTGTGTGTAGTTGTAGTTTCTTCGTTTTCATTTGTATTTAGAATTCCATTGTGTGACTATACGACAGTATATTTATCCAGTTGATGACTGACATTTGAGCTGTTTCAATTTTTGGCTAATGAAAACAATGCTGGGCTGGGCGCATTGGCTCACGCCTGTCACACTCTGAGAGGCTGAGGCGGGAGGATTGCTTGAGCTCAGGAGTTCAAGAGTAGCCTGAGCAAGAGCGAGACCCTGTCTCTACTAAAAATAGAAAAAATTAGCCAGGCTTGGTATTGCACTCCTGTAGTCCCAGCACTCCTGTAGTCCCAGCTACTCGGGAGACTGAGGCAGGAGGATCACTTGAGCCCAGGAGTTTGAGGTTGATGTGAGCTAGACTGACACCACAGCATTCTAGCCCGGGCAATAGAGTGAGACTCTGTCTCAAAACAAAACAACAAAAAAAAAACAATCCTGATATGAACACTCTTAAATTTCCCACTGTATATATGCATACATTTCTGTAGAGTCTATACCTAGGAATTGCTAGGTTGTAGGGTATAAGTATCTTGAGCTTCACTAGATAATGTCATACCATTTGCTAGAAGTAGTTGTAATAGTTTATATACTCCCAACAAGGACTGAGTGTTCCTGTTGCTCTACATTCTTGCCAGAACTTGGTTTTGCTAGACTGTTAAATTTTTGCCAGTCTGGAAATTAGGTAGTGGTATTTCATTGTGGTTTTCATTCACATTCCCCTGAGTAGGGGTGAAATTGAGCAACTTTTACATGTTCATTGACTATTTGGATCTCCTCTTTGATTAAGTTCCATTCTAATCTTTTTTTCTATGAAGTCATTCTTTGTCTTACTGAGTTGTAAGAGTTCTTTATATATTTTGTTTATTTTCCTTAAGTCAGGGTCTTGCTCTGTTGCCCGGGCTAAAGTGCAGTGCCATCATGATAGCTGACTGACACCTCAGACTCCTGGGGTCAAGTGATCCTCCTGCCTCAGCCTCCTGAGTAGCTGGGATTACAGGCATGTACCACCACACTCAGCTAATTTTTTGTAGAGACAGGATCTCACTATGTTGATCAGGCTGATCTCAAACTCCTGGCCTCAAGCAATCCTCCCACCTTGGCCTCCCAAAGTGCTAGAAATACAGGCATGAGCCACTGCGCCTGACCCACATCTTTATATATTTTGAATATCAGGCCTTTGTTGGTTGTATGGATTACAGGTGTTCACTCATTTTGTGGTTATCTTTTCATTTGCTTTATGGTATCTTTTGATGAACTGAAGATCTTATTTTTAATATGGTCAATTTTACTAATCTTTACCTTAATGGCTAGTGATATAACTATAGATTACTTTGCATTTTCTAGACTCTTTTATGATGTAATTGTACAGTATATACTCTTTTTCTGGCTTCTTTCATTCAACATAATAATTTTGAGATTCATCTGTGCTTTTTTGTGTATCAGTAATTCATTCCTTTTTATTGCTCAGTAGTACTCCATTGTATGGATATGCCACAGTTTGTTCCTCTGTTCCCCTTTGAAGGATATTTGGATTTTTTCCACTTTTTGGGTATTACAAATAAAACTGCTATGAACATTTGTGTACAAGTCTTTGTATTTTACATATGCTTTCATTTCTTTTGGGTAAATACCTAGGAATAGTATGGCTAGATCATATACTAAATGAAGGTTTTAACTTTGTAAGTACTTGCCAGTTTTTTTTAAAGTGCCTGTATCATCTTACATTTCCACCGGCAATGTGTGAGGGTTCCAGTTCCTCCACATCATCACTAACACTCGGTATTATCTTTTTGGTTCACATTCTAGTGGGTGTGAAGTTGTATCTCATTGTGGTTTTAATCTGCATTTCCCTAATGACTAATGATGCTGAGCATTTTTATGGGCTTATTTTTTTTTTGCCATCCATGTATCTTTGGTAACTTGTCTGTTCAGATCTTTTCCCCATGTTTTTATTTATTTTTATTGGGTTGTTGATTTTCTTTCATTACTGAGTTGTGAGAGTTCTTTATACTCTGGATACCAGTCTTATATCAGATATGTGATGTGGAAATATATTCTTCCAGTCTATGGGCTTTTCATTGTCTTAACAGTGTCTTTTAAAGAGTAGAAGTTCTTAATCTTGAAGTGCAACTCTTTCTTTTATAGTTCCAGCTTTTGGTGTCATGTCTGAGAATATTTGCCCAATCCAGGGCCACCAAGATTTTCTCCTTTGTTTTTTTCTGGATGGTTTATAGGTTTAGATTTTACATTTAGGTCCATGATCCATTTTGATTTACCCTTCCTTACTTCCTTCATCCCTCCCTCTCTCTGTTCCTTCCTTTCTTTTTTCCTTCCATTTATATTTACTTACTTACTTAATCACTACCATTTCATAAATGAATAATTTACTCTTTGTGTATGGTTCAAGGTAGGGATCCAAGTTATGTTTTGTTTTTGCATATGGATATCTAGTTTTACCCACATGATTTGTTGGAAACACTGTCCTTTTTTCCACCGTATTTATACCTATGTCAAAAATCAATCAACTATATGTCTGTTCCTGAGTTCTATGTACTTACTGTTAAATTGATCTAGGTGACATTATCACATTGTTTCGATTACTGTAACTTTATAATAAGTCATGAAATTAGGTAGGGTAAATCTTGAAACTTTGTTCTTTATCAAAGCTATTTTGAGTATTCTAGTTACTTAGCATTACCATATGAATTTTAGAATCAGCTTGCTGCCAGCGTCTGCCAAAAGCCTGATGAGATTTTGACTGTGATTGCGTTGATCCATAAACATTGGTATATTTCTTTATTTGTTTAGGTTTTCTTTACTTTCTCAGCAGTGTTTTGTAGGTTTTATACATCTTATATATCAAATTTATCCCTAAGTATTTCATATTTTTGATGTTATTATAAATGCTATTACTTTAAAATTTTCAGTTTCCCATTGTTCATTGCTTGTACAGTATATAGAAATGCAGTTGATTTTTTTTTATATTGATCTTGTATATTGCAGTCTTGCTAATGTCACTTATTAGTTTACAGAATTCAGGGGTCCCCAAGACCACTGTCATGTTTGATAATTCTGTAGGAGGATTCACAGAACTCAGAGCTGTTCTACTCAGGTTTATAATTTTTTTTACAGCAAAAGAATACATATTAAAATCAGTCAGGGAAGAGGCACATGGGATAGAGTCCAAGGAGTTCAATGTGTGGAATTTCCACTTGTCCTCTCCCTGTGGAGCCTTTATATTGAAACTGGGTTTCTTGTAGGCAGCCTATGAAAATCCACTTTGACAATCCCTTTATTTTAATTAGGATGGCTAGATCATTCATACTGAAGTTTATTTTCTAAACTTTTTTTAATTGGCTAGTAAAAATTATACATATTTGTGGTATATATGATGTTTCGTTATATGTATACATTGTGAAATGGCTAAATCAAGGCATTTAACATATGCATTACCTCACATACTTACCATGTTTTTGTGGTGAGAACACTTAAAATCTACTGTCTTTGCAATTTTCAAATATATAATACGTTCTTATTAACTGTAGTTACCATGATGTACGTAGATCTCTTGAACTTATTCCTCCTGTCTAACTGAAATTTTGTGTCTTTGACCAACATCTCCCCAGACTCCCTATATCCCTCACCCTCCCCCCCCTCTGGTAACCACCATTCTACTCCCTGTTTCTATGAGTTCGACTTTTTTCACTCTACATATGAGAGGCAGTAGGTATTTGTTCTGTGTCTGGCTCATTTCATTTAACATAATGTCCTCTAGTATCATCCACGTTGTCACAAATGAGAGTATTTCCTACTTTTTTCTGCTTGAATAGTATTCCATTATGTCTGTGTATATGTGTGTGTATGTGTATATATATATGTATACATACATATATACACATATAGAGCACATTTTCTTTATTCATTCATCTGTTGATGGATACTTAGGTTGATTACATATCTTGGCTATTGTGAATAATGCTACAATAAATAGGGAATGTAGACATCTCTTCAACATACTAGTATTATATCCTTTGGATATATGTATATACCCAGTAGTGCAATTGCTGGATCACATGGTAGTTTTTTTTTTGAGACAGAGTCTCACTGTGTTGCCCGGGCTAGAGTGCTGTGGCGTCATCCTAGCTCACAGCAACCTCAAACTCCTGGGCTCAAGTGATCCTCCTGCCTCAGCCTCCCGAGTAGCTGGGACTACAGGCATGCGCCACCATGCCCGGCTAATTTTTTCTATATATTTTTAGTTGTCCAATTAATTTCTTTCTATTTTTAGTAGAGACGGGGTCTCGCTCTTGCTCAGGCTGGTTTCGAACTCCTCAGCTCAAACAATCTGCCCGCCTCGGCCTCCCAGAGAGCTAGGATTACAGGCATGAGCCACTGTGCCCGGCCCACATGGTAGTTTTATTTTAGTTTTCTGAGGAAGCTCTGCACAGTTTTCCATAATGGCTATACTAATTTACATTCCCACCAATAGTGTGCAAGGGTTCCTTTTCTCCACATCCTCCCCAACATTTATCATCTCTTGTCCTTTTGATAATAGCCATTCTAACAGGTGTGAGATGATATCTCATTGTGGTTGTAATTTGCATTTTCCTTATGATTAGTGATGTTGAGCATATTTTCATATACCTTACCTGTTGGCCATTTTTATGTCTTCTTTTGAGAGAGGTCTGTTTAGGTCCTTTGCCCATTTTTTAATTGGGTTATATTTTTACCGTTGAGTTGTTTGAGTTCATTATGTATTTTGGATATTAGCCTTTTATCAGATGTATGGTTTGAAAATATTTTCTCCCATTCTGTAGATTTTCTCTTCATTCTGTTGATTGTTTCCTTTACTGCGAAGAAACTTTTTAGTTTGATACAGTCCCATTTGTCTATTTTTGCTTTTGTTGCCTTTGCCTCTGGAGTCATAGCCAAAAAAACTTTGTCCAGACCAATGTCATGGAGCTTTTCCCCTATGTTGTCTTCTAGTAGTTTTGTAGTTTAAGGTCTTATGTTTAAGTCTTTAATCAATTTTGAGTTGATTTTTGTATATTGTATGAGATGAGAATCTAATTTTATTCTTCTACATGTGGATATCCAGTTTTCCCTGCAGCATTTATTGAAGACTGTCCTTTCCCCATTGTGTGTTCTTGGCTCTTTTGTCAAAAATCAGGTGGTTGTAAGTATGGATTTATTTCTGGGTTCTCTATTTCCTTGGTCTGTATATATGTTTTTATGCTAATACCATGCTGTTTGGTTACTATAGCTTTGTAGTGTATTTCAAAATCAGGTAGTGTGATGCCTCCAACTTTGTTCTTTTTCCTCAAGATTGCTTTGGCTCTTTGGAGTCATTTGTGATTCCATATGAATTTTAGGATTGTTTTTTCTATTTCTGTGAAAAATGTCATTGGAATTTTGATTTGGATTGCATTGAATCTGTAGATTGCTTTGGGTAGTGTGGACATTTTAACAATAGTAATTCTTCAATCAGTGAACATGGAATATCTTTCCATTTATTTGTCTGCAATTTCTTTTATCGATGTTTTATAGTTTTCAGTGTACAGATATTTCTCCTTGGTTAGATTTATTCCTAAGAATTTTTTTTTTGGTAGCTATCGTAAAAGGGACAAGTTTGTTTTTGTTATTATTGAGTTCAGATTTATCATCTTAGTATTCCATCTGTTCTTTGTTTCCTTTTTGTACTTTGTTTTGGATCAAGTGTGAGAGTGTGTATGTGTGTGTGTATATATAACATAAATATATATTTGTATACATATATAATTTTTAATGAGGTGAAATTCACGTAAAACTAACCATTTTAAAGAGGAAAATTCAGTGGCATTTAGTATATTCACAGTGTTGCACAATCACCATCTCTCTGTAGTTTCAAAACATTTTCATCACCTGCAAATGAAACTGAGTACCCACTGAGCAGTTACTTCACATTTCCTTTCCCCAGTCGCTGGCAACCACCAGTCTGCTTTCTGTCTCTGTGGATTTACCTATCGTGTATATTTTATAAAATAAAATCATACAATATGTGAACTTCTGTGTCTGGCTTCTTTTACTTAGTGTAATGCTTTTGAAGTTCATCCATGTTATAGTGTATATCACTACTTCATTCCTTTTTATAGCTGAATAGTATTCCACTGTATGTATATGCTACAATTTGTTTATCCATACGTCCATTGGTGAACATTTGGGTTGTTTCTACCTTTCAACTGTTGTGAATAATGCTGCTATGAACATTAGGTACAAGTATTTATTTGAGTACCTGTTTTCAGGTCTTTTTTGGTATATATCCAAGAGTGGAATTGCTGGTTCACATGATAATTCTATGTTTACTTTTTTGAGGAACCATCTAACTGTTTTCCACAGTGGCTGCACCATTTTACAGTCCCACTAGCAACGTATGAGGGTTTCAGTTTCTTTGCATTTCACTGACACTTGTTTTCCATTTTTTTGTTTGCTTTTTTAAAGCCATCCTGATTAAGTGGTATGTCATTGTGTTTTTCATTTGTATTTCCCTGACTACTAATGATATCCAGCATCTTTCATGTGCTTTTTGGCCATTTGGATATCTTCTTTGGAGAAATGTCAATTGAAGTCCTTTGCCCATTTTTTAATTGGGTTGTTTGTCTTTTTGTTGTTGAATTGTAGGATTTGTGTATATATTCTGCATACTAGAGCCTTACCAGACATATTATTTGGAAATATTTTTTTCTGTTCTCTAAGTTATCTTTTCACTGTCTTGATAATGTTCATTGATGCACAAAAGTTTTTAATTTTGATGAAGTCCAGTTTATTTCTTTCTCTTATTGATTGGATCACGTATTTTTCATTCACATATTTTTAATTTTGTTTCTGTCCTTTGTTGACTTATTAGCTATAATTCTTCATTTTGTAATTTTAGTGGTTGCTTTAGCATTTATAGGATACAACTTTTATTTATCACAGTCTGCCTTCAAAAATGTTATACCGCTTCACATATAGTAAACAGAATGCTTCCATTTCTTCCTTCCCCTTTTGTTTTTATTGCCCTACACTTTACTTTTACACGTGTTATAAATCCATAATACATTCTTATTTTTGCATTAAATATTGAATTCTTATAGTTTTTAATGAGAAAGAAGCCCTTCATATTTACCCCCATAGCTTACATTTCTTGTGCTCTTCATATGCCTTTGTGTGGATCCACATTTCCATCTGGTATCATTTTCCTCTGCCTGAAAGATGAAAGGCTTCTTTAACATTTCTTGTATTGCTGGTCTACTGAGATGAGTTTTTTTCAGTTTTTATTTGTCTGAGAAAAGTCTTCATTTCATCTTTCTTTTTGAAAGATGTCAAAAGCTGCTGTAGGTCAAATGAGATGAAGATTGAGAAGCGAATGCTAGCATTTGGCAAGGTCAAGATCAGTGTTAACCTTGATAAAAATAGTTTCATTGAAGTGATGGGACAAAAGCCTGCTTGGAGTGAGTTTTAGATGACGAATACAGAGGACAATAGAGATAGCAAATATAGACAGCCCTTAAGTAGTTTTGCTGTAAAGGGTAGCAGAGGAAAGGGAAGGTGGCTGGAGAAGAATAGGAGTCGAGGGAGGATTGTTTCAACAATGATTAATAATCACAGCAAATTCGTATTCAGCAATGAACAAAATCTTTGCCCTCATGAAGCTTACATTTTAGTACAGGGTGGGGGCAGGAAGATAGACAATAATAAAGAAACAATTCAACATATTCAAAATGGCATTATCTCTTCCTTCAGCCCCCTCTGCCTTTTCCTCTGCTTCTCTTCCTTGTTTTTATATCATAAAAAATACCACCTGCTGTCCACCTAGTCATTCAGGACAGAATCCTGTCCCTTATCCCCTGCAACCACTCTGTCCTTAAACTCAGGAAGGTTTTATTTATTTTCCTTCTCTACTTTCATCCTCCCCCTTTAATCCTTTCTCCACAACATAGCCAAGAGACATCTTTAAAAAATACACCTGGATAGAGCTGGAATGCATTCTACTAAGTGAGGTATCCCAAGAATGGAAAGACAAGCACCACATGTACTCACCATCAAACTGGTATTAACTGACATAAATGCACATATAAGAATAACATCTATTGGATGTTGGGGGGAAGGGGGAGGAGGGAGGAGGGGACGGGTATTTGCATACACAAAGAGTGCAATGCGCACCACCCGAAGGATGGACATATTGAAAACTCAGATTTGGGGGAGGGCAAGGGCAACATACGTAACCTAAACATCTGTACCCCCATAATATGCTGAAATAAAAAAAAATATACAGTGTGGGCTGAGCGCGGTGGCTCATGCCTGTAATCCTAGCACTCTGGGAGGCCGAGGCGGGCAGATTGTTTGAGCTTAGGAGTTCGAGACCAGCCTGAGCAAGAGCGAGACCCCGTCTCTACTAAAAAAAATAGAAAGAAATTATCTGGACAACTAAAAATATATAGAAAAAATTAGCCGGGGATGGTGGTGCATGCCTGTAGTCCCAGCTACTCGGGAGGCTGAGGCAGTAGTATGGCTTGAGCCCAGGAGTTTGAGGTTGCTGTGAGCTACAATGACGCCACAGCACTCTAGCCCGGGCAACAGAGTGAGACTCTGTCTCAAAAAAAAAATACAGTGTGGGGGCCAGGCACGGTGGCTCATGCCTGTAATGCTAGCACTCTGGGAGGCCAAGGCGGAAGGATCGCTTGAGCTCAGGAGTTTGAGACCAGCCTGAGCAAGAGTGAGACCCTGTCTCTACGAAAATTAGAAAAAATTAGCTGAGTTTGGTGGTGCCTGCCTGTAGTCCCAGCTACTTAGAAGGCTGAGACAGGATTGCTTGAGCCCAGGAGTTTGAGGTTGCAGTGAGCTATGATGATGCCACTGCATTGTAGCCAGGGCAACAGAGGTAGACACTATCTCAAAAAACAAAACAAAACAAAAAACCATCGTGGGAGCTTTCAGAGATCTTCTCAAGTCCACAAAATTAGTACATGGTAGAGCCAAGATTTAATTTCCTTATGTCATGATCCTCTTGGGGCTGGCTTTATGTAGGGGGTAGGAAGGAGCTGGATCATCTCAAGGTAAGAAGGATATGAACATTGCCAGAAAAGCATGTTTGTGTGTATCCAACAGCCCGTCAACTTGTCTGATGTTGGTTTGTTTTTTTGTAGGTGTACAGGGTTCATATTCCAGAAGGTTGGAAAGTTGGCTGCAACAGCTGTGGGAGGTGGATTTTTTCTTCTTCAGGTCTGTATGTCAAATGTTCTTAGATGTTTGGAAATTCCACTTGCCAATTAAGGAATGTGGTGTGGGGAGTTGTAATATAGTCCTGGCTATATCATACTAGAATAGCCTTTGCACTTGTTTTCATGTACTATTTTAAATGCTTGTGACTACTCGAGTCAAATTTTATCATTTATACTGATAAATGTGATTTACTAGTACATATTCCCTGTCTTAGCTCACTTAACAGAGTTTTTAAGACTAATTGAGATATTAAGCAGATGTGATTTCAAAAATACAGTGTGCAGGCCAGGTGTGGTGGCATGGTCCTATAATCCTGGCCTGTAGTCCCAGCGCTTTGGGAGGCTGAGACAGGAGGATTGCTTGAGCCCAGGAGTTCGGGGCTGTAGTGAGCTATGATTATGCCACTGTATTCCAGCCTGGGTGACAGAGCAAGACCCTTTCTTAAAAAAGAATTCAAAAATGCAAGTGCCCTGTGATACGATTTACTCTCATATGCTAATATGTATAGGGAACATTGAGCATTTGATGAGAAATGAGGATGAAATGACAGTATAGTCAGATGTCCTCTGCTATCTCTTTGGCCCCTAGTTTATTTCAGAACTAGTGAGTGCTGGTTCTCTGAGGCTTCTCTAGGAGAGACTAACAAAGCAAGGCTTGAAAAAGGGAGCAGCTTCTTCAAAAACAAAAGAAAACAGACCTTTAATTGTATTGGGCACATGTTTCTTAGCTCTATAGCATTGGTGTTCAAACTTGGTTCCACACTAGAATCGCCTGGGAGTTTTTTTTTTTTTTTTTTTTTTTTTTTTTATTTCAGCATATTATGTGGGTACAGATGTTTAGGTTACGTATGTTGCCCTTGGTCCCCTCCACAAAGTCCGAGTTTCAAATATGTCCATCCTTCGGGTGGTGCGCATTGCACTCCTTGTGTATACAAATACCCGTCCCCTCCTCCCTCCTCCCCCCCCCTCCCGCCGCCCTTCCCGTGGTACAGATGATTAGGTTAGGTGTGTTGCCCTTGGTTCCCGCCTGGCAGTTTTAAGAAAACACTGATGTGTGCCACCCCTCTCCCCAGTATGATTTCACTGGTAGTAGGCATGATCTTGCATCGGAACATTTAAAACTCCTGAGGTGATTCTAATGTGCACCAGTGTGTAGAAACTGCTGTGCTGTAGGAGCCATAACATGTTGAATGGTGCCACAGTCTCCGAATTCATAGCCCTTCGTCTCTTCCCACAGTTGGCATCCCTGATTTTGGCAAGGTAAGTTCTGCATTAGCACCAGGATTGGACTGAGTTTTCCAGATGGGTCAGGTGAAAATGAAATGTGTGGAAGAAGGAAGCTGGTAACTGGCTGAAGCTGGGTTGAATATAGTATCACTGCATAACTAATTCTCTCAAACTTAATGGCTTCAAATAACAATCATTTTACTATCTCTCACAGTTACAGGAGTTTGGGAGGGTTAAGGTGGGCACTTGTGGCTCATGTGGTTACAGGCAGATGATGGCTGGCGTCAGATGAGCAGAGGATTGGGGCAGGTCTGGACTGGCTGGGCCTCTTTGTCTCTCTCTCTCTCCTTCCCTCCTTCCCTCCTTACCTCTTTCTCCATAGTTTCAGAGCTGCTCCTTCATATGGTCCCTGTGCTTGGGCCGGTTTAGGCTTTCTCACACCACTGTGACCTCAGGACTCCTAAGCACAGTGCTCCAGAAAAATGGTGAAAGTTGCACCTCCTTTCTTGCCCTAGCCTCGAAGGTCATGCAGCATCACTTTTCCTGGCCCCCTCCCTGTGGGCTTGTTTGCAGCTGCTCTGTTTCTGGACAGGCGTGGGCCTCCCTCCTTACACCTCTCTCTTCTTCCTCTTGCTTCTTCATGTGGAAGTGCAATGACAGTTATATCATTGTTATTTCCCCTACACCCTGCCCCAAATGTCATAAATGTCTTAATATTGCTTTGAAATGTCTTAATTTGAGTGTGCCCTCTGTTTCTTTTGGGGGCCTTGACTCACAGAAGTAATTGGTATTGGAAGAGTCTCTAGGATGGACCTTCAAAATGAGATTCTGGTGATGGATAAGTCCAATATTCAAGGAGTACATGGATGCCTCCTTGCTAGGGGAGGTGGGACATAGGGAATCTTTGGTGAGCTCTCATGTTATCTGTCACCATACGGGTGAGGGTAGGGGGCAAGCATGACATTGGGAGATCCTTTAATTAGACTTGTCAATTACTTAAAAAAATCCAGTTGAAATTTTTATTGGAATTGCATTGGAACCATACAGTTAAATTGGGGAAGAATTAATATCTTTTATGATATTGAATCATCTATCTGTGAACATGAGTTTTCTCTCCAATTTTTAGGTATTTAATGTTTTTGAATAGGCTTTTATTTATTTTTCCATATAGTTCTTATACATCTGTAATTCAGTTTTATTTCTGGATATATTATAACTTTAGTTGCTCTCCTGGATGATGTTTTTAACACTACACATTCTGGCGGGGTATGGTGGCTCACACCTGTAATGCTAGCACTGTGGTAGGCCGAGGCAGGTGGATTGCTTGAGCTCAGGAGTTCGAGACCAGCCTGAGCCAGAGCGAGACCCCGTCTCTACTAAAAATAGAAAAAATTAGCTGGGCATGGTGGTGCCTACCTATAGTCCCAGCTACTCCAGAGGCTGAGGCAGAAAAAATTAGTTGGGTGTGGTGGTGCCTGCCTGTAGTGCCAGCTACTCCAGAGGCAGAGGCAACAAAAACAAAAAAAAAAACCTACACATTCTAACTTATGCTGGTGTGTTGAAATATAGTTGATATTTTATATTTGTTACAGTCAGCCATGTTGCTAAAGTCTCTTATTTCTGATTTGTATTCTTTTTTTTTTTTTTGAGACAGAGTCTCACTTTGTCGCCTGGGCTAGAGTAGAGTGCCATGGCATCAGCCTAGCTCACAGCAACCTCAAACTCCTGGGCTCAAGCAATCCTCCCACCTTAGCCTCCCATGTAGCTGGAACTACAGGCACACACCACCATGCCTGGCTAATTTTTTCTATTTTAGTTGCCCAGCTAATTTTTTTTTTTCCTGTTTTTAGTAGAGACAGGGTCTCGCTCTTGCTCTGGCTGGTCTTGAACCCCTGATCTCAAACAGTCCTCCCGCTTCGGCCTCCCATAGTGCTAGGATTACAGGTGTGAGCCACCGCGCCCAGTCTTGTTTGGGATTATTTGGGTTTTTGTCTATAAAATCATATTGTCTGTGAACAATGATATTTTTCCTTCACAGTCTTTATGAATTTAATTGCTTTTGCTTACCAAGCCATAGGTAATTTCCACCACTTTTTGAAGCTTTCCAGCCCATGTGCACAGCCCACAGGCACCAGTGTTCTGATTTCGATCACTGTGGAACAGCAACACTTGCGGGTAATGTGCCAGTTTTTAATGTATTCAATTCCCTGTACCTGTTCCTGCTCTAATGGAAGCATGATGTTAATCTTTGCCAGTAGAGGGCGCTAGAGGACCTTGCAGGGGGAAGGGGCTTTCTTTTCCCAGTTCAGGTGTTGTATGTTTTGCTTCTTTGCGCCTGCAGTACAGTTGGCCACTGATGGCATAGAGAGCAGGAAATCACCTCACAGTCCTGGCCTGAGCCATGCAGGGGACTTTACCCCCACTGGTACTGCTTTTGCACCTTTGTAAAAAAATCTATATAGACAAAGATGTCTATAAATAGGGACAGTTTTACTTTTTCCTTTCCAATCTGGATGACTCTTAATTTCTTTTCTTGCTTTCTTGCCTTATTGCATGGACTGTGACTTCACTTCTGGTGAGATGTTGAACAGGAGTGGAGTAGGTGGACATCTTTGTCTTGTTTTCAGTATTCATTCTTTCACCATTATGTACATTGTTAGCTGTTGGGTTTTTTGTATATGTCCTGTATCAAGTTGAGGAAGTTCCCCTCTTTTCCTCTTTTTCTGAGAGTTTTATCATGAATTTGTGTTGAATTTTGTCAAATGTATTTTGAGGCTAGGCCAGGTGATACTGCAGGAATAATAGGAAGCACACCACCAGTTTAGTTTGGTGCTTTCAATTCTGGTCTTCTCCAATCTGCCTGTTGCTCTTTTCTTATCAGAGCCCTCAAATAGCTGTTCCATGTATTCTGTTGGTTTAATAGCACAATTCTGTGGGAGAAACAGGGTAGAATAAATGAACGAGAACCTTCATTTAGCATACAAAGTTTGATATTCAACTGGGTTCCTGCAATAAAGTAGTTTGTTCTTTTTAGTATTAAGTAATTCTATTGTATAAAGATGACAGAATTTGTTTATCTATTCATATATTGATGAACTTTTGTGTTGTTTCCAGTTATTGACTCTTATAAGTAAAGCTACTATGACAAGAGCTGCCATTCTGGAGGTAGCGTAATAGCATGTGTAGTTTCAGTGTGGGTAGATGATGCCAGATCGTTCTCTTAAAATACTCTCAGTTAATACTCTTAGTAAGAGTATATGAGTGTCTATTTCCCCACATCCTTACCAACACTCAATATTTTCAGTCTTTTAATTTTATCCAATCTGATAAAAAATAATAGCTCATTTTAATTTGTGTTTCTGTGATTACTTATGAAATCAAACTTTTTCTTAGCCACTTCTGTGAATTGCCTTTCCCCAATTTTCAAGTGGATTTTTTTCTTTCTGATCTCTATAAGAGCTTTACTTTTTTATGAGTATTAATGTTTTATGGTACACATTGCAAATATTTCCTCTAGCCCATTCGGGTAACTGGTTGGTGGTGCCATTAACTAAAGTAGGAACTAGGGGAAGAGCAACAATGCAGGAGGAAACTCTAGAAAGTTGAAGAGTTCCAGTTTTAGCTATTTTGGGATATCCATGTAGATATGACTTATCAAAAATTTGGTAGAGAGAAAAGATATTTATGGGATATTGACTGATGGCCTATAATCAGTTTTATCCTGTTCATGTTTCCTTGATGAAATTGTTTTCACTGAGTTTTAGTGTTTTTGTGCTATAGGTATATTTGGATGTGCTTTTCCTTACATGTCTGTCCCCTTATATGAAGTTGCTCATGAGAAATCTCTGGGACCACATGCTAGATTTCTTTCTGAGCAACTGGTATCTTTCTTCCTGTTGAGCAACAGTGATTACTATCTGACAGCCTTGCTCTGTTCACATTGCCAAGAAACTTAGTCACTCACAGGCACATCAACTTCTCAGAGATGCTCTGTGGAAACATTGGTGTGTTGTAAGTGCCATCTCTTCACCTTATATCTTGACCTCTCTACCCTTATTTTCATTACCTTTTTTTTTTTTTTTTTGAGACAGAGTCTTGCTCTGTTGCCTGTGCTAGAGTGCCATGGCGTCAGCCTAGCTCACAGCAAGCTCAAACTCCTGGGCTCAAGTGATCCTCCTGCCTCAGCCTCCCAAGTAGCTGGGACTACAGGTGTGCGCTACCATGCCCGGCTAATTTTATCTTTTTTAGTAGAGATGGAGTCTTGCTCTTGCTCAGGCTAGTCTTGAACGCCTGACCTCAAGCGATCCTCCTGCCTCAGCCTCCCAGAGTGCTAGGATTACAGGTGTGAGCTGCTGTACCCGGCCATACCATTTTATTTTTAAGCTAACTTAAAACTTTGCAAGGGAGTGTGTGTGTAAGATTACAAGTAAATTAAAATAATTGCTAGCAGTTATTTACAGTGCCAGACATAGGGCCTGGCGCATAGAGTGGATGCTGAGTAGATGATGAGTGAATGCCATGTTTGTACAAAGAATCAGATGGCAAATGTCTCCAAATATGGACAGTCAGAAGGGTTTTGACAGTCTGCTTCATGATGTATCCTAACAAAGAGATACAGCAATCCTGTGGTTCTTCTCATTTCTTATTGTCATTGTTGTTGAAATTGTAGCTTGCAAACCATACTGGTTACATCAAAGTTGACTGGCAACGAGTAGAGAAGGACATGAAGAAAGCCAAAGAACAGCTGAAGATCCGTAAGAGCAACCAGATACCTACTGAGGTCAAGAGCAAAGCTGAGGAGGTGAGACTTGTTCATGTGCAGTATGTGAAGGGCACAGACAATTTTGTGTGTAAAAAATGGGCTAGACATACCAATATCTCAGTGATGGACAAGGCTTAAAGATTACAAGGTACTTGGAGTAATGAGATAAAAGCCTTAGTTAGTATATCTTTACTTCAGAGGCATTTTTTTTTTAAAGCTAGGTAATTAAAGTGTTTGGTGACCTTTGTCAGTGATGCAGACAATACTCGTCTCTGTATGTTTTTGGATTGATATTGAATCATATTTTGTCTCCATGCACATATATCTCTGAAACATCCATACTCTACTTTTTCTACACATAGGTAGCCCTGGAGTCAGCAAACTTTTTCTGTAAAGGGCCGGATAGTAAATATTTCCAGCTTAATAGGCTGTATGGTCTCTGTCACAATTACTTGACTCCACTGTGTAGTGTGAAAATAGCTGTAGATGATACGTAAACAAGTATGTGTGGCTGTGTTGCAATAAAACCTTATTTAAAAACAGGTTTGGCCCATGGGGCTGTATTTTGCTACCCCCTGATCTAGAGCACAAATCAGGTTAGATTATATTGTCTGGCGCTGGAGGAACAGGAGAAGTCTTTCCTCTTTAAAAGGGTGTATTTTGCTGCTGCTTTATTACTTTTAGGAATATGTCAAATGTCCTAAAGAAATAAGTGCACTGAACTAGGAAGAAATAAACCAGAATCAGAGTGTCAAGAAGGTGGCTAGTACCTTCTGTAGCCTGGAGTACCTTCTGTAGCCTAAGGTTCTGCCACTGGCTTTCTCTAGATTCACAGGGAAAAGAGTTCTCTTGTACTGAGTGGCTCTTCATGCTAGGCACTGGGGACTTAGAGGTAAATCAAAACAATCTTTGTCCTTGAGGCAGTCACACTCTAGTGTGGTAGTAGATGACAGAAAAAAGCAGTGACAGAAAAAAGTCATATAATCAAGTAGTATAGGTGGTAGTAGATGAGGTACTTGGCTTAAACATGGCAAAATAAATACATGCCTTTATCTGTACTTCATTCTGAAATATTTCTGAATGACGGTAACAAAGTATAAAAGGTTAAACCTGTAAGGATAAAGAGAATAGGAGAGGAACAGCAGTAGACAAGAAATTTCAGCAAATTTTTAGAAGTTGGAAAACAGATAGTTGAGTGGTAAATGACTTAGCAGAGTAGAAAAATACTGAACAGATGACAACCTAGCATCACCAGGTACATGGTGACAGTCTCTGTATGGTGGCAAGTAGTCACTCAAAGCTGGTGCCTTCCCAGAGTGGGAAGGTGGCAAAGGTGGGCAGCTACAGGAGCCCAGATGGTACTCCCTTCCTTCTGTCCCTCTTCCTCAATCTCCATGTTATGACAGTCACACTTTTTTATTTCACCAAAATGTTATTCAAATGTTCATAAAAGTAATGCACGATTGTTGAAAACTTTTTTAATAATATCAGAAGTATATATAATAATAAGGTTAATGTTTGACTAGAACCAACTGTTGACTCGCAGGGAGCTTGTTAGACACTAACCAAATGATTTGAAAGTGGTTCATTCCAGAAATATTTATGTTCCTGCTCCCGGCCCAGCACTGTCACAGTCCCTAGGGATATAGTGGCCAGTTCCTCCACTCACAGAGTCCATGGTCCGATTTGGGAAACAGGATGAAGATGATAATAAGTTCAGTGTTTAACAAAAAGCTGACTTCATTGAGAACAGTTTTAGTGGGGTGGTAGAGTTGAAAGCTGTACTATAGCAAGTTGAGGAAAGAGTAGGAAGTAAGAAAGTAAAAATAATAAAAACAATTATTTCAGGAATTTATATGATGTTTTTTCTTCCCCCCTGAGGGAAAATGGCAGAAGTGCCTCATTTGGGAAATGTGGAGGTCCAGGAGAATTAGGGGAGGTGGAAATGAGGCAGGAAGACATAGGCATATTGAGGGTGAGGGGACACTTGAGGGTTAGGAGACAGTGATCCAAAGAGGCTGGGGAATGTCGGTGTGAGTGGCTGAAGTGGTTTGGAGATGTAGTCCCTATACTTGAATTCAAGAAATGATCAGGTCAGGATGCTAGATGTGTTGTTCATGTGAACACTCTCTAAGGTGGAGGTTATACTTGTGAGAAAGGAAGTCTGAGCCACTTACCAAAGTTCTCTCTGAAATGCGGGTGGTGGTGGGAAGTGGCCAGGAGATTGATAGAGCACAGGCAAAGGAGCCATAAAGGGTGCCCAAGTATATGCTCTGAACCTCAGGTGAGTAGGAATTTTTGCTGGAAGGTAGAGGGGAGGCTGGAGGCTTTGGGAGTTTAAGAAAATAAGGACCTCACCTATTAATCATCCTTGGATGTAGTGAAGTGTGAGAATGAGAATTCATAGTCATCTACTTGAGAAGAAGTTTCAGAGGGAAATGGATGGGTGGATGGATGGGCAAGTGGACAGGCAGATGGATGGAGAGATTTGAGGGAGAGACTTCACAGAATAAGCAGCCTCCATTGGAGGGTAGATGCCAAAGAGAATGGAAGGAGCAAAATTGGAAACAATGAGAATTGCCCCTGTAATCAGTCTATTTAGTGCAGCTTCACTCTTTCCTCATAATTGTCCCCATGAACTCTCTGTCTTTGTTCCTATATAAACTCTCAGGTGAATCCCTTAGTTCTTTAAGTAGCATTACTAAAGACAGAATCAGAGGAGTTGCCCTTGACTTCTCATTCCCCATATGGCCATGACATCCAGTCACAAAGTCCTATCTCAAAAACATCTCTTGAATTTGATCACTCTTCACTAGCACCTCTGCCACTACCCTGTTTGAAAGAACCATTGTCTCTCAACTCCTGCCCTGCTTCCCATCAGGCTCCCTATAGTCTTATTCTCCCCACAGCAGCCAGTGGTCATATTCACATGTAAGTCAATTCATGGATTCCATCATCCTTTGGTAAAGTGCAAACTACTTACCTAATAGTTGAAGGGATTAACATCTTTAGCAAAATAACTCATTGTGGTATCTTCTATTCCCAGGTGGTTTCATTTGTGAAGAAGAATGTTCTGGTGACTGGGGGATTTTTTGGAGGCTTTCTGCTTGGCATGGCGTCCTAAGGAGGATGACTTCACTTCTGTTGTTCCTGGTTTTGTCCAGCCAGCAGCCTCTACACTCCATCATAGGACACCGAGTCTCTCCTCTTCCTCATCTTCTCCCGTGCCTTCCTCCCTGCCATGGCAATTCTGAATGGCTTCTATAGGCATCTGTTGGTACAAGTTATTACAGCCCTGCCACAAACTCGATGGTGGCGGAAGAGACAATAGACGTTAGCTCTCCTTCCAGTACACACCCCACTTGGCCAATCTGTAGGTCAGCAAGAATGTTCCTTTTCCTCCTACATAAGATACTTACCAGAACATGGTGCAAGCTGGTTCACCATGGAGGATGAGTGGATCCTCAAAGGTTGTCCCAAACTGTTGATTTGGAAAAGAAATAAGCATATAGCTTATTATGTGCTGCATGGAAAGGAACTGAATACATTTGCCTTTAAGCATGAAAGATTTTGGTATCTTGGTGTCTACTTTCTTTTTTAGTTGTTTTTAGATTACAGAAAGAGAGCTATTTATACCTGCTATAATTACCCTGATAAAAGTGGCATCATAAGTACTATAAATGAAAAATCTGAATCTGGAAAGTATGTGCTATGCTGAAGGTACTATATTTGGTGGGAAGGTGTTTGGGGAAACCAGCTGCTAGAAATACATTGTTGGATGGTCAGACTTAGTGAATCATTTAGGGGCATGAGGATATTGTCCAGCAATGTTTTCTGCCATGAGGGATAATGCATCTGGCTGTTTCCAAAGGGTTTATTTATGGCAAAACAAGTGATTTAGGTGGGAAGGAGAAGAAGCTCTTGAATTTTTATTTCATATAAAAGGTTTTATGCTTTGAATGTGAGGTATTCTTCACCTCTTGTCAAAACATTTAGGGTAGCCATAGTTCCTCTGTGCCAATTCTATTTTTTTATCTAGTTAAGTATGAAATACAACATTTAACTTTAAAGAAGTAGCTGTACAAACATTCAGAATTGAGAAAGATAATGATAGTACATGTGAAATAAATTATTTCCATCAAGTGTAATTTGCAGTCTCATGATGACCGCAGCTCTTAGAATTATTCTTTGAAATAAAAGTTTATGCACACACACATTTAGAATCTTAGCACATTTTGTTGTAATGGAATGTTGCTATGTCTGCAACTCCAACTAGAATATCAGCTTCCAGAGAGCAAGGCTTCTGTCGTCTTCACCATTATACTCACAGGGCCCAGCACTTAACAGGTGCTATTTGTTGAATATATGAAAAATGACCTTATAGAAAGAAAACTCACTGTTAAAGGTTAGTTTTACTAATAATTAATTCTTAAACTTGCAGAAGATCCTTTGTGAAATAATGTGTGTGTTTCTAAGGCCATACGTTTAAAATGTTTTTAACCTACCTTGAAAATGATGTATTGAATTTTAAAATCGAAACTACCAGTGGCTATGTGGAACTTTGTAGAAATCACCTGTTTGCATTCTTCTTATTACATTTAAAGGAAGATAAGTTAATTTGCTTTGCAGTATGTGTGAATCATCTCAAAATCATAATGGTATGAACCTCTTTGCTGCATTTTTTCTACAAGAACTTAAATTTTTCCCACTTTTTATCATGGAAACTTTGAAACATATATAAAAGTAAAGAATATAGTACAGTGACCCTCCCATGTATTCATCACCTACCTGTAACAATCATGAAATTAATAGCTATACATGTTTTATCAATTATTGTGAAACAGACCAAAATATTTTATCTCAGTATGTATCTCTAAGAGGTAACAATTCTTTTTAAAAATCATAAGTACAATACCTCATCACATCAAAAATTAACAATAATTCTTTAATATTATCCATTATCTGGTAAATGTTCAAAATTTCCTTATCTCAAGTGTTTTACATTTAGTTTGTTTGAGTCAAAGTCCATACAAGGTCCACATTGCATTTGGATGATCTGTCTCTTAGGATTTACAGGTCCTCATGGTTTTTTTTGGTTTGCAATATATCGATGACACTGAGTCATCTGTTTCCTAGTTCCCAACAGTCTGCTTCTCCTGATGCCTGGGTCCCTTGGTCATGCCATGTATGGTGATCATGGCTGCATATTTAACTCTACTTATGTGACTTACCCACAGCAATGGAATGGCGACAGCAAAAGCTAACCAAAGTGCCCTGCGCCCCTTTGGGTTGCTTGTTGGGAAGAGTAGCCATCCAGTGCCTCTCCAGTGGGGTGGGGTTGTCTTTTGTCCATCTGTTTTTCTTGTGAATATTGGTGAGGACAACAAAGATTAGCAGGTTGGTCTAAACTTCCTTGAGCAGGTTGTAGTAGGTAATAGTCTGGCCTCAGATTCTATCCTGATTGTCCAAAATGAGATCTGTAGGTCCCTCCTGAAGTTTATTCCCAGATAGTTGCTTCTGGGACCATGAGGGACATGGTTGAGGTCAATATTGCAGGTTGGCTTCATCCTGCTACTATAAGAATTGCCTTAAGTTCTGCCCACAGAGCGGGACCACCATGCCCACTTGGAGTTGTGCAGAGCTGGTATGGAGGTTGAACAGTTGCACTGATGCACACCTCAGGTTTCAGTTTAGCTGAACCATCAGTGAAGTAGGCTCAGGCATTTAGGGTAACCTCTGAATTGAGGCCCCATTGTACCAGTAGCTTTGCTTCGGGTGGTGAAGTGTGGGAGATAAAGTTTCCCCCAGAAGAAAAGCTGGCACCCCTTCATGCAAAACTGAGATGATACTAGGACCAGGCATCTCCACCCTTGAATGCACTCTTTTCATTTGATTACCGAGGCCTGTTTAGCTAAGCACATATTTTCCCCAGTACCAGAGTCAGATAACATTCTGGGGATTCATTTTTAGTAGTGGTGGGGCCGAAGTTTTTCCTTGAGTGAGTGAGGAGCGTTTTCACTGAAAAGCTTGGCTTTGAATGTGTTCGTGGTTTCGGCGCCCCCTGCTGGCGGTAACCCAGTAACAACGCACTCGGGACTTCAACTTCTCAACCAATAGGAGTGAAAGCTCCTCCCTTAGGGCCAATGCCGCCTCTTCCCCTCCCCCTCCTTCTCCCGGATCCCGCAGTGCCTGGACAGCTTTCGGGCTCCGAGTCCCGTTCTGTCACCTTCCGGGTCACACTACAGCATCGCCCTGTGTCCTCACCAGTTTGAGCTACTCTTTGGCCCAGTCTTCCTCCCGCGGTGGGACTGGGTAGGATGGGGACTTGGAGCATGCTACAGCAGAGCTATGGCATTTGAATCTCTCCTTCCTGAAGTTCTCCCGGAGAGGGGAAAGGGATCCAGGCGCACTTTCCTTTCCAGCGGCTACCCGTTTGGGATCAACAGATGGAGTCCAATGTTTTCAGTCTCCCCAACACTGTCCTTATTGCTGACACCCGAGCTTGGGGGACCCCCTGCCTGAGTGGCCCGTTTTCATGAGTGTCATTGCCATTGTGATAACACCCTAGCAAGACTCTCCTCTCAAATAGCCGCTTGTTTGTTCCAACCTCTCACCACCTAGCTTCCATTCATTAACAGGCGGGTAGGGGTCTTGGGCCCACCACTTGGGTGATAGCCCTTGCTACTGAATCTGGGTAGTTACTATCTCGTGGGTGCTGGCAGAACACCAGACAGGATTCAAGTTGGAGGACCGAATTCTACAAGGAATCAACTCTTAGAAAATCCCAGCCAACATGCTCTTGGGGTGGGTGCTTGTGGCTTTGAAAAGCAAGAGTTACTGTGTAGTTACCTATTGTAACAATGTTCTCTCCACGATCCTTTAGTTTGGCGTTTGCCAGAAAGAAGAACATAACTAATGGTTGGACTCTTATTTGAAGCCTCTACTTTTGTACAGTTTGGGAAAATACAATAAACCTCTGCTTGAAGAAAGTGATATAGGGATGGATTTGAAGTTTCTGAGTATCATCAATGTTTTCATGATGATGTTTCTTCTCTGAGGGAAATTTGATTATAGATAGTTCTGGACCCTGTAAAAAAATTTGCTGCTGTCTTTGCTCCCTCCACCAAATCATCAGCTTCATTTCTCTGTCATGAAGTCCAGTATGATTTCTGGGAAATCAGGTCCAGAACTAAAATATGTTTTCTGCCCAGTTCTCTAACAGATTACACTAATGTTTAAGTAATTGAGCAGAACATCTATTTTAGTTCTGGACCTGATTTCCCAGAAATCATATGGTGTGGCTTACATCTGTGATGCTTTTATTTTTAAGGAATCATTGATTTTAAGAACATTATTTTTCTAAAGAAAACTGACAGTGTTGCACTTTTCCACATTTTTATAAAGCTGTGAAATCAGCTTATTGACTTGCCAACATTGTCTATCTTCTTCAATTTTAAAATGGTAAGAAATGACATGATTACTGAGAGTAGTGGTCCTCATCCTTGCTTGCACATGGGAATTACCTGCAGAATTTTAAAAACTACTGATGCTTGGCTCCCCTAGAGATTCTGATTTCACTGGTCTGGGGTGTTATTAGGGCAGGCCTGAGGTTTTAAAACGTCTCAGACATTTCTAACGACTACCCAAGACCAAGAACCACTGAAGTACAGAGTTAGAAGCTGGTGCTGATAAAGAGTACTTCTGTTAACAAGTGATAACAGGCCTTTAAAGCTTTTTAAATTAAGTACCATAAACCTCAGATGCCTTCTGGATACTGAACACAAGTGTAATGTTACAGTCTATTAAATGTTTTAGGAATCATGGAGCAGATGCAAGGAAGGGAGTTGTACTGTGGCAAAATGGAAGAACAAGGTTGTGGGGTAATGGAATATTCATATGGCACTAAAGTACCACCCCATAAATGACTTACCCATTACAAAGGTAAAAACTACCTTTCCAGCTAAAAGGCCAGTCACTAACCAAGTGATTAAACTTAGTATCACTAATAGCCAACTTAGGAGTTTTATTTGGTCTCTAAAATGGGGGATGAGATCATAGTTCTTACCTTACTAGAGTTCTTTCCTGAAAGACTGAGATTGACTGGTAATCTCAGTGTCAAACACATAAAATGCACTTGGTAAATGTTAAGCTTTCTCTGATGGCTATTCTTCTATATATCATAATGATAACTAAGAATAAGACTTAAATCAACATCTTCCACTGAGGCAGAATTGTTTAAAAGAAGGAACAATTGATTTGGAACTTTCAAAACTCTAAAGTAGTATACCTCAGGAAAAAAACATTTAAAACAGTCTGAAACTTGAGTAATTAACACAGTAAAAATAATTTTGTAATAAAACCAAAAAGCTATCTATTTGATCATGTAGTGACTCATAATGTAAATCCTAGCCCTATCAATTGATAATTTTAAATGTAATTTAGATTTGTAGATGTTGTAAACATTACATGTAAAATGTTTTATTAAATTGTTCTATTATTAACACAAAAGTTCATTATTTCATGGGAATTTAGTACTGTTACTCTAGTTTGTGGATGAAACATCTCTAAGGCAGCATTTCAAGTCCCTCTGGAGAACATTCACCTGAAGAAATGCTGTCTGCAAAACAGGTTTAATTTGGCAAGGACTGCATACACTATTCCTTTCGGAAGAATCATAATTCATATTACCATGCAAAAATATCTGAAGTCCAACAGGAAAGAAACCTGTTTATTTGTGTCTAACCTAGCATTCCCTAAACTTATCTGACCACAGGAACCTTTCTTTTCTCCCCTGTTCCAGCAATTCCTGGAAACACTTTGGGGAATGCTGCTTTAAAGAAAACTGTTGGTCTCAAATAATAATGGTATTTGAACATCAGGACCTATCAGAATTTGTTCCTGCTCTTACATAGTTGGGGCAACGGTGGTTCTAGCACCAATTTGAGGAAAGCAAATGGCCTGTTGCATAGTGCCGCCTCCTACTCCATAAAGTGACAACTGTCAACAAGTTTCCTTCAGCAGCTTTGTATTAATGTCTAGATCCACCATAACAGGTTTTGATTATAAGGATATAAAGAATAGATAAATCACCTAAAAATTTTAATTCTCTTGCTGACTGCCTGAGTTCCAACGAAATTGTTTTCTTCAGTTCCTTCATGATAAATTAGGGTTCATTAGACATTACAAGAATCATTTCTATGCCCTTCCTACCACTGATTGAACAAATATTAAGCACCTCTGGCTAGGAACTGTGGTGGGGATGCAAAAGCAGAAAGAAATGCTCTTACTGGCATCTGGAAAGACACTTTGCTCTGCATTGTTGGAAGTACAATAGGTATTGAGTTAGGTTAAAGGAAACTTAATTTAGCATGTAATCTATTAAAGGTGTCAAAATTGTGATGCTGGAGGGGTGAGTCCTTTCACCTAACATACCTCATGACTTAAGTTTTATGAATGGCACTAGAGGTCTGAATGCTAAAGAGAACTCATTAATACCTGTATCTAATAGTCTTAAAATACATTTAATATAAAACCAAAATTTTTCACTTAAGTTTATTTTAGCAGCTCAGTTTTATTACATTCTACATATTTGTCTTTTAATATATTTATATTTCTGCCTGTTCTGCATAGATGGTATATTCATTAACTTTATAGTTGACTTTTTCATTTGTTATTTGCTGCTACCTGGCCTGAAGAAAGTTAGGAAGATAAATAAAATTCTCTTGGTGGAAACATGGAGCAGCATTTAACTTCTCAGCAGAACTTTACTTTGATGCAGACTTCAGTGTCAGGTTTTCTTCCTCTTCTTTTTCAAATCCTGAACAGACGCGAGATCTTCCCTTGGGATATTGAGCACAACACTTACGCAGTTCTTGGATGACAGCCTGACACTTCGATTCCATGTAGTTGTTGGCTGAAAAACAGACAGGCAGACCCTAGTCATGATCTCATAGGACTAAGGGAGGTTTAGGTCAGCACTTTCCACCCTTTATCACTTTTAGTACCTATGGAACTGGAAGAAAGAGGACATACCCAAGTACACTGAATTCTACCTGATTTAGAGACCTGCCAACAGGGTCATTAGGAAGAAAACTATGATTTACAAGTAGTCAAAAGCTATTTTAATATACAATTTACTATCTTTTAAGGTTAATAGCTTATGTGTGTCTTTTACTAGGTCAGTAGTTTTTAACACTATTATTGATCAATAATCCCTTTTGGTAATTTGATGAATTAGAAAAATGCCCATACCCCACACATTACTTTTCATACCGTTTAAGCTGGTTGCCGGACCTCCCATACCAAGTCTGTGCATCAGGAGTTGGCAAACTGCAGCCTGAGGGTCAAATTCGACCCTTTTATGGGAGCTAAGAATGGTTTTTAGATTTTTAAAAGGTTTAAACATGCATGCATGCGTGCATGCACACACACACACACACACACACACACACACACACAAAGACCTTTGGCCCCCAAGGCCCAAAATATTACCTGTTTGGCCCTTTTCATAAAACATTTTCAGAACCCTACTGTATATATAAACCCTAAATTAAGGAAGACTTGACTTAAAGGTTCTAGGTCAGCTGCAGTTGATCTGAGTACCCCAGCACTAAAATGGGGTCCATGGTAGTTAGCCTAGAAAGACACTATAGGAAGGTGGCTATGAGTCCAGGTTTAGAGCTAGACCAATTCGGGGTTCAAATCCCCACCATACCTTTACTAATTTTGTGACCCTGGGCAAGTTTTATAACTTCTGTGTCTATTTCCCCACCTATAAAATGGGGTTCATAGTAGCATCTACCTCATGGATGAAAGAAGGATGTGTAAATTCCTTACAACAGTGCTTGTCGTCTAGTCAGCACTTAATGCTAATTCTCTTATCTTCTCACACTGTACCAAGGGGGTATAAACAGCTCTTTTTAACTTGATTCTTGTTCTCCCTTAGCCATGGATTGCTATTTAAAATAAGGTAAGAATTTATTTGGGAGAGGAAATTAAATGCAAAATTTTTTTTTACTTTTTCTTAAAGTTGGAGGAAGGGAAGAAAAGTATGACTATAATGGAATTATCATACATCAACATTTTAGATTAATCTAAAAGATTTTGTAAAACATTGCTTACATCAAAAAGTGAAAAGTCCAAGAATAAAAGTTAAAAGACCAAGGAAATACACACAGTTTTTCTTTGGTGGTGGGGCTTTGGGGGAACTTTGAACATTTTTCATTTGTACCTTTCTATATTTTCATGACCATCTCCATCTATTACTTTAATAATGGGAAAAATTATCAAAAAATCCAATTTTCAAATTCAGATAGCCTTGTAGCTTTTTCTATTTGCTCTTCTGGCAATAATCATTCACTTATTAAAAAATAAAATTCTTTAACATTTGGTCAAACTTAGCACTGGACAAATCACATCAAATGTGCTTCAGCTGAAATTCACTTTTGTGTTTAAGAGTTAGTTGCTGACTTTGGTAGCCTGAATTCCAATTGTATTTTCAAACCATCTTCTCCAAAATTGCTTTTAAAAACAGAGTTGTCAGCCGCATTGAAGTATAACCAACCTATTTAAAACTAGCCTTTTTGAAAAAGAACTTTGCTCAGCTCAGTAATTTTCAACTCTGGCTGTGCATTAAAATCACCTGGTTAGCTTTCTAGACTGATTCCTGGTCAGACCCTAGCCCTAGGAAGTCTGATTTAATTGTTCTAGGCAAGTTCTTAAAGCTCTCCAGGTGATTCTAATGTGTAACCAGGATTGAAAACCCCTAGCTTTGCTCACATCACTTTATTTTCTGCATCTTTAATAATAAAATTAGGAAAATCTTCAGGATAATTACAGAAATGTTATATTCTGAGAAAAGAGTTAATACAGGTTGCTGATAAAAGAATAATTGATCTCTTATAGTTAGTTCACAGTGGAAAAATATTTAAAAAGCACTTTACATACTACCTTGTAAACATTTCTGTATTCCACAGGCTTGTTTCTGGCACGGATCCTTCTGTGGCATATCCAGAAAACTAAAACAAGAAAAATTATTTTTATTTTGCTTTTTTCCCACAAGGACTTTAAAACCCTTCTACATGGAATTTTCTTCTGAGACAAATAGTATGCCCATATAATTGCTGGAAAATTACGCTAAAAAATACTCTTCCCATTTATAGGATGAATCAACCGTATTTTTATAATATCCATTTCATTTGGAAGATATGAATAGCTTTACATGGAAAAACTCTGAATTCAATCAACTAGTCTTGAATATTGTAAACCAATATTAGACTAGAGGAGCCTACACCACAGCCCGGCTCTATCATTCACAGAATAAACCCTTGGTAAATGATTAAACTCCTTGAGCCTTTTTCTTTATTACTCGTGTATGAAATGGGAATACCTGCCTCAAAGCATTGACAAAAGGATTAAATGTGATAAAGTGTATAAAGTGCACACAATGGTGCCTGGGAGGCCGTAAGGACTCAATACATGGTAGCTATTATTCAAGACTTTTTAAAAAAGTAAAACCTTACTTTTAATGTATGTAAACTGTTATGACTACTTTAACTCAGGAAATTATATACAAGTAGTAAATGCTTCCCTAGGAATCAGCAATATCTGATGGTATTACTTCCTGAAAAAGGTGCCAGTTAAGCACTAAATCTTTTTTTAAAGTTCTTACAGAAGCCAGCTTATTTAAAATATCTGTAACCAGAGAATGAATTTAGGTGCCTACAATTTTGATCAACTTCTAATAATCTGAAGACAATTTCAGAAAGAAAAAAGGCCCAGGAGCCTCTGTAGCTAATTTCATCAATGCAAATCTCTTTTTTTTCAGAGCCTCCTAAGTTCTCAGTAGATCCAAATTAGGTCAGTACTGGGATGGGAAACACTGGAGCAAAACCTAGGATATTTACAGGATGGAAGAACGAAAGGCAGGTGAATTGCTGCAGGGCAAATAAGCGACAGATGTTGATGCTGCTAGGAGCTGCTCTCTTCTCTCTAAATCAGTACCAAGTCCTTGGTGATCAAGGCATCTGTTCTGTAGCAGGTGCTGACTTTTGTGGGATTCATCAGATCCCAGTTCCAGCCGATGATGTCCATTAAAGGTTCTATGGCAATTTCCAAAGGAGTCAATTTCAAGTTATGTATCCTGACTAAGTACTTTTGTTGACTCACTTTCTGCCTGCTTTCTCCCTCTCTCTGCAGTTTCACTTGTAGTATTCTTCATGACCCTTCCTAAACTTCTGTGTTCTTGAGCAGTTTTTCAACCCACTCCCTCCCCCCAGGCCCAAGGGTGGGTGCACTGCAGTAGTGGATGAAGTGATTGCCATATACTGAACAGAACAAAGAAGCATATCTTCCTAGAATCCCAGCACCTGGAAAAAAAAAATCATTAAAATCACCACAAATGAATAGAGTGAAAACGAAGCAGGGAGGGATGGGGGAGAAACAGAAATACATACCAGGTTAATCATCAGGCAAAAGCTTAAGCAACAGCTCCTGTACTCCCCTGACCTGTCAGAAAAAGAAAAATTTATAGAGTACTCTGTTATAAGAGTCCCAATACAATGGAAAATGATTAAGCAACATGTGTACCATTAAATGATGCTGTATCTGCCACAAGCGAGAGTTGTTATCCATGTAGCGCTCCTCCGGGTAGAGTTGCCACATGAGAGGTAGCTGGGAGGTAAGAAGGTGACTTGGCCTAGCTGCGTCACCTAGGGGAACCTGAATTTGCTGGACTCGTGCCCTTAGGAAACTTGTCTCCTAATGGAATGATCAAAAATAAAACCAAAGATTTCAGAATATTGAGACTGGATAGAAACAAGTTGCTTGAAAGCAAAATCAAAGAAATAAGCAAAGTGTAAAGTTACCTCTTCCACGACGGCCACCCACGTGCGCTGGTATTCGTCGCGGTAGATACCCTCTTGGTGAACCCAGAGGTGATCGGGTGGAGCCCCCACATCCTCTCCTGCCATTCTGGGCTTTGGGTTCCAATTCTAGCCCTGCTTTTCTCCACCTAAGCCTGCAGCACCCGCGCACAGGACACAGGTGTGACTTTTTGGGTTTGAATGAACTCATCAGTGAGCAAGGTGACCTGGTACTAGCAGCCACCAACCAGAACCAAACTTCATATATGTCTATTTGCACAGCCTAAATAGAACCAAAGACACCTGAAGCTTTCTGCAAGACAACTGAAGTGATACACAGAGCCTCAGGTTGCTAACTTTTGGCTGCAAAGCACTCAAGAATTTGGCTAGGTGAGGAGGTCTGTGGAAATATAGAGCTAACACTATAGGAAGCTGGACAGTGGTCTCACATTCTTTTTATTCACAAAGCAGTGTCTGACAAAATGTAGGTAGCAATAGAATATGTACAGAGTGTGCCTAAGGACGCACTCATTTTGGCAGAAAGGCAGAATAACAGATAAGTGCATGCCATATTTCCCAGGTAAATGCCACTCTCAAGCAGTTTTCATTTTAAAAGGTAAAATTCTGAAAGACAAATCATATGCATGGCTTTCTAAGTTGAAATGAAAAGTTTGTTTTGAGGGCAAAGACCTATTCGTCAGTTTACTATGAAAGGTTATGTATAGCAGCTGGGCATTTCCAGAAGGGGATTTTCATGTTAGGAAAAGTATTTAAGGTAGCTTCATGGAATTTCTGAGATGCAAGAAACTTTGGGAATCATGGTGATGTGAAAGCAAATGACAATTATCTATCCAGGTCCTTGTTTCATTTTAATAATGCTGCAGGATGTTACAGGAGCCCATTTTTCCATAGAGGCAGAGGTTTAAATTTTGATTTCCCAAGACAGAAGACCAGAAAACCCCCTGTGCCCATTGAGAGGAGTAAAGGAAATGTACCTCCTGGAGCATCTGGGTGGTAAAGCAAACTCTCCCCACAATGATCCTCTGCTCAGTCCCAGATTTCATTTCAGGACCTCACAATAACTTGACATGCATTTTGCATGAATTAATCTTGCAGCCCTCACTTACAGCATCACGGCACACTTGTACCATATTTCTACCTTTGGCAGAGCACAGATATGGCTTTGGAGGATCTGTCCCCCAAAACAAAGACCTCCTATTCCCATTAGGTGGCCATTAGGTGGGAAAGGAAATGCAGTGTGAGAGGTTGTTAGAGCCCTCACAGTGAGACTGTCAAGAGCAAACCAGATGCTTCACACATTGTACCTTGAGTGGATCTGACTTTGAGCCTACTATAAGCTCCCATCTTAGTTTTCATATGGATCTGCTCTCTCATTTCAAACTCATCTAAGATGGAACCCTTTCTCCTTAATCAAATCCCAGTTTCTGTGAATGGCAATGCCACCACTCCTGATCCTGCAGACTCAAAACTTAATGAGTTATCTTGGATTTCTTCCTCTTCTTCAGTTGCTACATCCTATCTGTCATCAATTCCAGCAGGTACTACCACCACCAATGTATTTAAGACAAACTTTCCCCAAATACTAGGCTCATTTTCTAGCTCCATACCCTTGCTCTTGATTTCCACTTGCCTTAAATGCCTCCTCAGGCCTCTATGCTTATCTCAGTACTATTATAGCAGAGTTCAGGTGCCTACCTCTTCTATGAAAACTTTAGAAAATTCTTGCCTTTTATGACTACTGTAGCATTTATGTTTAAACTAAAGTGCATATTTGGCCTCTAATTATAAATCTCCTTGCATATTTTCTCTGCTTATTTCACAAGTTCTGTCTCCCCCAAGGTATAGTATTGTATGCTGCTTAATAGCAGGAATGATACAGTTCTGGGCACTATGAGTCTCAGATACTAGTCAAATAATGTTTCTATGAACAGATGCATATGCATGGTTGATAGGGAGGTGAAACAAAGGAAGGCCACAGTGGTGGTTATGATTTACCATGTATACACGGGTAGAGATTGATTCTCTAGGCCTAAGTCTCTAGCAATATATTAAATTTTTTAAAGCCTTTTTTTTTTTCACTTAGCAGATACAATTGTTCTGCCTCTTTCCCCACACCCAAGAGCTTTGGAAAAGAGAGATACAAACAAAAATCTAGTAAACACTAATGTCAAGATAAAAGATATTAAAGCCTGGATTTCAAGCACAAAAGACATAAATGTGGCCAATAATTTTTTTTTTAAGTGGAAACCAAGTGTTAAGGCTTTCAGGATCATCTCAACTTCAAAGATAGGTCTTAGCACCAACCAACATGTTGAAATATAAATTTGTTTTGAATGCAAAACAGAATTTTATTGGTTATACTGATATTAAAAGGAAACAATTCCAGTAGAATAGAGAGCAAACTGATTGGAGATGATGGTCTGAGTTACTATGAGTCACTACAAAATATTCTCAGCAGCATCAGCAGGATGAGCCTGGGAATGACCCTCGGCACATTACCCTGGACTTGTGTGTGCCACCATTCAGAGAGCACGAAGGCCTAGAGGAAGGCAACTGCAGTGATCAAGGGACAGAGAAGCCACCGTATGAACACAAACCAACAACATTCTCAGTAGAGAAAAGTAAAGGCTGAGTGAGAGAAATTCAGATTAAAGCCTATAAAATCACAGGTTGTATGAATGGAAAAATTTGATTCTTAGAACCCTTGCTCCCTACATTTTCCTTGGTCAAATAAGTTTGGGAATCTTGGAGAGTCATAAGCACATTAGCATAGTAAAAGCTCTGGCAATTTATGCAGGAAAGAAACTTTATGTTGTTTAATATTTCCCAAATTTATTTGACTAGAAAACATTTTTTGACACATGACACTTGTTCACAAAATTCAGGACTCCTTGAACTAAGATGAATATGTTAAAACCTCAAGATATACTTAAGTACAAGGTGCAATACGATACATGGAATACAAACTTGTGCAACTCAATTTAAGGAATACTACCAGCTGCAAATACAAATGTTTTAAAAAAATGTTTAGATAACTTTATAACTTTATCGTGCACTAAAAGAGATTGTCTCCATGGGGGTGACCTTGATGCCATGCCCTGAGACCACACTGGCCTAGACAGACAATTTTTTAGTAAGACATTTTGTAAATTAGGTTCTAAGTAGATAACAAATAACACAGAAGGGCTTCCTTAAGTAGTAATTTAAGTAAAACCATTTTTTCTTTACAGAATAGATTCTTTTGTTTTTTTAAAAACATGGTTGGTTTTAATTTGCAGGTGTTTGAACAGTTTTTAAACATTGATCAGTTGAATACATTTATTTTATTTGAAGTCAATTAATAAACTCATTCAGTCTCAATGGGTGATATTACCAAGAATACAGGCTGTGGAATCAACCTGGCCTGTGTATGAATCCTGATTCTGCCGTTTACTAGCTTTGTGACTTTGGACAAGTTAACCTCTCTCCACCTCAATTTCTGGAGGTGTAAAATGAGAATTAAAGAACATATTAATCATAATAGCTTTTACATAGCACTTCCTATATGTTTTACATCTGTTTACATATATTGACTCATGTAATCTTTGCAATCTTCATAGGGTGCTATGTGGTGGACGGTATTATTATCCCCACTTTAAGGTGAGGAAAGTAAGCCACAGAGAAGTTAGGTAACTTGCCCAAGTTCACACAGCTAGGAAGTTGCAGAGCCTGATTCCAATGGGGGCAGTTTATATACACCAGGTATATAAATGCTTAGTAGAATTATTTAGCACATAATAAACTTGCTATAAATGCTAATAGTTTTTTTCTACGCCAATGAAATGTTTGGACCTGTAGAAGGCAGCCATGAGCATTAGAAAAGTTAGTGAATGTCATTCTGGAATATGAGATTGACTAACAACAACATAAAACAAAAGGCACTTTTTAAACTCAAACTATCCCATCACCAAATATAATAATGAGAAGACCAGCTGTTCCTGCCCCAGTAGGGCAGGGCATACTAGCCACAAACAGTAACTGAAAATAGTATATGATATAAAATTGTAACGAGAAAATTTAGACGAGTCCCATGTAATTGCACACTTAAAAATTTTCCAACCTTCATCATTATCAAAATTAATCATGGAAAGATGTGCCTTGTGATCCTTAAGCATCAGGTAAAAACGGAGGTTGCTGGCATATATATTAAAGATAGTTCCACTGGATGGGGACTCTATTTGTGGGGAGACTTGGGTTGGAACTGACTTGGGAGAAAAGAGCAAAGCATCAACACCTCTTTAAGTAGCACTTTGAGAATGTTCCCTTTCCAGTACTGCCATACCTGCCTGGCTTCAAAACTACACAGAGAATAGAAAAATAAATCAAAGAAACAAACACGGACGGGCTGTGGAGGCGGCACAGCACATATATTTTTTTTGGCTTAGAATCGCTTCTAAAATCCACGTGTAATTCCTAAACTTGTGAGTTGGAAGATCTGTACTTTTACCTTTGGCGCGTTTGATATACCTCAAAACAAAATTACTTTTACATATAATTAATCCATGTCTGATATTATCAAGACAAGGAGATCTGCGGAAACTGGTATTCTGGATATCTAATGGGATATGTACGAAGTTGAATAAAAACTGACGTCCCTCAGTTCCCCTTTACTGTATCAAACAAATAGCTACCTAAAAGCCTTTGTAGAAAGTAGCAGCAGCCAAGCTTAAGAGTGATACTTTTTCAGATACAGTATAGCACTGTTTCTGCAAAAGGTTACTCACATGAATATAATGTTTCTTGGGCTAATTAATCCGCCTCGAGAACAGCTAGGCTAAAACTTCCAGGTCCCCCACCCCGGGCCTCTCAAGCCGGGATCGCGACGTGAGCCCGGGGCGAACCGAGGGGCATCCCAAGCCGAGGTCACTGGAACTGAAGTTATGAGGCGAGGGCCGGCAACCGGAAGCGGTCCAGGGAGAGTTGTACAAGATTCAGGGGCTGTGACTTGGAAATAAAGCGAAATAAAACCTTAACTGTTTTAGGACTGACTTTCAAAAGAGCGTCCCTCTGACTCAAGAGACCGGCGCTGGCGGTGATGTCGCCTCAAAGGGCTGTCCCCTAAGCGTGTAGGCCGCGCACGGCTCTCTTCAACGGGCGGGCAAAATGGGCGCCGGAGCTTGGGAGGTGCCTACCCAGGCGCCCGGGCGCGGCTCACAGACCACGTCCGCCTGCAGAGCGCCGCCTCCCTGCAGCCCCCGCCGCCCGGCCTGACACCCCAACAGTGGCCGGCCACCTCCCTTCGCCCCGACTGCCACGCCCGCCCCAACCGGCGCGGGCGTTTCCCAGGTGCTGCTGGGCGGGCCCCGCCCCCGCGCGCCTGCCTAGCGCTCCGACTGCCCCCGCCCCGCCCCCACGGTCCCGCCTGCTCCTAAAGCCCCGCCCCCGCAGAACCCGCGCGCGGAAGGCCAGGCCTGGGCAGGGCGCTGGGGAGGCTGCGCCTGAGCACCCGGTTGGTCAGGCCAGAGTGGGCCCGAGGCGGACGGGAGCAGGGTCGGACCAAGATGGCGGTGCAGGTGGTGCAGGCGGTGCAGGCGGTTCATCTCGAGTCCGACGCTTTCCTAGTTTGTCTCAACCACGCTCTGAGCACAGAGAAGGAGGAGGTGATGGGGCTGTGTATAGGGGAGGTGAGTAGGTCAGTCAGCCTGGCTGGAATCTTGCTGAGCAGTCCCAGCATGTCCCGGGGATGAGTGCCAGCAGCACCCAGGGCTGTGGAGGCCACAGGCATCCCTGACTTAGATCCATGGACATCCTTAGATGGCTCTGTTGCGGGGACACCCATTTCTTCCGGTTGCAGAACTCTTGTTTAGTCTCCCGCAAGCCCCCAGTGATACTCAGATGCCCCAGGGAGCCGTGCTTTTTCTCCTGTAGCCTGCGGCTTTTATTTAGTTCTGGGGTTATCACCCCGTTGACCCAAACTGCAAGCCAGGCCAGAAAGACATTCGAGTATAACGAGAACATCAGCGTATTAGGAAGCAGCAGACTACAGTTAGAGCCCCTTGCCTCGCATCCAGCCTTCCCTCTAGGGGAGCAGAGGTATCAACAAAGCATTTGAAGCATATCAAAAAATCCTAAGAAAGGAGAGAGGTTTCAAGGACGCAAAAGTTTCCGCTGCGTTAAGTGTTGCAGAGGGGCGAATGAGGATGGGGAAGTAAGAATTTACCTGTTTACAATCTAAAGTAATTCTCCATTCTTTCATGCCGGTATGCACGAACACGTGACCTAATTTTAACATAATCTGCATCCATGTACATCAAACAAATATAATGTGATCAATAATGTTTTCTGCTCTTTCCCACTCTAGTTGAATGATGACACAAGGTAAGCCTATATTCGTTTACTCATATCTAATGATCATTGTTAACTCAGAATTATGTATGTGAGAAATATAGTTGGGGGAACCAAGATCATGCATGAACCTGTGAAAGCTGTTATAAGTAGAATTTTGTCGACTAAAATAAAGGCAGCACATTAAAAAGACTATCAATGTATTTTCCATTTCCTTGCTTGATATATTTTATATTCCCTCTCCCTTGAAATGTCAGTGAGATACTGGCAATTCTCTTTGTGACAGGGAAAGTACACATTCAGAGCCATTTCCCATTGTTGATCCATACCTCCATCTGAATTGTCAGTGACTTTCTGCCACCAACCTCTACTCCCACCACGTGCCCTATCTCAGAGTTCCCCACTGGCTTGAATGCTTGAGGTGCTGAAACTTTCGGGTAATTTAAACTTCAAAGCATACCATAGTTTACTTCTCAAACCCACCTTCTTAATACCCAGGATTCCAGGAATTTAACTTTTTGCTTGTGATAACTTCATATACTCAGCCACTTATGCACATGTCCCAGATTGCTTCTAACAGATGTATGAGTGCAGCTCTATCTTCGGTTTACTTTTCCTCCTCTTTTTTCTCTGCTATGGTTTCATTGCAAAAACTGTTAATCCTCTTATTTTGCTTTAATTCCTTTTTATATTCCAAACCCCAGTTCCCTTTTTTTCTAATTTATACCTAATAGGAGTGACTCCAAATTTGCATGTGCTGGAACTGAAATGCGCACAGTTGCTGAAAAGGTACGTATGCTAGAATTTTGCATGATGGAAACTTGCCATTGGGGAAAGATTTCTGTACTCTGATGATCTCAGCTGGAGTATTATTCCAGTTTGTGTAAAATACAATAAAAATGAATGACTTCCTCCCCTCTCACCAAGCTATCAGGCAACAACTTCATATACAACTGCTATATGCAAACTTCTCCACCTTAACCACTTTGCTTCCTTTCTTTCCATATCAAGGAAAGAAGTCCTCTTCCTATCCTACTATCTCTTCTGGGTCTTTTTACTGTTACCTTGTTCTTTTCTTTTAGGATACAAATATGCTTAAATTACTCTCATTTTCAGAAAGGAAAGAAAAACTACTTCTCAAACCTATATCTTCCTGCAGTCACTGCTCTTATATTCTTCCTTGAATAGCCAGACTTCTTAAAAGAATGGGCTACAATTGTTACTTCTTCACCTTCCCCAGTGAAATCCACTGAGGTCTGGTTTTCAATTCTACCTCTCCAGCCATTTCATTGCTACATCCAGTGGGTAATTTCTTGGTGCTTATCTTAAACTTTCTTCTTGAATCTCTGTACTCTTATGGGTTGTTGTTTGTTTGGCTGTATTTCCTTTCTTCCTTCCCCCCGTCCGCCTTTTTGGGCATTTCTCCCTCTGTCTATGCATTAAATGTTGGTCATTCTTCATTCACTCTGGGCATCAACTACTAAAATATATACCAAATCTTAATGATATAATTTTATTTTTCAAGGATTCATGCTCTCATCTTGAATTTTATGTCAATTTGTACTGTCAAAATTGATATTAACTTCGTGAGTTTAGCGGCCTTATCTTTTTAGTTAGTGTTGCCATGGTATATATTTTTTTATCTTTTTTATTTTTTAGACTTACTGTGTACTATTTAAAATATGTCTCTTATTAGCATATAGTTTTTTAAAAATACAGTCTGATAATCTTTAATTGGAGTATTTAGTCAAATACCATTTAATGTAATGATTGATATTTATAGGTTATAGCTGCCATCTTTTTGCTTTATATTTGACCTACTTATTTGTTTTATGTCACTTTTTCTCTCCTTTCTTTTTAAGGTTAATCAAATATGTTTTATTATTCTACTTGGACCCTCCACTAATTAGTTATAACATTATTTTACTTTCGTTTTAGTGCTTATCCTACATATTATAATATGCATTCTTGATTTGTTACAGTCTAATACAAATGACTGTGTTTTTTTTTTTTTTCCATTTCTCCAATAATACTAGAACATTAGAACACTAATTTCATTTACACCTTCCAACCTTTTGGATTATTTTTGTAATGCATTTTAAGTCTATGGATATTTTAAGCCCCATATGACATTGTTATTACTGTCTTGTACAGTTAATATTCATTTGTATTTACCCACATATTTACCATTTATGGTGCTTGTCATTCCTTCCCTCATTTCTGGGATTTTCCTTCTTCCTAAAGAACTCTTTCTAGTATATTTGTACTGGTAATGAATTCTCTCCATTTCTGTACATCAGAAAATGTCTTTATTTTGCCTTCATTTTTGAAGGATATATTCTTTGAATATAGGATTCGCAATTGGCAGGTATCTTCTTTTAGCAGTCCAAGATGTCATCCCATTTTCTTTGGGCTTTCATTGTTTCTGTTGAAAAATCAGCTATGGCCGGGCGCAGTGGCTCACGCCTGTAATCCTAGCTCTCTGGGAGGCCGAGGCAGGCGGATCGTTTGAGCTCAGGAGTTTGAAACCAGCCTGAGCAAGAGCGAGACCCCGTCTCTACTAAAAATAGAAAGAAATTAATCGGACAACTAAAAATATATAGAAAAAATTAGCCAGGCATGGTGGCGCATGCCTGTAGTCCCAGCTACTCGGGAGGCTGAGGCAGTAGGATCACTGGAGCCCAGGAGTTTGAGGTTGCTGTGAGCTAGGCTGACCCCACGGCACTCACTCTGCCCGGGCAAAAGAGTGAGACTCTGTCTCAAAAAAAAAAAAAAAAAGAAAAGTCAGCTATTTGTCTTGTTGCTCCTTGGAAAATCATGCATCTTTCTATCTCTGCTTTTAATTCTATTTATTTCATACTCTGTGCCTGTCAGATACTCTACTGTTTGCTGGGGATAAAAACACAAATAAGCATGGCCCCTGCCCTTAAGGAGCTTACATTCTAGTTGGGGAGAAAATTATGTAAATAAATAGAACACAATATGATATATGTTCTAGCAGAAATAAGTGTGTGTGCATTATAAAATAAGTCATATGGAGGGGAGAATGGTTAATTCTTTATAGTATGATCAGGGAATTTAAAGGATATGAAAGTTCACTAGGTAAAAAAAAAAAAAAGGCTGGGAAGCAAGGCACAGAGGCATGAAAAAAGACCACATGGTATATAGGGAACTACAAGGAGTTGAATAATGCCAGAACATAAAGTCTTTTGAGATGTTATGCAGAGCTACTCATACTTGCTTTTCAACAGTTTATCATTTGGGCAGCTTTGTATTTATGAAAGTAAACGCAAATATAAGAATAATCAGCATTTGGTGTGCAAAGTCTGCCTTTTTTTTGAAAACCATTTCTACCATTTGGTTTAAGTCTCCACAAGAGAAACTGAAGAGCTAAATTGGTTAGACAGCTTTCTTGTTTCAAAAAATTAAAATGGCAAGCAGAATATAAAGAATAAATAAAATCTTTGCTTGTCTATCCATTAGAAATATAGTATGAGCCACAAATGTCAGCCACATACATGATTTTAACTTTTCTAGTAACCTAAGTAAAAAGGTAAAAAGAAATAGGCAAAATTAATTTTAAGAGTATATTTTATTTAACCCAAATATCTGAAGGATTTTTATTTCAAGATGTAGTCAATATTAAGAAATTTTGAGATATTTTACATTCTTTTCTTCTTTTTTAAGTAAGTCTTTGAATTCCAATGTGTATTTCATACTTTCTGTACTTCTGAAGTTAGACTTATCACATTTCCAGGGCTCAGTAGCCACATGTGCCTAATGGCTCCTGTGTTGCACAGTATAGGTCTGTAGTTTACTTCAAAAGCCTCCTCTCAGATTTCACCCATGTCCCTTCAACTTCTGACAATGCTAAGCCCATCCATTCACCTGAAAGTCTTGTACCATTTCACTGTTCTAGTTTTGTCTCCTCTATTTTCCTCCCTGGCTCCTCTTGTTCTACCCCATCCTAATGTGGGCACCCCCCCTTGATTCAGGCCCAGACCTCTGCTCCCTCTCTACATACCTTTTTTGTCTACTCATAAAGCTTTATTGATTTCCCCCATTGATTCTATTTGAGCATAAGCTGTAATCCCACCTACCTGCTAGAAATTGCCATATTGTACATCTTTTTATCCCAGATCAGCTCATCTGAAAGCGGGCTCATCTTCATTTCTTCCTGACCCTTTCTAAACTTAGATCTGCCTCCCATATTCCACCTAGTTTCAACCTTGAAACTTCAGTCATCTTTGCCAATTTCCTGTCCTCCATCACCCATGGTCCACAAGCTACCAAATTGTGTAGATTCTTCCTTCTTAGTGGGTCTCAAATCTATTTCTTCCATCTCTGCCATCTACTTAGTCTATTAATAGTACTTTATCACCACTTCATGTACAGTTTATCTGAAATAATTTCTTTATAGTTCATCCTGTAAATCATGGCTTGGCATTTGAAGCCTTGTACATTCTCACCCCAACTTTCTTTCTTAGCCTTGTCAGCTGCCATTTCACCTTAAGCTCTGTATCTAAATCAGTTGGCCAGCTTATCTCCCACACATTTCACTCACACTTCACTACTTCCATAGCTCGTACACCCATTTGGCACCTGTAGAAAGTCTGTTCCCCTTTGCCCCCACACGCAGATAGTAACCAAAGAAAAGGCACTTATATGCCTTTTCTGTGAAGATTTTTTTTAAATCTAAGTGAATCCTTTCCTCTGAGCTCCTATAGCATTGATTTACTACATTATTTAGTGTAGTTTACTCGTGTATGATACTTGCTGCTCAACCATATCATTAGCACTTTGAACACTTTGATTTATGTTCCTTTGTGTGACACAGTGTCTTCTTGCACATAGTTGTGAATCAAATAATTAGTTGATCATTCAAAAATGATCGATTGAACGATCTAAATGAACGATTTAGATCATTCCTTGATCTAAATATTAGCTTTTATATTTTTGTTTCTGAAATGTATATATTGAGGTTCAATGTTTTTTATTTGACACATTTCATTGTTTATGAGAAAAGAGTCATTTTTCTAAAATTGAATCTTTGATATTATAATAAAATGCAATTCTATAATTGAAGGGAGATGTGTTTTTGGAAAGAGACATAAGTAACCATTTCTGTGGATTTTCCTTTAGGTTGACACCGTCAGAATTGTTCACATTCATTCTGTCATCATTTTGCGACGTTCTGATAAGAGGAAGGACCGAGTAGAAATTTCTCCAGAGCAGCTGTCTGCAGCCTCAACAGAGGCAGAAATATCCTTATCAGTCAATAAGAAGCTTTTATGTGCTCTGGGGCTCCTGGGCCCCATTGGTTTGTTTGCTGCAGTCATCTTGCTTTAGATGGTTTCACAAATTTTCTTCCTTGTGACTGTTCCCAGTTTTCATATTTATCCCTTTGATCCAATTGTTTGGTTAATCAGAATTTCTCTTTATTTTTTCTTTTAAGTGGCTTTTATTGGAAGAATTAGAAATTTCAGACATTACTATTCCTAAATGCCAAAAGATCCCAGGGTCAAATACCCAATTCTTCCAATAAAAAGCTCTAGCTACTCCCCACTCTTCTCTTCTTCCTCTCTGCCCCTCCTTCCAGTTTGCCTTGCGTCATTTAATTTCTAGGCCTTTTACTATCCTGGTATTTATCCTTTGGAGAGATTCTCTTTTGAGACTTACTCTCAAAAAATGCAGTGCTGAGAACTAAATGCAATATTCCATATTAAATACAACCAAAGAATGTTCAAATGGGGCATTTGCTTCCTATGATCTGGACTCCGTACCTCAGCTATAGCAAGTTAAATTTGCATCACTGGTTTTAGTAATTTGTCATTCTTTTGGATTAAATTAATCTTGCAGTCAACTAAAAAGTAATTTTTTAAAATAGGAGGTACACATGCATAGTATAAGCTTTAAAGAGTATAAAAAGATATATAAAATGAGTATTTCTCTTCAACCCTGTGCCTCCAGGGTACTTTCCAGATATAACCAGGGATATCAGTTTTTCATGTATCCTTACAGATGAATTCTGTGTATACAGAAATACATATGAATATTTTCTTTTTCAAAAGTATTTAGTACATATGATAGCTCATGACATACAGTATTCTTTTTTTCACATAACAGTGTATCTTGAAAATTTCACCTGTCCTCATGCAGATGTTAAAGTTGTTTGTAATCTTTTAGTCTTAGTGCTGCAGTGAATAACCCTGTACATATTGCATCTCATAATGTGTGTGTGTATCTGTAGAATCAATTCCTAGAGGTGAAATTGCTGGGGCAAAAGTTGTATGTACTTGTGGTTATAGATGTTTTACCAGTTTACCCTCTAGCAATGTACAAAAGTTCCTATTTCCCGACGCCCTCAAAAACATGTGCTATCACAGTTTTTGATTGTTGCCAATCTGATCAGCTAAAAATTATATGTTATTTCTTGCAATTTTAATTTGCATTTTTCTTATTATGAGTAAGCTTGATCAGCTTTTCATTTTTATGAGTCATTTGTGTTTTCCTCTGAATTATCTGATTACTTCCTTTGCCCCTTTTTCTATTGATTTGATAATCTTTTCCTTAATAACTTATAGGCACTCTATGTGTTAAGAAAATTAGCCTTTAGTGGTAAGGATAGTGAGTTTTCCCAGTTTATTCATGGTGTGTGTGTGTGTTTCCCAATCAAGTTGTTGCTTTCATATTTTTATGGGTCTCTTACAGTGTATACCTTTTCTATCTTGTTTTTTAGTTCTTTATTTTGAAATAATTATAGATTCATGGGAAGCTACAAAAATAGTACAGAAAGGTCTCTGTACCTTTCACCCAATTTTCCTTAAAGGTTACATCTTACATAATAATAGTATAATATGAAAATCAGGAAATTGACATTGATGCAATATGTGTAGTTCTATGCTATTTTGTCACATGGGTAGATACATGTAAGCACTACAGCAGTTAAGATACAGAACCGTTCCATCATTATAAAGATCTCTCTCTTGCTACCTTTTTATAGTCACACCTTCCCTAAACCCAGGCAACCACTAATCTGTTCTCCATCTCTATAATTTTGCCATTTCAAGAATGCTATATTAGTACAATTGGAATCATACAGTATGTGACCTTTTGAGACTGTCTTTTTTTACTTTGCTCCCCAACCCAAATCCCTGGCAACCACTAGTCTTTTCTCCATCTTCTCATTAAGGGTTGTGTTTTCCTTCTTTGCTCTGGTAGGTAGTCTTTGATTGGATATCAGATTTTGTACCTTCTCCCTTGATTGCTGTATATTTCTCTTTTCCTAGACATGTCCATCAGCTGTGTTTTGGGATGCTGTAAAGTTACTGGGAAACAGTTTGATCCTTTTGAGTCTTGCTTTGAAGGTGTGCTGTGTGAGACCAGGGTAGCTCTTAGTGTAGGATTAATTTTCCCACGCTACTGAGGCAAGACCCTTTTGAGCGTCCTGGCTGAGGCCTCCCGAATGAATGATGAGGTACTACATCCTGGCAGGTAGGGACAGCTGTCTAGTCCCTATTATGCTTGAGTGCTGGGTAGAGTTACCTTTCATTTTCTCAGGGGGTTGAGGGATCTTTCCCTGGCCTCGGATAGTTCCTTCACAGGTTGTACTCATCAGTGATCTGCTAAACAGCTTGCATGGATTACCTCATTTACTCTTCACTGCTCTGGAAAGCATTATTCCCCAGTCTGAAGCTGAAGAAATGGGCTAAGAGAAATTAAGTAACTTCTCTTGGCATTTGAAAATTTAAAAGTATATTTTAAAAGTATTGTTTTTCAGACTTAGTTGTATAAAAAGGATTATTATGATTTAATGTAAATAATTTGCAGGAAAACTAATTAGCATTTTACAGGATAGCAGCAGCAGTCTCAGAAGTGACAGCTTCTGAAGATTTAGATAAACTTCTTTTCAGATAGCACGTTGGTGAGGATTTGAGAGATTAAACATTAGCTAAATTCTATTAAGAGAATGTAACTATACAGTAATGGAAACCATATGGATTCTATTAAAAAAAAACAAAACCCTAGGCTTTAAATGGGCAGTATGGGAAATTCTGAGCATCCACTTTATGTCATTGTCATTAAATTGTAATAAGTTGAGTTTAAACTTCAGGATGCTTTATGACCCCTTATTAGCACAAGAAATTTTGTGTTAAAAATACCTTGACAGGCACACAGGTTGGCTGAACTAACAGGTCGCCCCATGAGAGTCGTGGGCTGGTATCATTCCCATCCTCATATAACTGTTTGGCCTTCACATGTTGGTAAGTATTATGGGATTAAATGTTTATTGTTTTCAGAAATTAATATCATTTTATCTTCTCCATTACATAGACCATGGTTATTTTAAACAAAAATTTGAGTATTCTTAAACAAATGTCATTATTTTGATTTATGTTGCCATGTTTTAAAAGTAATGATTTGTGTCATAGTGATTATTTTTAATAATATAAAATTTCAGCACCCCATTTTGATCTGTATTCAGGAAATCAGGATTAACTAAAGCCTGACAATCAGCTGACATCAAAAAAAAAAAAAGAAACTAACTGAATATTGCTGATTACTGAATACCACTACTGTCCAGTATACTCCATTCTGAAGACTGAAAGTTGTTAAGCGTGAAATTTACAAAATTGGTTTTTACAATCTCTGTTTACACATAGTCCATCTTAGCCATTGGGAATCTACCTCCTTACCTCGCTAATCAGTATAATGTAACTAAATTGCTTTCTTTCTGTCATTACCCCGTTTTGGAATCATGATCGTTTTTGGTCTCTACCTGCCTCTCTAGAAAGAAGTAGAATATCTTTATTTGGGAAGAGTGAATTAATATTGATGAATACTTAACTATGTGCTAATGGTTTACAAATGTTTTCTCCTCTAATCCTCATGGTAACCTGTGAATTAGAGATCTCCTCCCCCACCATTATATAGTGGAGTAAACAGAGGCTCAGGTGGGTTAAATAAGTGGCAGAGCTGAGGTTAGAACCCAGGTCTGACTCCCAAGTCTGTGCTCTTTCCACTGTGATGTGCTATTTCTAGTCATATGGGCTTGAGTTGATAACAAATTCTCTATTCATCTACACTGATATGAATGACAAAAAGTCATCAGCAGTCTCAGACTTTAATCAAAGACGAGTGGTAGAGTAGTAGTTCTCAGTTGTGGGGACTGGGGTGCTTCTCAGAATCACCTGGGAAAGCTTTTACGAAATGTACCTGCCCCAAATTAATCTTTCCCACATCCCAACCCAGACCTACTCTAACAACCTCTAGAGGAGAGTGGGTCCTAGGCAGGATACTGTTGAACAGCCCCAGTTAAATACTGATTTAGAACAAGGGAGGTGATAGACTTACCTTCTCCCAGATTCACCAAATGCTAACATTTTGTAACATTTCCTATATCATTCTCTTTCTACATATATGTGCATATATGTATGTGTCTGATTATAATTTTTTCCGGAAGTATTGGAGATTAAGTTGCAGACATGGTACACTTTACCCCTAAATACTCTTCAGCATGAATTTCCTAAACACAAAGTAATTCTCTTATATAACCACAGTACATTTATCAAAACTGGGAAATTAACATTAATATAATACTATTATTTAAATTATAGACCTTATTCAAGTTCTTTATTTGGCTCACTAATGTCCCAATAAAGGTTGTTTTAATAGCTATAAATGTATTCCTGTAAAATCTTAATATCACTGAATAAAGTCAGTGTTTGATTTGTTTTCCTGTCATCATCAACACTAAAATCAGATTGGCTTCAAATTTCTCCTATGGTAGTACCATCAGCCAGAAAGAACTAAGGAACAGCCACTAATGAAGGAAAGTTTGAGCTACACATTCCTGAACAGTTGTCATTAACACATTAACTGCCATGTGAGTTGTATTTAACTCATGCTAGTTTTGAGCCTGGGGCCTCGTGAAGCAAAACCTGGGCAAAACCCTGCAGTTGGTTTGTGAAAATCTTAATTTGTTGATGTTCTTATTGTTACAATTAATATTGACAGATTAATTCTAAAATCATGAATTAAGTGAATAGAAGTCAATAAATTTCGTTTTTCATTAAATTAAAGAGATCGTTTTGTTTTTGAAGTTTTTATTCTATTTTCATAATAAAACACTGTGGCCCCAAGAAAAAAAATTTTTTTCTAGTGTGGCAGTCAATGTGTTGGTAATACATTAGAATAGGAAAGATAAAATTTTGTGGTAAAAAGAAACTCCCTAAGAACTTAGGAAAAAAACATATCAGTCTTTGAAGTACAGCACCCAAAAAGTTTCAGAATTCAGAAAATAATTGAATTCTCTTAGGGAAGAAGGTCTGAGCCATTAAACAAGAACCTGGGTAGGAATTTGTAATGCAGCAGTAATAGCAGTGGGGCAATTTAAAGCTTTATATAAGACAGGAACGAAGGAGATTGCAGAGTATAACAGAACAAAATTAACTTTAAATTATGAAATGATTAAGGAGCCAAATATAAACAATGCAACACAAAATAGATTTGGAGTCTAAAGCATGGAGGTCCTACCTGGAACAAATATCAGAATATGCAATAAAGGGTGTGCTCAAAGAAAGTTTAGAGAGATATCATCATAGCATGAAGATTGGGAGCACTAGCTTTGGATTCTGTTAGAGACCAGGTCAGGTCTGTGTTAAAATCTTGTTTCAGTCGCTTACTAGTTGAGAAAATCTTTTAACCTGCCTCTCTAGTTCCCTCTTTGTCAGAAAAGGAGACCATATTATCTGTCTCAGAGTTGTTAGGAGCAGCATTTGAAATCATGACATACATGGCACCTTGTCCCGTGCTTACCACAGTAGCTGTTGTTCACCTATAAAACAAACAACAAAGGAAAGAACCAAAACATTTACTTATAAAACTCTCAAGGACACAGAGAGAGTATCTTAAATATCTAAGACCATGTCTTAAACATATTTTTAAAGGATCATTACATAAAATGATTCTTCAGGAAATTTACTGGATACCTGTATGGAATAATACAGTCCTGGCTCCTGTTGTCCTGGACCATAACGATTTTGTGAGGGGAAAAAACAGTTAAAAATACTGAAGGGAAAACAAAAAATAACAATGATAAAGAAGAAATAGGATGTAGTCCACATAGAACATTTGTGCCACTAAATATAAACATGGTAAACACCTATAAAAATAAAAGCCTCAGGATTAGGAAAAAGCACAATAATAAGATGTCATTAAAGATAAGCTACAAACCTAAAGACTTGAACAAAAACTAACAGGTGAGGTTAAGCTATATGGGAGAAATAAAGGTAACAGTTACATCATCAGCAAAAGGATAAATGAGAGAAGATAGGTCATTCTATAGTAAAAGGCACAGTAAATAAGGAAACTATAATGAGGTTAAATTACATTCCTCACCATAGCAATAAAAAATATATAAAGGATAAAGTTTCACATGTAAGGAATGGAATGGAAGCTAGTTGGACTAGAATAGCTTGATAACTCACTTTCAGAATTTATTCATTCCTTCAAAAGAGCATAAAGAGAGTTAGCCTTAGATTGGGGTTTGCAGTGGGGGGTAGGATGGGGAGGGGAGTGAACAAAAGCAAGAGTGAGGTAGACCAAGACTAAGACTTTAAAATGTTGTCTTAAAAGAATTTCAGACTTACAGAAAAATTGCAAGAATAGTCTAAAGAACCAGATTCAACAATTGTTAACCTTTGCCACATTTGCTTTATCATAGTCTTGCTGTACAAAATGTGTGCATATACATGTGCACGCACATAACACTATTTGAGAGTGAGTTGTAGACATGATGCTCCTTTACCATTAAATCCTTCCTTGTATATTTTCAAGATCAAGGATATTCACTTACATGACCAGAGTGCAATTATCAAAATTAGGAAATTAAATATTGATATAATACTATTATGTAAACTATAGAACTTATTGAGATTTTGCCAGTTGTCCCCATACTGTCCTTTATAGTATTTTTCTTTCTAATGCAGGATCCAGTATCAGATCATGCATGGCATTTAGTCTTCCTGTCAGTTTAATCTCCTTTACTCTAGACTAGTTCCTCAGACTTTTTTTGTCTTCCATGACATGGACATTTTTGAAGATTTGGATTTGTCTGTTGTTTGTTTATGACTAGATTCAGGTTTTGCACTTTTGGCAGGAGCACCACTGGGCCCTTCTCATTGTGTCCCATCAGGAGGCACATGGTGACTGTCTCATCACTATGATGTTAACTTTAGTCATAAGTTTTTCTGCTGCACACTAAAATTTTCGTGCATCTGATAAGGCAGAATTCACAAATGTGGGTTAAATGGGAATTGCTGATAAGGAGCCTCTTCTCAAATGTCTTTTCACTGAACAGATACTGAGGACCTGCCACATGCCGGTTTATAGTAATACCTGTGAATCCAATTCTAAAATTGGGAAGTTGTGCATATTCCATGATATCTCTGATCAGTGTGCTCCTACTGTCTGCAAAGGCAAACCTTTTCATTCTCAAACTTCTGATCTCCCCACTGCCTGTTTCACTTTCAGCAGATAACACTGCTTCCTACCCTCATCTAAAAAACAGGAGCCATTACAAAGGAGTTTCATCCATTTCTCTTTATTCACCTACTTGTCACTGTGCCCATCTTATCCTTTTCCCTTTCCTCCTTTATCCTTGCTTCCCATGTTCTCAAGAACCTTACACTGTTTGTTATACTTCTCTTTCCTATACGTCTACATCCTTTTCTGCTGTGCTGGATTCTTCCCATCATTTATTCTTTCTTTCAACAAATAAATTTGAGTGTCTGCTATGTGGCAAGGTGCTAAAGATAAAACAGTGAATAAGAGACAGAAGGTCTCTGCCTTCATGGAGCTTTCAAATAAGCTCATATCTCACATTGAGGAAAACATAAGAAAAACACTTTTCCCAATCCCACTTCTCCTTGAGGTCCATCTTGTCTTCCATTTCACTTTCAAAATCAAAGAGATACATACACTTGCATTTTCTCACCATTCACCTATTCCTCACTCCACTCTAGTCTGGCTTCTAGCCCACCACTTCATTGAAGTGGTTCTTGCTAGAGTCATCAGTGACATCCATGTTAAAAATCTAGTGAACATTTTTAAACCCATCTTATGAAGCATTGACACTGTCAAGCACTCTCTACTTATTGAAATACCTCCCAAGCAATCATGAGGAAGGTGTGGCTCTTAAGGGAAGAAACTAAACTAAGGCTCGGAGTGAAATACCTGGTCCAAAACCAGGTGGCTAGTAAGTGGCAGAGCCAGTATTGGAACAGGTTTATATGAATCAGGAGCCTAGGAATTTCTACATCATCTCACTTCGATTGAACAAATGGGAATCCTATTCATGGAAACAAGAAATGAAGGAGGAAGCATAGGTTTGGTGGTGGAGGAAGAGATATACTTGAGTTATATCACACACACACTTAACCTACCTGAGTTTTACCTATAAAGTACATGCTTGCAAAAGAAAAAGAGACATGATTTAAATAGTGCAGGCTATTTCATAAATCTCATGAGACTTGGCACTGTTTGGAGAAGCTACTCTTATATTCACTTTATTTTACTTGGAAATGCTTTTTGCAAGGAGACATGTATCTATAGTTATGTACCTCATTTTAAGATCTCAATTTTGTACAGAGTGAGGTAATTATCACTTATCAGTGATATCATAGGAACTTAATTTATCAGCATCAATGGGTAAAGTCAACCGCCTGTGACAAATATAGGTTGCAACTTTAATTGAGCAAACAGTTTTCTACAACTAATCATGTTAACAGCTTACATTTTCCCAAACAAGCATTCTATTGTAGAGGTTACAAGTTCATACTCCTTGGAACCATTATAAAGAAACTTTTAAATATTACATTTCTATGCCCTTAACAAAGCAGACAGATGAAAACTACTAGGACAAGGTATAGAATAGGTGAAGGTTGAACCAAAATTTTATTTTAATAGATATATAAATAAGTGCTACTCTTTTCAGCTATCTGACAAAATATAATGGCTATCTCAAAGTTTGTATTCTCAAAGCACTGGTATATATAGTTTTTTTAATCAACAATTGGGGGATGTGGCTTTAGTTTCAGAAAAATTTTTAGTTGGGATTAAATTAAAGAATCTTGTGCTTAAAGTGTTCTACTTTCACACTAGGAATAGGAAGTGTAATTCTGTTGTCCTTTCAGACTATTTCCAGACATGTGAACATCTCCTCTCAGAATGTGTCTTGAGTGTTTACAAATATATATTTTTTATACAACATGGCCCCTAAATGCAAGCAAACTACTTCATATGATAGTCAACTGTATCCTTTGGATTTGGTATTTAGGAGGTGATTGTTACTTAGCAAATATAATTTCAGGGAAGTGGTGGGGGTACAGACTTCATTGATGAAGGCAGAAGACCCCTTGCTTGAAAATACGGTATGCAGATGCAGCCTAATCTGTAAGAAAAGAGGCCACTGGTATAAATAGAAGTCAGGGGCTAGGCTTTAAGAATACCTGGTGTCAGGCATGGCCTGAAACCTCTCAGTCTGAATTGTGGTATTAAATACAGGGCTGCAGTTTCCACGAGAACTATCCTTGTTTAAACATAATATTTTGTCCTAATATTCAGATTCTTCTCTATATTTACTTATTTATTTTGAGCTCTGGAAGTCTTGTTTATTATTGAGATTTAAAGATACTAAAATTACCACAAAGAAATGAGATTTCATCTTCAGATTACTGAAGAAGGAAGTGAATTGATCTGTGACTTGGAGGTTATCTCCTCCAGTTAATCATTGCTGACTCTGTGCTGCTTGCCATCCCTATAAATCACTATTAAACTAGGAAGAAAAGGGACATGTGCTGCATGGAGGTAAGCAGAAATAGACTGCATATTTCTAAACATGGTTGCTGAAACAGAAGCCCTGAGTTTTGAAGATGCAGCACCTGCATGCAGAAGGCAGGGAATGGCAGATGTGTCTGAATCATTTGGTTATAAAAGCTGGCCTCGCTTGCCTTACGGCCATCTGATGGTCTCTGGCCTTTCCTACCTGCTTCACAAGTTCATTGACAGTAGTGCAAACATGCTTAGCTTAGGACCATGTTCCTGTCTTGATTGATGTTTTGATAAATCACAAGAACCTTCGAATCAGCTGAAAGTGACTGCATTCTGTTCTGCATCAGAGTTCCCCGGTAACATAGTCCCAATGTGACAAGACTAACATAGGAATTTTCTTTCTTGACAAGGTAGAGAACAGGGAGGGCAGCTCTGGTTTTCAACTGAGAATGGTCCCCTGACACAGTGTATCTATTTTCACAGTCATAGCCCTGGAAAACTAAAAAAGACAATTGTGCTCATTTATTGGAACTCCTATAATACTTTTCAGAGATGTTCTCTTTCCTGTGGCTCTGCCAGAAAGCACAAGGCCCTCATTTTGGGCAAGGCATTATTCAGTATTCTTAAAGTATAACCTTTATTCTTACAGGCCTCAATAATTAAAGAGTATATGCATTTGTGACTGGCAATCCCTGCTGCTTGCTTTTTGCTTTGTAAGTGGACAACCAAGGGGCATCTCTCCGAACCTGGCCTTGTCTCCATTCGCTGGTTCCCTGTACTCATTGTACTTCTCCAGTGGGTTGATCTCATTCCTTGTGGCTATGGCTTTGACCCTGTTACTGATGTATAATATACATCATTTGGAGAGGTGAGAGATTTAAGACAAATTGCCAGTAATAAAGTGTCAGCGATATAATTATAAAGATGGTGCCAATGGAAAAGAATCAACAGACATGATGACTTCATAGTGTTCAGCCATGTGGGGAACTGGAGTTCCATGAAGGTAAACTAAGGAAGACCCTAATTGTATAAACTGGGTAAGAACAGAAAATAATTAAAGGGAAGGTAGGAAGAGGAAACACTGGTGAAGGAGATTGTTTGGGGTCTGGTGGGGAAGGTCATGAATTCTGTTCTGAAATGCTTCTAGAATAAATGAGCTGGCATTGGAGATAGGAAATTCTGGGGGTCATGTCTGGCATGAAGTTGGAAATCTCAGAAGGAACTGAGTGATTCAGAAGTAAGGTCAGCACTAGTGAGGTAGGTTTAAGAGTCTTTGGTGTCGATGTGATAATAGTTAGATGCAAGGGGGGCATGATTGCACAGAGAGAGGTGTGCATTGAAAATAAAAGAGAAACCTTTACATTTAAGATCTAGGAGGAGAAAGATGCATGAGCAATGGAGACTGAGAAGAAACAGTAAAAAAAAAAAGCAGGAGGACAGGGCATAGAAGAAAAGCACAGTCTAAGGAAAGGATAGCTACACTAAATGTTGCAGAGGGGTCAGATATGCAGAGGAGACTGAGATGAGGATTTAGCAACTTAGAAAGATATCAGAGGCATTTGAACAAGCATTTTCAGATAAATATTGGAGATGGAAGGAGGCCCAATTCCAGGGAGTGGAGAGGTGAATGAGTGATGTAGAACCATGGGTGGCGAATATGATCTATGTGGATAGGAGAATTGCTTGATGTGGGGACAAGGTTGAGGACACATAAAAAGCCATCTTACTCTAAGGTATAAATAGAGGTGTTGAACACAAAAGAGAGATGGGGGATGATTAATGTAACAAAATCTAGGAGGAAGCCTAGCCTATCACTGTTAGCACTGAAAAAGGGTTGGAGTCCTTTCTCTTTGCAGACTGGAGGGAGTCCAGAGAGCTAGATGAAGCAATGAAGTTACATTCAGGTAAAGGAAAGGAGAGGTGAAGGAACATTAAGTTTTTCAGTGAAGTAGGAGGCTCAGAAACAAGGGGCTGGGTATTTGGGGATTAGAGAAGACTAGAATAGGTTGAATTTGCTGCCTTATGGAGCAGTATAGTCAGTTAATCCTCTTATTTTCAAATTTTCTGTTTTGAAACCTTTAATAGCCTTCTCTGTTTTAAGATGCAGCACGGGGAGAGTGGTAGGAAATGAAGGCAGGGAGGTAGAGGGGCACCAGAAGATATGTTCTTGTAGGCTACTGTGGATTCTAATTTTTATTCTGAGATCAGGAGCCATTGGAGAGTTTTCAGCAGAGGTATGACACAATCTGGCTTACATTTTCAAAGGATCACTGGATACTGGGTTGGGAACAGACTGCAGGGTGGCAAAGGTGGAAAGCTTAGAGACCAGATAGGAGGCTGTTGCACTGAAGAGAAGTAATGGCAGCCCTTGGATCATGGTAGTAGTTGAAGAGGAGGTGGTAGGAAGTGATCAAATCCTGGTTTTGTTTTGAAGATGGAACTAACAGGGTTTGCTGATGAATTGGGGATAGGGTATGTTAGAAAGAGGAATCAAGAACATCAACTGTGGGAGGCCAAGGTGGGAGGATTGCTTGAGGCCAGGAGTTCAAGACCAGCCTGGGCAACATAGTGAGACCCCATCATCTCTAAAAAAATAAAACTGAAAAATATTAGCCAGGTGTGGTGTTGTGCACATGCAGTCCCATCTACTCAGGAGGCTGAGGCAGGAGGATTGCTGACTTCAAAGCTGCCGTGAGCTATGATTGTGTCACTGCACCCAAACCTGGGCGACAGAGTGAGACCGCATCTCTTAGGAAAAAAAAAGTAAAGGGTGTTAAGGTTTTTACCTTAAACAGTAAACATCTGGAAGGATAGAATTGCTGCTGACTGAAATAGGGAAATCTTGCAAGGTAGTTTTTTTTTTGGTGGGGGGTGGAAATTAAGTATTTGATTTTGGACATGTTGAGTTTGAAATGTCCGTTAGGCCAGTGGTACGTAGACTGGCTCTGGTGTGCAAACTGTCTATGAGCAATGAGATGAGGAGCTTACACCGAACTTAAGTCATCTAGTCACTAAGCACATTGTTTAGTTCAGTTTACATTTTTTCTTTAAGAAGCCTTTCTTAATGAAGGAAGCATTGCCTTAATTTGCATTCTAGCTCAAGCCCTTATCTCCTTGTGAACAGATAACAAATATGGGGTTTAGAGTGGCCAGAGTAGAGACAAGATGTAAAGCCATGGAACTGGATATAATGTAACATCCCAGGAAATGAGGGTAGGTAGGTAAAAGGACTGAAGACTGAGCCCTGGTCATGCCAATATTTTGAGAGTGGGAAGGCCAAGCAAAGACAGTGTTTCAAGGAGGGAATGATTAGCTGAGAGGTCAGGTAAAAGGAAGACCAAAAATAAATAGATCATTGGTGACCTTGCCAAAAGCAGTTTGGGTGACATGGTAGGACAGTAATCATTTTCAGTGGTTGAAATGAAATGGATGAAATGGAATGGAACTAATGCTTATGAAATACCTTTGATATGCTAGACATTGTACAATTAAAAAAATACAAACCCTGTGAGAGAAGGGATGAAATTTATCCTCATTTAACTGGTGAGGAAATAGGCTTAGAGTATCAAGAATTTTGTGAAGGTTATGTAGCAGTATAGAGACCATGTATACAATGCTACATATTTTCAGCAACAGTTTTAGCCAGTATTTCCTTCATACTCACTGCTCGGTGGTGTTTGGTCTCAGTCTTCACTTAGGAAGACATTGGGGAGAAGTCCGAATCCAGATCTAAAAGCTATGAATGCAAAGAATATTTAAGAACGGATTGCCAAACTAAGCAGAAATCATCAAACCACACTATGCTCTGCAATGTTTTGTTGTGATACCTGATCTTTTGTATCCTTTACAAACGACAGTCTGAAGAGTTTAGTTTTTTAAATTTAGCTTCTGATTAGTTTTTGGTATTTCATAATTTAACTAATCCTTTCAAATGTTTTTTTAGTACCTGTTTATTATATCCTTTTCAAAAATCAAGTAACCATATAGTGGTGTTTTATGTCTACTCCCTGGAATGTTGAATTTAATTATATTGCAATCATTTCTATACAGTGATTTCCTCTAAGAGTTTCTTCCATAATAATTCTATACTTCTATTCTTTAGTAGCAACTCTAATATATTCACTTTCCTAGAACCTATCAAAAGGCTTTTTCTAGAAAATATTTTTTTCTCCTTCCAAAGCCTTTCTCTTTGAGTCCCCATGGAAGAAATTGTCAAGTTTTGGGGGTAACTGAAGTTTTCACTTTCTTTTTCTATGCTATATTTCATAGCAGGGCTATTCCTGGGCTAGGCAGCGTAGAGTTACTCATAAGGTTTTTTTTATTTAATTGCAGACTTTCCATAGTATTACCATAACCTAGCAAAATGTTTATACTTTGACAATCACATTGTCCTTAGGATATATCCATGTTCTTCCTGTAGAATATGAATCCTGGGAGGATTATATGCCACTATTATCTTTAAATATTCAAGTTATTCTAGTTTATTGACAGAAGATTTTTATTTTTATTCATTTTATTTTATTCATTTTCAGATGTTCGCACACAAGCCATGTACCAGATGATGGATCAAGGCTTTGTAGGACTTATTTTTTCCTGTTTCATAGAAGATAAGAACACAAAGGTATCTTTTTGTATGTGTGTGTGTGTGTGTAAATAAATACACATACACACACAGAGTAGAGAAAAATCTCTTTGCAATTTTAATAGGGTGGCCAGGGAAGGTTTCAATGAGAAGGGTCATTGAGTCAGGACCTGAAGAAGGTGAGGGAGCAAGTCTTGTGGATTTCTTGGGGGAAGAGCATTCCAGGCAGAGGAAATAGCCAGTGCAAAGACCCTAAGGTGAGTGTGCATTTTCAGGGAACATCAAGGAAGTTGGTGTGGCTGCACCAAAGTGAGGAAGACCGTGACCATATATCCCAGTTTGCCACTGTCAGTCCTAGTTTTACCCTATTATCCTAATGTCCTATTTAGTTAGTCTCTTTGCCTCTCAGAAGTATCCTGGTTTGGAGGATAACTCATTTGATCATCCTAAATGAAGTCCAAAAGATAACTGGGGGCCAGATCTCGTGGGGCCTTGGCTTTGACGCTCTGAGTTGGGAAGTCACTGGAGGGTGACTTTATGTTTTAATAGGCTCTCTCTGGCTACTGTGTTGATAACAGACCGAATGGGGGACAGGGGATGGAAGGTGGAATCCATGGCATCAGTGAAACCAGTTAGGAAGATATTGCAGTAATCTAGACAAGAGATGATGGAAGCTTGACCACTGGTAGGAGTAGAGACAATGAGAAGTGGTCTGATGCTGCATATATTTTGATTGCTAATAATATTAATAGTAACAACTACTACCATTTGTCATTCGTTGTATGGCATGCACTTATTATGTGCCTTACATAAATATGCTCTAGCCCTGACAACAAGCCTATGAGGAATATTATTATCCCCATTTTATGGACGAACAAACTTAAGCTCAGAGAGGTTAAGAAGCTTGATCAATGGTTGGTCTTGCCATTCTCTATTTGGATTATGTTTGAATTTTATGTTTCATGTCAAGAGCTTATATATGTGTCAGTTCAAACAAAAAGAAAATTACTATTTAACATTATATTAATAGGTATGAATTCTGTCAAGAATATCAAGAGTGTCCTGTCATTTAGTACACTAGTTATATTCTCAGAATCTGTGTTACAAATGAATTTATTGTTGACTGAGTATATGATCCATCTAATGGAAGTTGATGTATGGCATATTCCATCTTTGGAATCTCTTTTAACTTTCTACTTCCAGAGGGGCTTTTGAGTTTTGTGTTAGAGTCTACTAAATTGCTATACCTTTCCCAATATTAATACTTCTTTGTGTGTCCTTTCTTTCCTTTTCTTGGTTTTTCTTTTTTTTTTTTGGTAGACTGGCCGGGTACTCTACACTTGCTTCCAATCCATACAGGCCCAAAAGAGCTCAGAGTAAGTATGACAAAGATATATGTATATATTGGTGGACTAATCTCTACCAGGGAATTGATTGTTTTATTTCATTTTATTTGTTTTGCTGGTGAGATACTAAGAACTCTATGTATCTACTTACACCCATTAACAGCTCTATTAGGAGTTAGAATCTCTTTAGCAGCTTGAATATTGGGGATCTAGGAAGCTAGGATCATGTAAACGCTGTAATTATATCACCACAGTCCTGTTCCACATTTCCCATACTTATTTTAAACTGAGTTATCCTACTACTTTTCCTTTCTTTGGTGAATCGTAAAACAAAGACTGAGTGTGCAGGGTATTATAGTTTTGTACAGATTCTTGTCTTTGCTGTGCAATAAACTCGATTTAAGAATTACAGTATCTCATTTAAATGTTTGCATAAGTCAGTTTCCTCATTAAAATGCAATTCAATCTAAATTAGCAATCTTAACTGAGTATCTACTATATGCCAAGCACAGTGGAAGGCACTGAGGATGCAGAGTTGAAAGCCAAGTTCATTGTCTTATTGGGAGATAGAAACAAAGACTGTCTTAAATTTTTTCTTACATA
>NW_012153286.1:401236-402133 GCF_000956105.1 Propithecus coquereli | reverse complement strand
AGTCCCAGCTACTCGGGAGGCTGAGGCAGTAGGATTGCTCGAGCCCAGGAGTTTGAGGTTGCTGTGAGCTAGGCTGACGCCACGGCACTCTACTCTGGACAACACAGTGAGACTCTGTCTCAAAAAAAAAAACAAAAAAACATAAATGCACAGAAATGTCTGGAAACACATTGGTCACATAAGCAGAGATGAAGTGGGTATGAGGGAATAGAAGGTGTGAAGACTTCTTCATTTTCATAGATGTGGAATATAGAACCATACAAAAGTGTTACCTAGCCAAGAAACATTAATTTTTAAAATTTTCACCACACTAATAGATTCATATGCATAAAAGCATCAAATGGTATAGAAGGGCTTATAATATATAGTCTCACTCCTCAAAAGGAACCACTTCTTCTAGTTTTGTTTTAGTTCATGTGTTTACTTTGATATCTCTAAATAATGTACTTGTGATATTCTTTCTTGATTTACATATTTTAGATATTGTCCATTCTTCTTTATTGTGTTATCTTGCTGTCATAAATGAGGATTTAGCTCACATTGCCCCATCTCCATTCTCACCAATGTAGTTACATAATTATGTTTTGTTCTTCTGTTGGTTACTTTTCTAATCTTGAATAAAATTTGCCCCTTTGTTCTATTTTTTTTTATTTCAGCATATTATGGGGGTACAGATGTTTAGGTTACGTATTGTAGCCCTCGCCCCCCCCCCAAGTCCGAGTTTCAAATATGTCCATCCTTCGGGTGGTGCGCATTGCACTCTTTGTGTATGAAAATACCTGTCCCCTCCTCCCCCCTTCCGCCTTCCCCCTGCCCAACATCCAATAGATGTTATTCTTATATGTGCATTTATGTGTTGATCAGTTAATACCAGTTTGATGGTGAGTACATGTGGTG
>NW_012153286.1:394279-395331 GCF_000956105.1 Propithecus coquereli | reverse complement strand
GGTGTTTTGTAGTTCCCTGTATAAGTCCTTTATTTCCAGGAGATCGGTTTGATTTTTCTTTAATATTTCAATTTCTTTAGTGAATTTTTCTCCCAAGTCCTGGATTTTTTTTGTGGTTTCTTTTTGTTGGTTATCCAATTTTTCATGGATATCATTCAGTTTTCTTGCAATCCATGTTTGAAATTCTTCTTCTGTCATTTTAGTATTCTGAGTTTGGTTAATGTCCATTGCTGGTGAGCTGTTGTTCCTCTTTGGGGGTGTGCTTTCCGTTTGAGTCTTCATGCTTCCAGAGTTCTTTCTCTGGTTCCTTCCCATCTGGATCAGTTGTTCCTTCTTGCCTTTAAATTTTTGTTTGGATAATGACATACCCTGTTTAGTCTCTGAGCCAGTAGGTGGTGTTTGTGGGTGAGATTCGACCACACTCTTTATGATGAATCAGTAGATGCAGTAAAAGGGTGTGTAGGATGACCTCCCTGTCAGTAGGTGGCACTTGTAGGGAGGAGCGAGCTGTGGTGCTGTTTTTGGGTCCTGTAGCTAGCTCTTATTCCTCTAGAGAGGCCCTCTTGTGCCTCGGGTGGTGGGTGGGGCCCTGGGATTTCCAGGTGTGTCCTTATTCTCCCCCTCAGTGGGAGGAGTGAGTCTGGGTGGGGCTGGGTTGGGCAAGCCTGCCCTCAGGCTCCACAACTGCTGCTATCAGGGTCAAATGTCTACTCTTTGTTTCTGTGCAAAGCTGCCGAGAGGGGCTGAAATGGCTCCACTCAGCTGACAGTCTGGGCTTGGGGGGTGGGGCTGTCCGAGATCCACACTCTGGAGCATGTCTCGCTCCCCTCCACTCTCCCCCACTCCGTGGCCTCTCCCAGGCGTCTGCCAGCAAGCAGGATCTCAGGCCTATGGATCTCCCCTGGCTGTTACGTGGGCCGTGGGCGGCAGGTTCCCTACTCAGGATCGTAGCCTGAGCTGTCCTTATTCTCCCTCTCAGTGGGGTCAGGACCAGGAATGAGTCTGGGTGGGCCTGGGTTGGATAAGCCTGCCCTCAGGCTCCACAGCTGCTG
>NW_012153286.1:374643-394194 GCF_000956105.1 Propithecus coquereli | reverse complement strand
TCTCGCTCCCCTCCAATCTCCCCCTCTCCGTGTCCGTGTTCTCTCCCAGGCCTCTGCCAGCAAGTGGGGCCTCAGGCCGATGGATCTCCCCTGGCTGTGACATGGGCTGGGAGGTTCCGTACCCAGGATCGTAGCCTGAGCTGGATGCACAGACCTATTTTAGGAGGAGGGTTGCTGGTCAGGCACGCTCATCTGCCCCTGAAGGCACACACTCCTCAGTAGGCTCTTTCACAGATCTCTCCTCCGTGCCCCAGGGCAGTGCCATCGTGACCTTGTTGTATGGGGTCTGGTCTGCAGACCTGACCCCTGGATCCTGGAGATTAAATCCTGACCCTGCCAGGGGGAGGGGTGCTGGTCTTCAATCACCTACAGGGTGCCCAAGCTGGATTGATTTCACTCCACCTCGGGATTTGCCCCACTCTCCTGGAGTCCCCAGGCAAGTAGCACCTGGGAGGGCTGGCGGGTAGGGAACTCGCAGTCTGAGTACCCCTCAGTCTGCTGTAGGGCCCCAAAAGGAGAGGTCCCGTTCCTTGGAGATGCCTCCGTGTGATGGCTAAATTGTCTCTCTCGGCACGCATGGGTAGGGAGGGGAAGGAGAGAATGGAGCAGTATGGCGCCTGCCGCTAGGCTCGAGTCTGCGCCCGGGGAGGTGCCCCGAAGGGGCTGGGAACCCGGCGCTGAGTCTGCAAGAGGCCACTGCTCACTGGCAGCGGCCGTCTCTGGGCTGGTGTTGGCAGGTCTCTCCAGCCGCTCAGGAGCCCACCAGCAGTCTAAAATGCAAGGGAGGGGGAAGTCAACCGCTCCACCTACTCTTGTCGCTGGTCTCCAAGCCTCTCGGGACCTTTCTCCTTTCAGTTCTCCTCCGCAACGTCTTCCCATGGAGTCTCCTGTAGTTTCAGGCACCCTTCCTTCTGACCCTCAGCTGATCTATGTTTCTCTGCTCACTTATTTTTTTTCTCTTTTTTCTAAAATTCGTCTTTTTTGCAGAGCCCTTCTGACTGGCGGATTGTCTCATCTGCCATCTTGGCTCCTCCCCCTTTTTTCTATTAATAATTGATAACAGACAATATCTTTTGGCTCCCTGCTGTTAACTTGTAGTTTTACCCTAAGCCTTTATATTTTAATAGTTGTGAACATCTGTATTCTGTGTTGTAACCATAATTGTGTTTTCTGTGCTTTGTCTATTGCTTGATTCCAACAGTAGAAAATGAAATGTTTATATTATTATGATTATGTAAATACTATCCTCTGTACAACAAAGAAGTGTAAAGTAGTATACTATGATTACACTTCCTTTCTTTTATAGCTTTTTGCTTTTACATGGGGTTTTGACTGGCTTTTTTCCCCTTACTTTTCTGCCTTTATCACCTCCAAGAGCTCCAGAGTCATAGGAGTAATATAAAAATATTTGGAATCCTTTTCTTAGGATTGCTTCCTGAAATCCTCCGTCTTCCTACCCTAATGTAGTATCTTCTCTAGGCTTACCGCACAGCTGACATCTTGGGAATTTCCTTCCTTCTTCTCTGGGTTGGATCCACCGTGGTCTGGATTTCATGTCATCTTTCTTGGTTTAATATGCCGTTTTGCTAGAAAAGATGCTCTAATAGCTTCCTAAGAATGGTGTGCATTTGAGCTAAACATTCTGAGTTCTGCTTCTCTGAAATGTTTTATTTTTAATTAATACCTTTACTAGATTAAGAATTCTAAATAGAAATTTCCCCCCTCAGAACTTTGAAGGCATTGTTTCATTGGTAATTCTTCCTTTTTAGGGTACTTTTTACCCCTCTTTCTCTGACAGCCTTTAGAAATTTCTTTTCATTCTTGATATTGTGAAATTTTCTATGATATATTTAGGATGTAAGTATGTCATTCAAACTTCTGTATTCTTTCAGACAGTATTTGTTCTTCAACTCTGAGAAGATCTCTATTGTTTTCTTTTGTATACCAGATAAAACAATCCACAACTTACCCAGTTCCTGGGGAGAGAAAATCTTATTTATAACTCAGTCCAATTTCATAATTTAAAGTTTCTTTGAGTTTAAATCAGTCTTTGGGGAATAATTTCTCATTACTTCCATTACTTCCCTTACTACCCGGGTTGACTCTAAGACGGCATGAGAAGTACTGGGGAGGTGACTGGTCTCATGCTGGTTATGGGAATCAGGGCAGGAGTCCTTGTTCTCATGGTCAGTGTTCTCCTTAACTTACCCAATATACTCTGCTCTCATGGACTTGAAGTCCCAGCAGAAGGAGACACATCATCAGCTTCCTCTCTTACAGCTCTCTCCCTTCTTCTCCCCATAAGTTAGTAGGACAGACTGGTAACATCCTTTTCTGTATTCTTTGATAATTCCTCCCCCAGATTACCTTTTCTCTTTCTAGAACTCCTATCAGTCAGATATTAAAGGTCCTAGATTGACCTTAGTGACTCTTATCATTCATATTTTCTGACTTTTATTTTGTTACAGTTTCTCAGATATTTTCATGAATTTTAACTTCCAACCCTTTCATTTAATTTTTTATTTATTGTGATAATTTTATATTTTTAATTTCTAAGAGTTTTTTTCATTTGGTGGTTACTCCGATTTCCCAGCATTGTGTTCTTATTTTATTAATATGATATTGAAATGTTAAATTCTATTATTTTCAGTTATCTGTTTCTTCTGATAATTTTTTTCTGTTTAGTTTTGTTTTAATATTTCTTGTCCATCCATTTTTAAGAACAAAGCAATAAAAAGTGAAGTGGTAGCTCATCATTTGTGGCCTTAGCTTATCAACAGGAACCTTCATTTTTGGGTGAGTGGGAGCCAGCCATTTTGTTCAGGTATCGGTAAATGCTAGACTTGAGATATCTTGCTCTGGGACACCAGTCTTAACCAGTTCCTATCATATTTCCTCCCAGATAGTTCATTATTATTATTATTATTAACTGTTAATTAGAAGAACTGTTGATATGTTGGTGTTCCTGCTAAGGATGATAATAATGATGATGAGTTTTACTTAAGAATGAAAGCCTGGTTGTTAAACATTTGGTATCTATGCAGGCCCAATCATGGAAGAGCACAAAAGAAGGGAGTAACTACAGTAACTACAACCCCACGTTTCTGGCAGAAGGACCAAAAGGGGTCCAAGAAATCACATAAAGGGAGAAGCATGATAAAGCAACTTCATAAAGTCGTTCATAAATTTCTGGGCTAAACTTTGAGTAGTATATGCATAGATCTGATACTAATTAGCATAACTGAGAACAGAATTAATGAATAGACCACCACATAAGTCCTATACTGACCACTAGGTGGTACACATGCAGGAAAGATCCAAAGAACACTAAAAAAAGCTCTGAAAACTGAGTTGACATTGGAATCATTTCCCACAGAAGGCTATGGAAATTTCAACCTGAACCTAACTAGGTGGATTGTGTGCCAAAACAAAAATAACATTCTCCAGTAGAATATAAACAATACCCAATGTCTCTTATCATAATATTCAAAATACTCCTAATGCAATTCAGAATTACTTGGTATGTCAAGTAAGAGAATTTCAATTCGCATTCAAAAGAACATTAAGAGATGCCAATACTGAGGTAATTTCCACATAGGAATTGTCTGATAAAGACTTTAAAGGAACTACAGTTTGAATATCCCTTATCCAAAATGCTTGGAACCAGAAGTCTTTCACAGTTGGATTTTCTTTTTTTTTTGAATGTTGCAATATTTGCATTATGCTTACTGGTTAAGCATCCCTAATCTGAAAACCAAAAATCCAAAATGTTCCACTCAGCATTTCCTTTGACTGTTATGTCAGCACTCAAAAAGTTTTAGATTATGGAGCATTTTGGATTTCAGATTTTCAGATTAGGGATGGATGTTCAACTAGTATTACAAAAATGTTAAAAGAAGCAATTTCAAACTCTCTTGCAACAAATGTTTAAATAGAAAATCTCAGGAAATAAATGAAAGACTTAAAAAACCAAGTTCAAATTTTAGAACTGAAAAATATAATCAGAATACACAACTCACTGGATGGACTTGATGGTAGAATGGAGATGACAGAGGAAAGACTCAGTAAACTTTAATGATTGATTAATAGAAATTATCCAGTTGGAACAAGGGAGGAAAAAAAAACAGATTGACTAATAAAGTGAAGAGAAGGAGTGACAGCAAAAATGGAAAAGTATGAAACTTCAAAAACTCCTCCACAAAAGTAGTGAATAATCTGTCAAAACTGTCAGAATCATCTTTATTGGAACTCTAGAAACTAATCAACACTTTACTGCAACCAGGAAAATGCTTGATCAAGGAAAAAAACCCCAGAATCTTGGAGTTTAAAGAAATATCTATTAAGTCACCAGACAACTGCTAAGCTAACAGGAAAGAGATCTCAGTGGAAGCACATAACAAAGAATACAGGCTATGATAATTAGTTCAGAAAAGTCACTAAACCCATAAACAAAATCAGATACAATAAGCATCAACAATAAACCCTGGTGAGAGGGTAGAATCTAATTTCCAGAGTTGCCACATTATAATATTAAAAATGTCTGGTTTCTAAGAAAATATTATGAGACATTCAAAGAAACAAATTATGGTCTATATACAGGAAAAAAGAAACTAATATGTATACTTTCTCAGAGAGGTCAGAGCAAGATGGCATACTAGGACTCTCCAACGATTGTCCCCCTGCAGAAACATCAATTTGAACAACTATCCATGCATGAAAATACATTCACAAGAGCTAAAAAAAAACTAGGTGAGAGATCACAGCACCTGGTTATAGCATAATATTAATAAGTAAATGTTCATTGAGTAGGGTAGGAAGGACAGTTTTATATTATCCTTGTCACCCCTCCCTCAACCCCAGACAGCACTGAATGGAGAGAGATGCCGTCTTCTTGGGGAAAAAGAGGGAGGTGACTACTGGACATTGCCCTGGACCCCAATACCAGGCCTGCCACAGTATAACCCAGCACTGGACAGTTCCCCATATCTCCTGGATCCAGGCCAGTATACATGGACTGAGCCTCCAGACTTGCCTTGGTACCAGGCATTAAACCATAGCCCCTGCCATGTGGACTCATCTTCAGTCTGCATCATCAGTAGCCTACTACAGTGGCTTTGGGCTTTGGACAAACCTCAGAAGCAGGTGGGTCACAGCTGCTGTGGAATTTGCGTGCACCCCAGTGCTGTGCTGGCCTCAGCAGCTATGAGCTTTGGATACACTCCAATGCTGTGCTACCCTTAGCAGTGACAGGATTCCATCCTGGCACTACACTTGTCACTGTGGTCCTGGGGTTAAGGCACCCCCTTATTGCTACAACAACTGCCACTGTCCTGGGATTAGGGGCCATACCAGACAATGTGCTAAAAAATTCTGGATAGGCTTACTGTTGAAGGGTGTTCCCAGACAAAGCCAGACTGCAAGGATTGGAATAAGTACCTACTTCAATGCACCAACATCGACTCATGACCACAAGGACCAAGAACAATCAGGAAAACAAGGTCACCAAAAGTAAAAAATAAGGTGTCAGTAACTGACCCTAAAGAGATGGAGATACATGAGCTGCCTGACAAAGAATTTAAAATAACTGTTTTTAAAAAGCTCAGAGCACTTTAAGAAAATACAAAGAAACAATTCAAAAAAATGAGAAAAAGGATAAAGGACCAGAATGAGAAATTTAACAGAGAGATTGAAAAAAAAAATTGAAATCCTGGAGATGAAAAATAAAATGAACAAAATTAAAAATGCAATAGAGAGAGCATAACAGATACACAAAAAATAAAAAAGCAAGGAATCAAAACATACTACTAGAGAAAATCAGTTAACCACAAAGGAAGACAGAGAGAAAAAAAGGATCTGCAAAACAACCAGGAAACAACGAAATGGCAATAGTGAGTCCTTATCTATGAATAGTTACCTTGAATATAAGTGGATTAAATTCTCCAATCAAAAGACAGAGTGGCTGAATGGATTAAAAAAACCCTGCCTCTCTGCTGCCTACAAGAGACTCACTTCACTTGTAAGGACACATAGACTGAAAGTGAAGTGATGGAAATAGATATTCCATGCAAATGGAAACCAAAAGAAAGAAGTATTAATAGTTATGTCAGATAAAATAGACTTTAAGGCCAACCTGTAAAAAGACAAAAAAAGATCATTATATAATGATAAATGGGTCAGTTCAGCAAGAGGATGTAACAATTGTAAATATATATGCACCCAGCATTAGAACACCTAAATATATAAAATATTAACAGATCTGAAGGAAGAGATAAACTTCAATACAGCAATGGTAGGGGACTTTAACACTTCACTTTCAGCAATGGACAGATCATGCAGACAGAAAAGCAACAAAGAACGTCAGATGTAAACTGCACTCTAGACCAAATGTACCTAACAGAGATACAGAACATTCCATCCAACAGCTGTAGAATATACATTCTTCTCAACTTCACACAGAACATTTTCCAAAATTCATCATATAATAGGGCACAAAACAAATTAACAAATTTAAGAAAATTTAAATTATATCAAGTATCTTTACTTACAACAATGGTATAAAACTATAAATAAGAAGAGGAACTTTGGAAAATTTACAAACACATGGAAATTAAGCAACATGCTCCTGAACAGTCAATGGGTCAATGAAAAAATTAAAAAGGGAAATTTAAAAATTTCTTGAGACAAATGAAAATGGAAACACAACACACCCAAACTTATGAATACAGCAAAGCAGTTCTAAGAGGGGACTTTATAGCAATGAACACCTACATCAAAAAAGAAGAAAGATCTCAAATAAACAAGCTAATATTGGACCTCAAGGGAATAGTAAAACAAGAACAAATGAAATGAAATTAGTAGAAGGAAGGAAATAATAAATATCAGTGTAGAAATAAGCAAAATAGAGACTAGGAAAACAATACAAAATGTCAGTGAAAGAAAGAGTTGGTGTTTTGAAAAGATAAAATGAGCAAATGTTTAGTTAGACTAAGAAAAAAAGAGAAAAGACTCAACATCAGAGATGAAAAAGGAGATGTTACAACTGATACCACAGGATTAAAAGATACTATTATGAACAATTATATGCCAAGAAATTAGGTAACCTAGAAGAAATGGATAAATTCTTAGATAGATGAAACCTACCAAGATTGAGTTATGAAGAAGTAGCAAATCTGAACAGGCCAATAACAAATAGATTGAATGACTAATAAACCATCTCCCATCAAAGAAAAGCCTAGGCCCTGATGATTTCACTGCTGAATTCTACCAAACATTTAAAGAACTAATATCAGTTCTTCTTAAACTCTTCCAAAACATTCAAGAGCAGGGAGTACTGACAAGCTCATTTTAAGAGGCCAGTATTACCCTGATACCAAAACCAAACAAGGACACAACAAAAATACGAAAACTACAGGCCAATATCCCTGATGGACATAGATGCAAAAATCCTCAACAAAATGCTTGCAAACTTAATTCAACAGCATATTAAAAAGATTTTTCATCACGATAAAGTGGGATTCACCCCAGGGATGCAAGGTAGGTTAAATATACATGAATCAATAAATTTGTTACATAACATAAACAGAATGAAGGACAAAAGCTACATGGTTATTTCAGTAGATGCAAAAAAGCATTTGACAGAATTCAACATCTCTTCATGATAAAAAGTGTCAACAAATTAGGTATAAAAGGAATGTACCTCAACACAAAAAAAACCATATATGACAAACTCATAGTTAACATCATACTGGGTGTGGAAAAGTTGAAAGCATTTCCTCTAAGGTCTGGAACAAGACGAAGATGCTCACTCCCACCACTTCTATTCAAAATAGTACTGGAAGTCCCTGCCAGAGCAAGTAGGCAAGGGAAAGAAATAGAAGTTAGTGAAATTGGAAAGGAGGAAGTCAAATTATCCCTTTATGTGTAGACACCACCACCACCACCACCACCAAAAAAACCCACAAACAAATGAACAAAAAAAACCTTTTGAACTAATAAACAAATGCAGTAAAGGTGATGGATATAAAATCAACATAAAAAATTTAGTAGCATGTTTATACACTAACAGCAAACACTATGAAAAAGAAATCAAGAAAACAATCCCATGTACCTTTAAAAAATACGTAAGAATAAATTTAACCAAGGAGATGAAAGATCTCTACATTGAAAACTATAAAACATTAGTGAAAGATATTGAAGAAGACGCAAATGGAGAGATACTTTGTGTTCATGGATTGGAAGAATATTGTTAAAATGTCCATACTACTCATAGCAATCTACAGAGTCAATGTAATTCCTATCAAAATATGAATTATATTATTCACAGAAGTAGAAAAAAATCTTAAAATTTGTATGGAACCACAAAAGACCCCAAATGGTCAAAGTGATCTTGAGCAAAAATAGCAAAACTGGAGGCACCACACTACCTCACATCAAAATTTGCTACACAGCTCTAGTAACCAAAACAGCACGATATTGGCTTAAAAACAGAAAAAATAGACCAATGGAGCAAAATAGAGAGCCCAGAAATCCATGCATTTACAGCCAACTGTTTTTTAACAAAGGTTCCAAGAAAACACCTTGGGGAAAGAATTGTCCATTCAATTAATAATGTTGGGAAAACTGGATATCCACAAGCAGATGAATGAGATTAGACCCTTACCTCTTACAGTATACAAAAATCAACTCAAAAATAGATTTAAGACTTAAATGTAAGATCTGGAACTATGAAATTACTAGAAGAAACCATAGGGGAAAAGCTCCATGACATTGGTCTGGGCAATGACTTTTTTTTGGATGAGACCTCAAATGCTCAAGCAGCAAAAGCAAAAATAGACAAATGGTATTATATCACACTGAAAAGCTTCTACATGGCAAAGCAAACAATCAACAGGGTAAAGAGACATTCTACAGAATGGGAGAAACTATTTGCAAACTGTACATCTGATAAGGGGTTAATATCCAAAATATATAAGGAACTCAACTCAATAACAAGAAAGTGAATGCCCTATTTAAAAATGGGCAAAAAACCTGAGTAGACATTTCTCAAAAGAAGACATACAAGTGACCAATGGGCATATGAAAAAATACTCAACATCACTAATCATCAGGGAAATGCAAACCAAAACCACAATGAGGTAACACCTCACTTGTAATAGAATGATGATTGTGGAAAGAGATAAAAGATAACAAGTGTTGATGAGGTAGCAGGAAAAAATGAACCCTTGTAGTGTTGTAGTATTAGTATAGCTATTATGGAAAACAGTATGGAGGTTCCTCAAATTAAAAATAGAACTACCATATGATCTAGCAGTCCCGCTATTGGGTATATATTCAAAGGAAGTGAAATCAGTATGTTGAAGAGATATCTGCACTCCCATGTTTATTGCAGCACTGTTCATGATAGCCAACACATGGAATCAATGTAAATGTCCATCAACAGCTGAATGGCTAAAGAAAACATGGTATATATACACAATGGAATTCTATTCAGCCATTAAGAAGTAGGAAATATTCTCATTTGTGACAGCATGAATGAATTTGAAGAACATTCATTAAATAAGCTAGGCACAGAAAGACAAATATTGCATGATCTCACTCATGTGGAATCTAAAAAAGTTAACCTCATAAAAGTAGTGTAATGGTAGTTACCAGAGGCTGGGGTGGTTAGAGCGGAGGAGAAGTGAGTTGGGGAGATGTTGGTCAAAGGACATGTAGTTACAGTTAGGAGAAATACATATATATATATTTTGAGACAGAGTCTCACTCTGTTGCCTGGACTACAGTGCTGTGGCATCAGCCTAGCTCACAGCAACCTCAAACTCCTGTGCTCAAGTGATCCTCCTGCCTTAGCATCCCAAGTAGCTGGGACTATAGGCATGTGCCACCATGCCTGGCTAATTTGTTTCTATTTTTAGTAGAGACGGAGTCTCGCTCTTGCTCAAGCTGGTCTCGAACTCCTGAGCTCAAACGATCCACCTGCCTCAGCCTCCCAGAGTGCTAGGATTACAGGTGTGAGCCACTGCACCCGGCCAGGAGAAATAATTTTAAGAGACCTGTTGTACAGCATGGTGACTGTAGTTAATGATGATATATTATATTTTAGAAAAATGCTAAGAGAATGGATGTTAAGTATTCTCACTGCAAAAATGATAACTATGAGGTAATACATTTATTAATTAGCTAGATTTAACCATTCCACTATGTATGCTTCAAAACATTATGTTTTACACCATAAATACATACAATTTTATATGTCAATTAAAAAAATAAATTTAAAAAATTTTTTGAAAAATTAACAGATCCTTTCACTGAGCATCCAGACATTGGACTTACTAGACAAAGACTTTATTTAAAATATTTTTAATAAGCTAACAGGAATAATGTATAAATAATTAAAAACCATGATAATGGCAGAATATCAAATAGAGAATATCAATAGAATAGAAATTATAAAATGGAAATAGGAATTCTGGAGCTGAGAAATACAATCACTGATGTGAAAAATTTACTAGAGAGGTTCATCAGTAGGTTTCAGAAGACAAAAGAATCAGCAAACTTGAAGATAGGTCAACTAAGATTACCTAGTCTGAGGTTCAAAAAGAATAAAGAATGAGTAAAAATGAACAGAGCCTGAGAGACCTGCAGAATACCATCAGATATACCAATATACTCATAATTAAAGTCACAGAGGAAAAAGAAAAGCACACAAAAAATATTTGAGGAAATAATCATTAAAAAAACTCCCCAAATTTGATGAAAGACATGAATCTCCACATCCAAGAAGCTCAAAGAAATGCAAGCAGAATAAACTCAAAGAAGATCCATGTCAAGATGTATTATAATCAAAGTTTTGGAAGCCAACAACAAAGACAGAATCTTGAAAGCAGCAATAGAGAAGTGACTCATTAAATACAAGCCATTCTCAATAAGATTGAGAGGCAATTTCTCATCTGAAACTACCGAAGTAGAAGGAAGTAGGTTGATATAGTCAAAGTGCTGATAGGAAAGAAAAACCGTGAAGCAAGTATTTGATATCTGGCAGATTTATCCTTTAAAAATGAAGGGGAAATTAAGACATTTCCAGATAAACAAAAACTGAAAGTTCATCACTAGTAGATTTTCCCTACTAAAGGGAGTCCTTCAGGCTGAAATGAAAGCACACTAGACAGTAACTTGGATCCATAAAAAGAAAGAACGAACACTGGAAAGGTAACTACATAGTTAAATATAAAAGTAAATATTAGTGTATTTTCAGTTTGTAACACCACTTTTTTCTCTATATGATTTAAAAAACAACTACATGAAGCAATAGTTACAAATCTAAGTTGATGGGCACAGATTTTATAAAGATATACTTTCTACCAATAACATAAAAGGATGGGAATGGAGCTGTATAGAAGCAATGAGTATATTATTGAACCTAAGTTATTATTGACTCACAGTAGATTGTTATACAGTAAGATGTTAATTGTAAGTGGCATGGTAAATATTAAGAAAATAATTTAAAAATATATGGTAAAAGAAATGAGAAGGGAATCAAAATGGTACACTAGAAAGTATGTAACACAAAAAGCAGTGATGGAGGAACTGGGTAATAACACCAACAAAAAAGTCATAAAGAAAACAGCAAGATGGCAGGAATAAATTCTTCCTTATCAATAATTATATTAAATGTAAATATAGTATACTCTCCAGTGAAAAGACAGAGATGGGCAGAATGGTTAAAAGAGAAAAAACATGATCCAGCTAAATGTTTTCTACAAAATACTCACTTTATCTCCAAAGAAGAAAAGTAGCTTTGTAATAAAAGAATGGAAAAATATATTCCATGCAAACAGTAGCCAAAGAAAGCTGGAATGTCTATACTAATATTACACACAATAAATAAAGTTTAAGACAAAAAATGTTACAAGAAACAAAAGAGGGCATTACACAGTAATGTGCCAATCCAACCAGAAGATATGATAATTGTAAAAATATATGCACCCAACAAAAGAGCTCCTAAAATATATGAAGCAAAACCTGACAGAATTGAAGGAAGAACCAGAAGGTTCAGCAATAATAGTGGGAGACTTCAACATTCCACTTTTAATAATGAATAGAATAACTAGACAAAAAACTACAAAAAGGAAATAGAAAACGTGAACAACAGTATAAATCAACTACACCTAACAGCCATATAGAACACTCCCCCAACAATAGATGAATACAAATTCATCTCAAGTGCATATGGAACATCCTCCAGGATAAACCATATGTTAGTCCACAAAACAAGTCTCAATAAATTTTGGAAGACTGGAATCTTACAAATCATCTTCTCTTACAAAAATGGAATGAAATCTGAAATCAGTTACAGAAAAGAAACCTGGAAAATTCACAAATGTGTGGACATTAAACAACACGCTCTTAAACAACCAATAGGACAAAGAAGAAATCACAAGGGAAATTAGGAAATATTTTGAGACTAATAAAAATTAAAACATACCAAAATTTATGGGATTCAGCAAAAGCAGGGCTTACATGGAAATTTATAGCTGTACATACCTACATTAAAATGAAATATCTTAAATCAATAACCTAACTTTATACCTTAGGGAACTAGCAAAAGAAGAGGAAACCAAATCCAAAACAAGTAGAAGAAAGGAAATAATTAATGTTAGAGTGAAGACAAACAAAATAGAGGATAGGCAAACAATAGAGAGCATCCAAGGACCAGGGACTTGGTTCTTTGAAAAGATCAACAAAATTGACATTCCTTTAGCTAGACTGACAAAAGTAAAAATGAGAGAAGACCCAAATAACTAAAATCTGAAATGAAAGTTGGGACATTACTACCAAACTTACAGAATTAAAAAAGGATTATAACATATGAACAACTATATGCCAACAAATTAGATAATCTAAATGAAGTGGATAAATTCCTAAAAACACAATTACCAAAAACATATCAAAAAGAAATGGAAACCTTGAACATATCTCTAAAAAATAGATAGAATAAGTAGTCAAAAAACTCCCAAAAAGAAAAATCCAACAGATGGCTACACTGCATAATTGTCCCACGCATTCAAAGAATAACATCAATCCTTCTCAAACTTCTAAAAAAATAGAAGAGGGAGCACTTCTCAACTCATTCTATGGGACCAGCATTACTGTGATACCAAAGCTAGACAAAAACATTGCCAAAAAATTTACCAACTGATATACCTTATGAATACAGATGAAAACTTCTCAGTGAAATACTAGCAAACTGAATCCAATGACGTATTAAAGGGATTATATGCCATGACCAAGTAGGATTTATCCCAGGTATGCAAGTGTGGTTCAACATAAGAAAATCAATTGATATAATAAAGAATTAATAGAATGAAAGGAGAAAAAGCCACATGATCATCCCAATTGATGCAGAAAAAGTATTTGACTAAATCCAACACCCTTTCATGATTAAAAGCACTCAGAAAAGTAGGAATAGAAGGGAACTTCTTCAACATTTATTGGCATTTATGAAAAATGCACAGCTAACATGCTCAGTGGTAAAAATGGAAAGATTTTTCCCTAAGAACAGGAAGAAGACAAGAATGCCTACGCTTAGCACTGTTATTCAACATTGTAGTGGTAGTTCTAGCCAGAACACTTCGAGGGAAAACAGCATCAAAGTTGGAAAGGAAGAAGTAAAACTATCTCTATTTGCAGATATCATGATCCTATATATATAATACCCCTAAGAATCCCCCAAAAGCTACTAGAGCTAATAAACAAATTCAGCAAAGTTCCAGGGTTCAATAAGCAATGAACAATCCAAAAAGGAAATTAAGAAAACAGTTCCATTTACAGTAGTATCCAAAATAACAAAATACTTAGCAAAAATTTAACCAAGGAAGGGAGAGACTTGTAAAGTTAATACTAGAAAACATTGCTGAAAGAAATTAAAGAATACCTAATAAATCAAAAGACATCCTATATTCATGGATTAGAAGACATAATACTGTTAAGATGACAATATTCCCCAAAGAGATCTACAGATGAAATGCAATCCTTATTAAAATACCAATGGCCTTTTTTTGCAGAAATGGAAAACATGATCTCAAAATCCACACAGAATTGCAAGGGGTGCTGAATAGCCAAAACGATATCGAAAAAAAACAACAAAGTTGGAGAAATAACACTTCCAGATTTCAAAACTTACTACAAAGCTACAGTAACCAAAACAGTTTCGAACTGGCATAAATATAGACATATGGACCAATGGAATAGAATTGGGAGTCTAGAAATAAACCCAAATATCCATGGCCAATTAATTTTCAACATGGGTGCCAATGTCATTCAATAAGCGAAGAACGGTCTGTTCAATAAGTTATGCTTTGACAACTGGATATCTAGATATCAAAGAGTGACATTAGACCCCTACCTCATACCATTTCTAAGAATTAGTAACCTAAATTTAACAGCTAAAATCATAAAACACTTAGAAGAAAACAGGGGGTAAATCTTTATGACATTTGATTTGGCAGTAGATTCTTAGATATGACACCAAAAACATGAATAACAAAAGAAAAAATATATAAATTGGACTTTATAAAAATTTAAAACTTTTGTGTATCAAAAGACATTATCAAGAAGGTGAAAAGACCCTGTAATCTCAGGGACTTGGAAGGCTGAGGGGGGACATCACTTGAGGCCAGGTGTTTGAGACCAGCCTGGACAACATAGTGAGACCTCATCTCTACAAAAGTAAGAAAAATTAGCTCAGCATGGTGGCACATGCCTGTAGTCCCAGCTACTTGGGAGGCTGAGACAGGAGGGTCACTTGAGCCCAGGAGTTTGAGACTGCAGTGAACCATGATCATGCCATTGTACTCTAGCCTAGGTAACAGAGTGAAACTCCATCTGTAAAAAAAAAAAAAAAAAAAAAAATTGCAAATTATATATCTGATAATGGTCTGGTATCCAGACTATATGAATAACTCTACAAGTCAACAACAAAAAATTAACAACCCAATTAAAAAATGGCAAAAGACTTGAATAGACATTTCTCCAAAGATGATATGTAAGTGACCAACATGCACGTGAAAAGATACTTAACATTATTCGTCATTTGGAAAGTGCAAATCAGGAGATACCACTTCACACCCTCTAGGTTGGCCATAATAAAAAAAATGAAAATGAAAGTGTTGGCAAAAATGTGGAGAAATTGGAATCTTTGGAACGTTGCTAGCAGGAATGTAAATTGGTTCAGCAGTTGTGGATAACAAACAGTTTTGCAGTTCTTCAAAATTTAAACAGGGTTATGATATGATTTAGCAATTCCATTCCTAGGTATTTATCCAAAGAAATTAAAAACTGGTACTCAAACAAATACTTGTACTTGAATATTCATAGCAGTACTAGTCACAATAGCTAAAAGTTGAAAACAACACAAATGACCATCAATTAATCAATGAATAAATAAAATTTAATAGTCACGCACTGCAAAATGATGTTTTGGTCAGCGACAAACTGCATATATGATGGTATTCCCATGAGATGGTAGAGGTGAAAAATTGCTCTTGCCTAGTGACATCATAGCCATCATCATAACATCATAGCACAATGTATTACGTGTTAGTGGTGATGGTAGTGTAAACAAACCTGTGCTGGCAGTTCTATAAAAGTATAGCATATGTAATTATGTACAGTATATAGTACTAGATAATGATAATAAATGACTGTGTTACTAGTATATGATTTACTATAGTTTTAATCATTATTTTAGAGTGTATTGCTTCTACTTGTAGAAAAATGTTAACTGTAGAATAGCCTCAGGCAGGTCCTTCAGGAGGTATTCTAGAAGGCAGCACTGTTATCATAGGTGATGATAGCTCCATGTGTGTTGTCACCCCTGAAGACCTTCTAGTGGGACAAGATGTGGAGGTGGAAGACAGTGATATTGATGATCCTCACCCTGTGTAGGCCTAGGCTAATGTGTGTGTTTGTGTCTCAGTTTTTAACAAAAAAGGTTTAAAAAATAAAACAAAAATAAAATTTGTTTAAAATAGAAAAAAGCTCATAGAATAAGGATATAAACAAAATACTTTTGTACAGCTTTACAGTGTGTTTGTATTTTGACATAAGTGTTATTGTGAAACAGTCTAAACATTTTTTAAAAATTAAAGTTTATAAAAGTAACAAAATTACAGTAAGCAAAGATTAATTTATTGAGAAAAGAAAGCTTTTTAAAAATAAATTCAGTGTAGCCTAAGTATAGAGCATTTATAAAGTGTACAGTAGTGTACAGTAATATCCTAAACCTTCACATTCAACTCACCACTCACTCACCCAGAGCAACTTCCAAGTCCTGAAAGTTCCTCTATTCATGGTAAGTATCCTATACAGGCATATCATTTTTATCTTTTATACCATATTTTTACTGTACCCTTCCTATGTTTAGCCTGCACTGCTGGTGTAGTGGTATCATGCAAGATTCCCTTCCTATGTTTAGATACACAAATACTTACCATTGTGTTATAACTGCCTATACTGTTCAGTACAGTAACATTCTGTTCAGATTTGTAGCCTAGGAGCAATAGACTATACCATATAGCATAGGTGTGTAGTAGGCTGTATCATCTAGGTTTGTGTAAGTACACTCTCTGATGTTTACACAACGAAGAAATCACCTAACAATGCATTTCTCAGAATGGATCTCCATTGTTAAGTGACACATGACTGTATATGGATTCATTGAAATATTACTCATTCATAAAAAAGGAATGAGGTACAGAAATATGCTCTAGAAGATCTAGAAGAATCTCAAAAACATGTTAAGTGAAAGAAGTCATACAAAAATCACATATTGTTATGATTTCATTTATAGGAAGTATCCAGAATAGCTAAATCCACAAAGACAGCAGATTGGTGGTTGGTATGGGTTGGTGGGAGGAAATAATGGCAAGTAACTGCTTAATGTATACACGTTTTATTTTGGCATGATGAAAATGTTTTTGAATTAGATAGAGGTGGTGGTTATACAACACTGTGAATGCAGTGAATGCCTCTGAATTGTTCACTTTAAAATAGTTAATTTTATGTTATGTGAATTTCACCTCAGTTTTTAAAAATGGGTAAAGGACTCGAATAGACATTTCTCCAAGGAAGATATAAAAATGGCCAATAAGCACATGAAAAGCTGCCCCAAATCATTAGGAAATGCAAATAAAAACCACAATGAGATACTACCTCCCATATAATATTACCCAATGTTATCTACAGATTCATTGCAATTGCTGTCAAAATTCCAATATTATTTTTCACAGAAATAGAAAAAACAACCCTAAAATTCATATGGAGCAACAAAAGTCCCTGAATAGCCAAAGTTATCTTGAGAAAGCTGGAGGAATCACATTATGTGATTTCAAAGTATATTATAAAGTTTTAATAAATCAGCATGGTACTGGCATAAAAACAGACACATAGAAATAAACTCATGCATATGCAGTCAACTAACCTTCAACAAAGGTGCCAAGAATAAACAATGGGAAAAGGATAGTCTCTTCAATAAATGGTATTGGGGAAACTGGATATTCACATGCAAAATAATGTAATTGGATCCTTATCTCCCACACGTATATAAAAATCAACTCAAAATGAATTAAAGACTTAAATGTAAGGCCTGAAACTATAAAACTACTAGAGAAAAACATAGGGGAAAGGCTCCTTGACACTGGTCTTGGCAAAGATTTTATGAATATGACTCCAAAGGCACAGGCAACGAAAGCAAAAATAAACAGTTGGGACTAGATCACAATAAAAAGTCTGAAAAGAAAAGGAAACAACATAATGAGAAGGTAACCTATTTGCAAACCATATATCCTATAGGAGGCTAATATCCAAAGTATATAAGGAACTCACACAACTCAAAAGCAAAAAAATAAAAAACATCATTAATAAATGGGCAAGGGATCTGAATAGACATTTTTCCAAAGAAGACATACAAACGGCCAATAAGTACATGTAAACATACTCAGCATCACTATCAGGGAAATGCAAATCAAAACTGTAATGAGATATCACTTCACACCTGTTAGGATGGCTATTAGCAAAATGACAAGGGATAAGTGTTGGTGAGAATATCAAGAAAAGAGAACCCTTATACACTGTTGGTGAGTACAAGCCATTGTGCAAAAACAGCATGGAGATTCCTCAAAAAACTAAAAATAGAACTACTATATGATCCAGCAATTCCACTTCTGGTAATATACTCAATAGAATTGAAATCAGTATCTTGAAAAGATGATGCACTCCCTTGTTAACTGCATTTACAACAGCTAAGATATGGAAACAACCTAAATGTTGATGGATGAATGGATAGGGAAAATGTCATATATATGTATATATAACTATATATGTCATATATATGAGTATATATGAGTATGTATGTGCACATACACACACATGCATACACGCACACACACAGACAATGGAATATTATTCCGTCTTAAAAAAGGAAATCTTGTCATTTACACCAACAAAGACAAATCTAGAGAACTTTATGCTAAGTGATATAAGCCAGACACAAAAAAGACAAATATTGCATGATCTCATTTATATGTGGAATCTAAAGAAGTTGAACTCATAGAAACTGAGAGTAAACAGGTAGTTGCCAGGGGCAGAGGGTGGGGAAATGGGACAATTTTGGTCAAAGGGTACAACTTTCAGTTATGAAATGATTAAGGTATTGCTCTAATCTATGGTATGGTAACTATAGTTAATAATGTATACTTGAAATTTGCTAAAAGAGTAGATTTTAAGTTTTCTCACCACACACAAAAATGGTAAATCCATATGATGATTAATATGTTTAATTGTAGTAATCATTTTATAACATAAGCATATAACAAAACATAAAGCTATATACCTTAAATATATTATTTGTCAGTTATATCTTAGTAAAGCTGGGGGAGAAAAATGGGCAAAAGACTTGAAAAGAAATTTCTCCAAGAAGGTATATAAATGGCTAATAAGCACATAAAATGATGCAAACATCACTCACCATTGGGGAAATACAAATCAAAACCATGGTGAGACACCACTTCACATCCATTAGGATAGCTTGCTTGCTTGCTTGCTTGCTTGCTTGCTTTCTTTCTTTCTTTCTTTCTTTCTTTCTTTCTTTCTTTCTTTCTTTCTTTCAGCCTATTACGGAGGTACAAATGTTTAGGTTACATATATTGCCCTTGCCCCACCCGAGTCAGAGCTTCAAGCATGTCCATCCCCTAGACAGTGCCTTTTTTAAAAAAAAAGAAAATAGCAAGTGTTGGCAAAGATGTGGAAAAATTGGAAAACTTGTACACTGTTGGTGGGAAGGTAAAATGATACAGCTGCTGTAGAAAACATGGTGCTTTCTCAAGAAATTAAGAATAGAATTACCAAATTATTTAGCAATTCTTCGTTTTGGTATATAGCCAAAAGAATTGAAAGCAGAGTCTCTAAGAGATAGCTGTACACCCATGTTCATAGCAGCATCATTCACAATAGCTAAAATGTGGAAACAACTCAAGTGTTCACCAACAGATGAAT
>NW_012153286.1:340458-373633 GCF_000956105.1 Propithecus coquereli | reverse complement strand
ACCAGCTTTAGGTTTTCTTGATCAACTCATTTTCTTAGCTTTGTGGGTTTTTTTAAGTTTCTGCATTTCTCTCTTTATTATTTCTTCTTTTTGTGTTTTATTGTTCTAGTCTTATTTTTATTCTAAATTCTTGAAGTGAAAACTAAGTTTATTTTCTGTCTTTATTGTTTTCTAGTAAATACATTTAAGGTCATAAGTTTTCCTCCTCACTTTGGCCCCATGAGTTTTGATATGTAATATAGTACAATAGTTCCAATGTTTTTTTGTTTGTTTACTTGTAGATCATTTGTATTTTAAGTTTTTGTTTTATTTTCAACCCAAGAGTTATTTAGAAGTGCATTTTTAAATTTCCAAGTGTGTAGGGATTTTTTGGGGGGTGATATTATGTTAATATTTAATAATACATTATGGTAACTGTGGCCTGTGTGATATCAGCTTTATGGATATTTTTTACAGTATTTCCTTTGTTACCTAGAATGGGGGTCCACAAACTATACTGTGTAGGCTAGATTGGCCTGGGGCCTATATTTGTAAATCAAGTTTTATTAGAACATAACCACACCCATTTGTTTACATATTGTCTATGACTCCTTTCCAGCTATGATTGCAGAGCTGAGTGGTTGTAACAGAGATCCTGTGGCACACACAGTCTGAAAATACTTAACCTTAAAAGTTTGCTGATCCCTGACTCAAAACATAGTCAATTTTTGTGACTTTTTCATATGGGTTGAAAGTATGTGTATTTTCCCTTGGGTATAAGTTCTTTACCTCCCTGTTAGAATAAGCTTAAGTTGTATTATACCAATTCTTATCTCTTTCCTCAATGCTCGTAGTTTTGATTATAGACATCTCAGAGAGATCTGTATAAACCTCCCATCACAATTAAATTTGTCCACTTCTCATACTTTATTCAGGGTTAGCTTTATATCCTTTGAAGCTGTTTTGTTAGTGTATAGTGTATAAAGGTCATAACTATTATTTTTTTCTGCTGTGTTTTTCCTTTATACAATATGAAATAGCCCTCTCTGTCCTACTTATTTATTTATTCCTTGAATTGTTTCTTTCTAAAGAATATCATGAATCCTGTCAAGATTAGTTTCAGCAGCATATATTTTTAAAAAACTAAATAAGAACTAAAATGAATTTAACCAAGAAAGATTATTTCTTTCTTGGGTAAAAGAAATCTGGAGATAGATATCCCAGAGCTCTGCAGTGTCATCAGGGCCCCAGGCTCCTCTCTTCTGCTTCATCAACTTGGTATATGGTTTCCATCCTAAGGTCCCCTCATGGTCCACAAGACTTCTGGAACTCCAGCCAGCACATCTCCATTGAGGGCCAGAAGGAAGAGGAAAGGTAGAAGGGCAAAAAGGGTGCTGTCCCAGCTCAGCTGATTTCCAATAAGTGACCTTCCCAGAAGTCCCAGAAAACAATTCTACTTCCATCTCATTTGCAGAACTTAGTCAAGTGGCCCTACCCTGAGCTACCAAGGAGGCTAGGACATTTAGTCTTTTACTTCAGGTAGCTCTGTCTTGGCTAAAACTTGGCATTTTGTTATCAAGGAGGAAGGTGAGAATGAACATTTGGAATAGGCAGCCAGCAATCTCTGCCACTGACTGTTGCATATTGTAGTTCTTGTCATTAGCATTTATTTGCCTGTTATAACCTTTTCTGTTCCTTTATTTTCAACCTTCCTCAGTTATTTTGTTTCAGGCATGTCTCTTGTAAAATATTGCAAGATCTTGAGTTATTTGGTTTTAAACAATCAGAACATCTGTCTTTTAATAGGTACGTGTAATGCATTCGTTTTATTACTATTGCTGATATATGTGGCAGTATTCCTGCCATTATCTTTTTTACTTTCTGTTTGCCATGCTGTCAATTTAATTCTTTTCCCCTTTCCTGCCACTTGTTGGATTGATTGAGTTTTCTGCCATCTTATTTTTCTGTCTTAGAAATTGTCCTTAATGTATCAATTTTTTGTTATTTTTCTTAAAGTTCTTTTAGTGTTCTGTTTTGAAATAATTTCAGATTTACAGAAAAGTGGTAAGAATAGTAGAAAGGATTCTTGTATACCCCTCTTGCAAACTCCCCAAATGTCAGAATTCTGTTGCATTTCCATTATCATTTTTTTCTATTTATATGTATGTATATTTTTCCTGAACCCTTTGAGAATAAGTTGCACACATTAAGGCATTTCCTTAGGCATTTCTTAAAGAACAAGGACATTCTCTTATATAACCACAATATAATTGTCAATATCAGGAAATTAAAATCCAGATAATACTATTATGTAATCCACAGATAGTATTCAAACGTCACCAATTTTCCTAATATCCCTTATAACAGAAGGAAAAAACCTTTATTCTGGGCCAGGATGCAGTCCAGATTCACCCATTGCCTGTAATTGTCTTGGCTAGTTAGTCTCTTTTGATCTGAAACAGTTCTATATCTTTTGTGACCTTAACATTTTTGAAGACTACAGACCAGTTATTTTAGAAAATCCCTCATTTTGGATTTGTTCATGTTTTATGGTGATTAGATGCAGATTATGCACTTTTGACAACACTGAAGTGATGTGTTCTTCTTGATGATTTGTATCAGGAGGCACAAATTTGTTCCATTACTGGTGATTTTATTAATAACTTTGACCATGTGCTTAAGGTAGTATCTAGTAGGTTTTTCCACTGTAAAGTTACTATTCTTCCCTTTCAAATTAATAAATAGTCTACCCTCTGTATCCATGGGTTCCATATCCATGGATTCCATATCCATGGATTCAACCAATCACAAATAGAAAATATTTGAAAAGAAATTGTGTCTATATTAAACATATACAGACTTTTTCCAGTAATTATTCCATAAACAATACAGTATAATAACTATTTACATAACATTACATTGTATTATGTATTACAAGAATTCTAGAGATGATTTAAAGTATATGGGGGGATTAACATAGGTTATATTCAAATACTGTACCATTTTATATCAGGGACTTGAGCATTTGAGGATTTTGGTGTCTGCAGGAGGTCAAGACTAATACCCCACAGATACTGAGAAATGACTGTATCTTGTGGGGAGTTTTATCATTCATCAATGATTCTTTATTAAATTATTTATTACTAAGATGGCTGTCAAATGGCAATGTTCTAATTCCATCATTCCTTCTATATTTACTAGGTGACATTCTACTCCAAGAAAGAGCTTTCCTTTCTTCCCATTTGGTTATTCATTTATTTATTTATATTGGATATTAGTATGAACACCTGAATTCTTATTTTATTCAGTGGGTTTAATCCACTATCAGTGGGTTTAATCCACTACTATCATTAGTTATTTTGAGGCACATTGTTTCAGAATCAACTAGTTGGAGCTCCTCCTGTGTTCTTTTGACATGTTCCCATCCTTCTTTGGGTACTACTGGACTTTCTGGCACAAGAAGATGTTCCAGGTTCATCTTGTTCTTTCCGGTACCCAGCCTGGATTCAGCATTTCTCCAAAGAACCTTGGTTTCTTTTATTTTTTTAACAGCTTTATTGAGATACAGTTGACATGATAAAATACACGTTTAAAATATACAATTTGATAAGTTTTGACATGGATACACCTGTGAAACCATTGCTATCATCAAGATAATAAAAATGTCCCTCACCTCTAAAAGTTTTCTTGTACTCCTTGAAAAGCGTTCATAATAGTCTCTTATCCTTTTTTTATCTATAAAATCTATAGCAATGTCATCTCTCTCATTCCTATATTGGTAATTCAAGTCTTCTCTCTCATCTTTATATTGATAATTTATATCTTTTTTCTGGTAAGTCTGGCTATATAGACTTAACAATTTTATTGAATATTTCAAAAAAATCATTGGTTTCATTGATTTTCTCTATTTTTCTATTTACTGTTCCATTTATGTCCACTCTGATCTGTGTTATTTCCTTCTTTCTGCTCACTTCGAAGTTCATTTTTCTTCTTTTTCTAGTTTTTTAAGGTGGATGGAAGTTGAGTTCATTGATTTGAGACCTTTCTTCTTTTCTTATTTAAGTGTTGAGTGCTATCAGTTTCCTTCTAAGTACTGCGTTAGTTGTATCCCACAAGTTTTGGTTTGTGTTTTTGTTTTTATTCAGCTCAAAATACTTTTTAATTTTCCTTTTGACTTTCTTATTGATCCATAAGTTATTTATAAATGTGCTATTCAGTTTCTAAATACTTTGGGATTTTCCTAATATTTTCCTGTTGTTGATTTCTAATTTAATTCCACCGTGGTCAGGAAAAAAACTTTATGTGACTTGAATACTTTTAAAATTATTGACAGTGTTTTATGGCCCAGAATATGGTCTATACAGGTGAATATTTTTGTGTCTACACTTGAAAAGGATATGTATTCTGCTGTTGGGTGGAGTATGCTACAAATATCAATTAGGTCAAGTTGTTTTATAGTGTTGTTAAAGTCTTTATCCTTACTTATATTTTTGTCTATTTGTTCTATCAGTTATTGAGAGAAATGTATTGAAATCTGTAACTGTAATTGTGAATTTGTATATTTATTCTCATAGTTCTATCAGTTTTTAATTAATATCTTCTGAAGCTCTGTTATTAGGTGTATACATGTTTAAGATTCTGTCTTTATTACAAATTGACCTTTTTTCACTGAAATTACCCTCTTTTTTTAACTTTGTGTACTGTTTTTTTTAATTTAAGGATATTATGGGGGTACAAACCTTTTTGGTTACATGTTATGACTTTGCCACACCCAAACCATGATTTGAGGCATGCCCTTTCCCCCCACAACACTCACTGCATCCATTAGTTGTGAGTTTACCCACCCCCAACCCCCAACCCCCAAAGAATATCACTACTGTGTGAGCACCTTAGTGTTGATCAGTTAGTGCCAATTTGATGGCGAGTACATGTGGTGCTTATTTTTCCAGTCTTGTGATACCTCACTTCGGAGGATGGGTCAAGCTCTATCCAGGAAAATATTAGAGGTGCTAGATCACCATCGTTTCTTATAATTGAGTAGTATTCCATTGTATACATATACCATATTTTATTAATACAATCATGGATTGATAGGCACTTGGGTTGTTTCCACGTCCTTGCAACAGTGAATTGTGCTGCCATAAACATTCGAGTGCAGATGTCTTTATTATAGAATGTCTTTTGTTCCTTTGGGTAGATGCCTAATAGTGCTATTGCTGGATCAAATGGTATTTCTATTTTTAGCTCTTTGAGGTGTCTCCAAATTCTTTTCCACAGAGGTTGCACTAATTTGCAGTCCCATCAGCAGTGTAAGAGTGTTCCTATCTCTCCACATCCTTGCCAGCATTTGTTGCTTTGGGGTTTTTTAATAAAGGCAAATCTCACTGGGGTTAGGTGATACCTAATTGTGGTTTTGATTTGCATTTCCCTAATGATTAGAGATGTTGAGCATTTTTTAATATGTTTTCTGGCCATTATTCTGTCTTCTTTTGAAAAGTTTCTGTTCATTTCCTTTGCCGACTTATTGATGGGATTGTTTGATTTTTTTCTTGTTGATTTTCTTAAGTTCTATATAGATTCTTGTTATTAGTCCTTTATCAGATGTGCAAATATTTTCTCCCATTCTGTAGGTTGTCTATTCACTCTAAGGACAGTTTCCTTGGCTATGCAGAAACTTTTTAATTTGATCAGGTCTCATTTATTTATTTTTGTAGCTGCTGTGATTGTTTTGGGGGTCTTCAAAAATTCTTTGCCTAGGCCGATGTCTGAAAGAGTCTTCCCTACATTTTCTTCTAGGATTCTTAAGGTTTCATGCCTTAGGTTTAAGTCTGTTATCCATCATGAATTGATTTTTGTTAGAGGTGAGAGGTGGGGATCCAGTTTCAATCTTCTGCATGTAGTTATCAAGTTTTCCCAGCACCATTTATTGAAAAGAGATTCTTTTCCCCAGTGTATATTTTTGTCTATTTTGTCAAAGATTAGATGACAATGTGCGAATGGTTTCATCTCTGGATTCTTAGTCCTATTCCGAAGGTCTATGTCTCTGTTCTTGTGCCAGTACCTGCTGGTTTAGTTACTATAGCCTTGTAGTACAGCTTGAAGTCTGGTAGACGGATACCTCCCAGTTTGTTCTTTTTGCTTAAGATTGCTTTGGCTACACGAGGTCTTCTCTGGTTCCATACGAAGCGTAGAATTATTTTTTCTAGATCTGTAAAGAATGATGATTGTACTTAGATAGGGATTGCATTAATTCTGTAGATCACTTTAGGTAGTATGGACATTTTAACAATGTTGATTCTACCAATCCATGAGTAAGGTAGATTTTTCCATCTGGTTATATCCTCTACAATTTCTTTTCTTAATGTTTCATAGTTCTCCCTGTGTATGTCTCTTACATCTTTTGTTAAATATATTCCTAGATATTTAATTTTCTTTGAGGCTATTGTAAAAGGTACTGCGTTTTTGATTTGAATTTTGGCTTGACTGTTATTGGCGTATATGAATGCCTCTGATTTGTGTGTATTTATTTTGTATCCTGAGACTTTACTGAATTCATTTATCAATTCCAGGAGTCTCTTGGTTGAATCCTTGGGGTTTTTTAGGTATAATATCATATCATCAGCAAAGAGTGAGAGTTTGATTTCTTCTGCCCCCATTTTATACCCTTAATTCCCCTCTCTTGTCTAATTGCTCTAGCAAGGACTTCTCTTTATCCCCGTTAATGTTCTTTGCTCCAGAATAGACTTCGTCTGATATTAGTACAGCCACACCAACTCTCTTGAGTATTGTTAGCATGTTGTATCTTTTTACTTTTAACCTGTGTCTTTAAATTTAAGGTAGGGCTCTTGTCTTATACAGTTGGGTCTTCCTTTTTTATCTAATCTGACAGTCTTTGCCTTTTAATTGGCATATTTAGATCCTTTACATTTAATATGATTATTGATGTGGCTAGGTTTAAATTTTCCATCTTCCTATTTTCTGTTCATCTCTTCTGATTTTTGTTCACTTTTTCCTCTTTTTCATTCTTTCTTTTGGATAAATTGAGTAATTTATGTTTATTAGCAAGGCCCATCGCTTCAACAGAATTGAATAATTTTTCTAATTCCTTTTTATCTCCTTTGTAAGGTAATTAGCTATAGTTCTTTGTTGTATTATTTTAGTGGCTGCTTTAGGGTTTATCACAGCATCTCTCAACATTGGCACTATTGACATTTTGGGTCAGAGAATTGTGTATGTGTGAGGGGTGTTATTCTGTGCATTATAGGATGTTTAGCAGCATTCCTGATCTCCACTCACTAGTGCCAGTAACATCTTTTTGGTTGTCACAATAAAAAACATCTCTAAATGTTGCCAAATGTTATCAGCAGGAAAAAATTACCAATGGTTGAAAACAACTAGTTTATAATATACATCTTTTACTTACCACAGTCTGCCTTCAAGTGATATTATACTAGTTCACATATACTATAAGAATCTTGCAACATTATACTTCCATTTCCCTGCTCCTGGCCTTTGTGCTAGTATGGTCATATATTTTACTTGTATGTATGTTATAAACTATTAATAATATGTTAATTAGTTTTATTTTAAACAGTTGGTTATATTTTCAAGAAATTTAAATAAAAAAATCTTTGTATTTGACTATATAGTTACCATTCTTAGTTTGTCTATATAGTTACCACTCTTCATTTCTTTCTTTCCATCTGGTATCATTTTCTTTCTTCTTGAAGGACATCCTTTAATATTTCTTATAGTATTGCTGTATTGATACTGTATTCTTTTGACTTTTTTATTTCTAAAAAATGTCTTTACTTTGTGTTCATTTTTTGAAAGATATTTGCAGTGGGTAAAAAACTCTAGGTTGCCTTTTTTTGCTTTCAGAACTATAAAAATATTTCTCCATTTTCCAACAAGAAAGTGGCTGTCATCTTTACCTTTGCTCCTCTCTATTTAATGTGTTCCTTTTTGGGCTTCGTTTAAGATTTTCTTTTTATCACTGGTTTTAAACTATTTGATCATAGTGTACCATGGTGTAATTGATTTCATATGTCCCATGGTTGGGTTTCATTGAACTTCTTAGACCTGTGGATTTGTATTTTCCATCAAATTTAGAAAAAAAAACTTTAAGCTATTATTTTCACCAGTTCTTTCTGTCCCATTTTCTCCTCTCCTTTAGGTATTGCAATTAAACATATATTTGGCCTCTTGACAATGTCTCACAGTTCACTGATGCTGTTCATTGCTTTTCAGTCATTTTTTTCTATCTGTGACTTATTTTGTATAGTTTCTATTGCTGTCTTCTAGTTTACTAATCTTCTGCAATGTTTAATTTACTGTTAATCCTATCCACTGTACTTTTTAATATCAGGCATTGTGATTTTCATCTCTAGAATTCTGATTTGGATCTTTTTTTATTTCTTCCTGTCTCTATGTAACAGGTCCAATCTTTCCTCTAGCTTCCTGAACATATAAACTAGTTATAATGGCCATTTTAATGTCTTTGTCTACTAATTCTTATTACTAAATCAGTATCATTGCTGGGTCAATTTCAAATGATGTTTTTTTCCTCATCATGGGTTGGACTTTTTTGCTACTTTGCATGCTTGGCAATTTTTGATTGGATGCAGACATTGTGATTTTTACCTTATTGGGTACTAGATATATTTATATTCCTAAAAATATTCTTGGGCTTTGTTTTGAGATACTGTTACGTTACTAGGAAGCAGTTTTATCTCTTCAGATCTTGGTTTTAAGCTTTATTAGGCAAAACAAAGCAGTGTTTAGTACAAAGTTCATTTTTCCCCACTGAGGCAAGATTCTTTTTTTTAGTACTCTGATGCCTCCAGAATTATGAGATTTTCTATTCAGGCTATTGTAAATAAGTGCTATTCCTGGCCCTGTGTATATTTTGTGGTCAGTTTCCTTTTATCCCTTTAGGTTGTTCTTTCCCTGACTGTCAGTAGTTTGTTCACTCACACACCCTGATCAGTTGTCAACTGAATGCTTGAAGAGGATCCTCCAAAGATCTCTGGAGTTCCCTCCCTGTGCAGCTCTCTCCTCTGCAGTACTTTGCCCTGCAAACTCAAGCTGCCTTGGCTTTCCCAGAGCCTCAGCTCCATCTTCCCAACTCAGGGAGACTGCCAAGCTCTACATGGCAGTTCCCCTTCCTGTGCTGCAGCCTGGAAACTTTTTCTAGTTTACCATGAGTTCAATCTGATAACTCCAATTCCATTCCCACACCTTAGGGTTCATTCTAGCAGTCCCCCTTTCCATATTTGCAACTTTTTTCTCCAACAGAGAGAAACCTTGCTTCTGCTATCTGCAATATGTTTACTTATTGCTCAGTCTTAGAATATACAAAAAATAGTTTCAGAATTGCTAACCTATATCATTGTGAAAAACAAGCCTAATAACTAGAGATTAAAATTGGTTTACACTTGTTTTTATTAGTTATAATTAGTGTAATAATTATAACTAATAAAAATATAGTTCTTTTTATTAAGTATAATTAACATGCAAAAATTGCATATTTAATGTGTACATTTTGATGAGTTTGGACATATGTCCAAGAGTATATACTCAAAATAATGTGTTCACAGTTATCTGGGTTTGGTCTTTTTTTCTCCACACCACTTCAGTGTGGTTATATTATTCATTTGAAAGACAGTTTTTCTTATTTGTTTTTCATTTTAGGATTTTTTTCTAACCCATACTTCTTTTTTCCCTTTGGAGTATATGAATTATAAACATGGTTCCAAAAGTCAAAAGTCAGAACTATATAGTTTAGAGTTTATTTTGCATATGCTGATATGGATCTAATATTATCTCTTTCCAAATGGTTATCCAACTGACCTAAAACCAATGATTAAAAAGTTTATCTTCACACCTGTGATTTTAGATGCCACTTTTTCTCATATACAAAAATTCCCTATTCACTTGGATCCATTTCTGTACTTTCTATTCTGTCTTGCTGTCCATTTATTTACTAATATGACATTAATTATAGTGGCTTTATAGTATGTTTTACTATTTGTAAGGCTAGTCTCTATTGCAGTTTTTCTTTTTCAGGGTTTCCCTGACTATTCTTACAAATTTTGTTTTTCATGTGAACTTTATTATCAACTCATCTAGCTCTATAAAAATGTTTTTTGATATTTCTATTGAGACTGTGTTAAATTTATAAATTAATTTGTAATTAATCTTTATGATACTGCATTGTCCCATCCAAGAACACTGGGTATCTTTCCATTTGCTCTTGTCTACTTTTGTGTCTTTTAAGAATGTTAAGTTGTTCTCATATATATTTTGCATATTTATTGTTGAAATTTATTCCTAAGTATTTTATCTTCTTTTTTGCTTTTGTAACTGTGTTTGTTTTTTCCATTATATCCTCTGTTTTTTGTTTGTATATTTGAAGGCTATTACTTCTGTATGTAAATTTTTACCTTCCTGAATTCTTTTAATCTTTGAGTTAATTTTACCTTTTATTCTCTAGAGCTTTCCAGATAAATATCACATCCCATCTGTAAACAGAAATATTTTTACTTCTTATCCAACTGCTATTCCTCTAATTGATTTCTTATGTTCAGTTACATTGCCTAATATTTCCTTTACAACATTAAATAGTAGTGGAAATAGTAGGCAATCTTGCTTTGTTTCTGATCCTTGTGGAAATTTCTGTAGTATTTCTACATTAAGAAAGACTGTATTCAGGACTAAGGTATACATACTTTTCATATTAAGAAAATATCCATAAATTCCTACTTTCTGCTTTTATTCTGTGTTTTAATCAGAAATAGGTGTTGAATTTTGTTAAGTTTTTCACTGTCTATCTATGGAGGTAATTACGATTTTCCTTAGATCTATTAATATGGTGTATTAGGCTGGGTGTGCTGGCTCATGCCTGTAATCCTAGCACTCTGGGAGGCTGAGGCAGGAGGATCGCTTGAGGTCAGGAGTTCAAGACCAGCCTGAGCAAGAGTGAGACCCTGTCTCTACTAAAAATAGAAAAATTAGCTGGGCATGGTGGCGAGTGCCTGTAATCGCAGCTACTCAGGAGGCTAAGGCAGGAGAATCACTTGAGCCCAGGAGTTTGAGGTTGCCGTAAGCTAGGCTGGTGCCATTGCACTCTATCCTGGGCAACAGAGTGAGACTCAGTCTCAAAGAAAAAAAATTTAATATAGTGTATTATATTATTGATAATAGTTTTACTACTATTGAGCCAATCTTGCCTTCCTGGAAAACAATTTAGGTTACGATATATCTTGATGTGATATTGGATTATGTTTGCTTATATTTTATTTAGTACTTTTTCATCAATAATCATAAGTGCTATCTTTCTGGAATATTCTTTTTTTTGTACTATCTTTATGAGATTTAGGTATCTATATTACACGCATATTTGCTTTGTTAGAATTGTTTAGAGTTTTCTTTCACTTTCTAGGCTCTGGCACAATGTATGTAGTACTGAGGACAATCTATGCTTTGATAATTCCCTAATGAAATCAACTGGGCCTTTTATTTTTTGTGGGATAGTTCTTTGATATATTTCTCTATTTCTGCTGTGGGAATTGATCTGTTTATGCTTTCTGTCTATAATAGGGTCAATTTTGATAAAGTGTATTTTCCTAAGAAATTATTCATTTTACCTGGTTTTCAAATTTATTTACATAGAGATCTGTCTGCCAGATAGTCTGTTATGATATTTTAAATCTCTTCTATTTCAAAAGTTATCTCTCCTTTATCATTTCATACTTTGTATATTTGTGCTTTTTCCTTTTTTCCTTGGTTATGTTAGCTAGTGGTGTGTCAGTTTTGTTAATTTCCCCTGAAACAATAATTTTCATTTAGTTATTTTTTCTATTCCTTACTTTATTAATTTTTTTATATTTATTAATTCCTTCCTTATGTTTTATTCTGGTTACTTTTTTGTGCTTTGTCTTTGTGTTTGGAGGTTGGAATTTAATATTTTTGGTCTTTCATTATTATTGATATATGTACGTAAGGCTGTGAATCTCTGCTGATGTTTGTTTTAAATATATCCTATAGATGCTGACAAGTAGCATTTTCATTTTCATTACTTTTTAATAAGTTATGTAATTTTACTTTCCCTTTCACTCACCCATTGTGCTGCCGTCTTCCTTCCCTTCAATCTGGTATCCATGCTGTAGCCTTTACAAAATGGTCGTGCTCCCTAATACTCTCAGAATAAAGTCCCAAATTTGCAGCTTTTCACAGTTTTCTTATTTCTCCAGCCGTGTACTCTCTCAGTTGTGTATATGCTCACTCAGTCTACAGTATCCTTTCTCCTTATACTACCTGGGCAATGTCTACTCAATTTTGAAGATGAAGATCAAATTTAGGCATCTTTCTCTGATACCTCTTAACTACCAATACCACTCCAGTTAAGCATTCCTCCTGGAAACTTAATAGAATCCCATACTTCCTTTGTCATAATACTTATAACATTATATTTTAATATTTTTTCTTTCTACTAACATTGTAAGATCCTTGAAACAAAGCTTACCTTTTTATCACTGTTGCCATGATACTTAAATAAATATCTGTTTAATGTCCCTTCAGCTGTAGACTTCAAAACTAGTATTTTAAGACGTATATTCTGACCTGTGAGCTCTAGCATACTCTAGATCTTCTTTGTCATGAACTTAGTTTGGATGGTGGTGTTAGTTTTTCAATTGAAGTGTAACACACATACAGAAAAGTATACAAATTGTAAGTGTCCAGCTTAATTTTCACAAAGTGAAAAGACACCTATGGAACCGTAACACAGATCAGCTCTATGAATTTTCACAAAGCAAACGTGCCTATGAAAGTGCAACACGTATTAAGAGCCGAGGCTGGCGGGCATCGGGGGCAGAGCGGTGCCATGCACTATGAGAGTTCGCGGCCAACTGCTCCTTTGTTTTCCCCGCTGCTGTCGCAGCCATCTATAGTCAGTGTTCTAGAGAGAGAGGGGATGGTGGGCCGGAACAGTGCCCTCGCCACCAGTGTATGTGGGGCCCTTTTCATCAGGTATTGCATTTACTTCCATCGCAAGAGAGAGTGACCCCAACTTCAAGAACAGGGTTCAAGAACGAAGAAAGAAACAGAAGCTTGCCAAGGAGAGACCTGGGCATTCCAAGTTACCCGAGCTTAAAGATGCTGAAGCTGTTCAGAAATTCTTCCTTGAAGAAATACATCTGGGTGAACAGTTACTAGCTCAAGGTGAATACAAGAAGGGTGTGGACCATCCTACAAACATAATTGCCGTGTGGACAGCCACAGCAGTTACTGCAGGTGTTACAGAAAACTCTTACACCACCAGTGTTCCAGATTGCTTCTGACTAAGCTCCGGACAATTAGAGAATTGTAAGTGCTCAGAGCTTGGCTGAAGATGATGTGGAATGAGAAACAAATGCCAACATAATAAAATCTCAGTTAAGGCCGGGCGCGGTGGCTCACGCCTGTAATCCTAGCACTCTGGGGGGCCGAGGCGGGCGGATTGTTTGAGCTCAGGAGTTCGAAACCAGCCTGAGCAAGAGTGAGACCCCATCTCTACTAAAAAATGGAAAGAAATTAATCGGACAACTAAAAATACATAGAAAAAAATTAGCCGGGCATCCTGTAGTCCCAGCTACTCGGGAGGCTGAGGCAGAAGGATTGCTTGAGCCCAGGAGTTTGAGGTTGCTGTGAGCTAGGATGACGCCATGGCACTCTAGCCTGGGTAACACAATGAAACTCTGTCTCAAAAAAAAAAAATCTCAGTTAAAAATATTTTAAAAATTCTTAACTTGGAAGTTGAGCATCTCTGGGGGAATAAGGGCATACACGCTTGTTATGGACTATCCTACACTGAAATCTAACAAAGTTAATGTTTACTTCATATCCATTTGTCTGTTTATTTTTCCCAGTGAAAGTGTGTTTTGATAGAGAGCTTTTCATTTTATAAATACATTGTGAGTTAATGAAAAAAAAAGAAAAGGAAAGAAAAGAAATAGAACTGTACCGGCGCTCCAAAAGCCTATTTTGTGGCTTCTCCCAGCTGTTATCCCCTCCCTCCTTTACAAAGGTAACCATTATCTTTATTTCTAACAACACAGGTTCTCTGTTTTTGAATTTTTATATAAATGGGAAAATACAGTAAGTACAGTTTTGTGTATGGCTTCTTTCACTCAATATCTGATATATTGTGTATATCAGTAGTTAGTTTATTGCTATGTACTATTTCATTGTCAGAATTTACCACAACTTACTTATCTATTCTCCTGTTGTTAAGCATTTGGGTTGTTTCCAGTTTGGGGCTATCATAGATAAAGCTGCTATGAAAACAATCCTTATATGTGCCTCCTGTTGCACATGTGCATGCATATCTTTTGGGTATGTACGTAGAAGTGGAATTGCTGAATTATCACTTTAGTAAAATATGTCGCAGAGTTTCCCAAAGTTATTGTACAAATTCACATCCCTGCCAACAGTGTTTGAGGTTTTTCATGGCTTAGCAGCTTCACTGACAATTAACGTTTTCTGACTTTTTCATTTTTTGCAATTCTAACGAGTATGCAGTGGTATCTCATTGTGGTTTTAATTTGCATTTCCCCAGTGACTAATTAGGTTAAGTACCTTTTAAAATGTTTATTGGCCTTTTGGATAATTTCTCATGTATAAGTCTCATTCATTTTTCTTTAACTTTCTTATTACTTGGAAAGACTTCTAACATATTCTGGATACAAGCTCTTTGTCAGCTGTACCTATTCCAAGTATCTTCTCTGTCTCCCTGACCTGGTAATGGTATCATTTGATGAGCCTAAGTTGTTTATTTAATATAATAGTCCAGGTTATCTTTTTATCTTTTCAATCTACTACTTTTAAGTGTCCTATGCTATTTACTAAATCTTTCTTTACCCCGAAGAGATGGTGCTTTATTTAACCACTGATATTTAAATCTATAATCCAATTAGTGCTGACTTTAGGATGTGAAGTGTGATGGGAGTCAAGTTTCCTTTTTTCCCATATGTGTATCCAATTGACATAGCACCATTTATTGCTGCCTTGCCACTTTGGCTTAAATCAAGTGTCCATATATGTATGGGTACATTTCTGGACTCTAGTCCATTCTATTTTTGTCTATGTGTCTATCCTCATGCCATTAATACACTATATTAATTATTGTAGTTTTATAATAAGTCTTAATATCTGGTAGTGTTAGTTCTCCCCTTTGTTGTTCTTCAAGATTATCTTTGCTGTTCTTGGCCCTTTATAATCACATATAAATTTTAGGATCAGCTTGTTGATTTCCACAAGAAAACCTGCTGAGATGTGTCAGCTGAGATTTGGCTGGGATAGGATCGGATCTATTTATCAATTTTATGCATCCCTCCATTTATTTAGATTTTACTTATTTTCTCTCAATAATATTTTCTATTTTTCAGTGCAGAGGTCTTACACATCTTTCATTTAAATTATTCTTAAGAATTTGGTGTTTTATGCTATTATAATTGGTATCTTTTCAAAATTTTTATTTTCTAATTAGTGCTGGTTATTTAGATAGTAAGTTGATATATGTATATTGACATTATACCCAGCAGCCTTGCTAAATGTACTTATTGATTCTAATGATTTATCTGCAGATGTTGTTTCCTTGGGATTTTCTATGTAAACAATCATGTCTTGCATAAATAAGGGCAGTTTAATATCACCCTGTCCAATCCTTATACCTTTTTATTTCTCTTTCTTGCCTTATGCTGGCTCAGTCTTCCAGTAAAATTTTTGAATGAGATGTCAAAGAGAATGCTTTCAAAATTTCCCCATTATCTCTGATGTTTACTGCAGATTTCCTGTAGGTAGCCTTTATTATAATAAGGAAGTTCTATTCTATTCCTAGTATTCTAGGAATAGAATAGGCTCTTTTCTAGGAATAGGAATAGAAAGGCTCTTTCTCATGAATGAGCATTGAATTTTATCAACTGCTCCTCCTGCATTTATTAACATAATCATATGATTATTTTCCCTTACTCTTTTATTGTGGTAAATTATATGAACTGATTTCTGAATCTGAAACCAACCTTGCATTCCTTATTCATTATGTATTATCTTTTTAATGTATCACTGGATTCAGTAGGCTAATCTTTTTAGGAATTCTATAACTTTGTTCATAGCTGAGATTGATCCATAATTTTCTTTTCTTTAAACACCCTTGCTAGATTTTGATATCAGGGTTATGCTGGCTGCATAATACAAAGTAGAAAGTGTTCCCATATCTCAGTTTTTTGTGCTAGTTTGTGTAAGTTTGGTATTCTTTTTTCTTAAAATGTTTGATAGAATAGAACGGATTAGCAATCTTGGTATGGAATTTTTTAATGAAAAATTTTAAATTACGAATTCAATTTCTTTAAAAAAAAACATAGGACTATTCTGATTTTCTGTACCTTTTTAGTTTTGACAAGCTGTACTTTTCCAGGAATTTATCCTAGAAATTTTATTTACATTGTTCACAGTATTTTCTTATCCTTTTAAAGTTTGTAGGATCTGAAGTGATTTCCCCTTTTTCATTCCTTACATTGGTAATTTTTGTGTTCTCTGTTTTTTCCTTGATCAGTCTTGCTGGGGATGTATTAAATTTATCAATCTTTTCAAAAGAGCCATAAATGTTACTTTAAGCACTGCTTTAGGTATATCCAGAATTTTTATTTTTTTAAAAAATATACTTCAGTTCAAAATATTTCCTAATTACCTTTGTGATTTATTTTTTGATGCAGTAGTTATTTAGAAGTATATAACTGAATTTCAAGTCATTGGATAATTTCACACATAAGATGAACTCAACACATGCTACCCCCATATTTCACTGAACTCAACTATAAAACCTGGACAGAAGGCTAGGCCAGCTATTTGTGAACTCTGGAAAGCAAATAACAGTCAGATGGGGGAAGGACTTCAAAATTCAAAATATCACAGAAGTGGTGGTATAAACAAGATCCAAAGTCTCATAACATAATATCCAAAATAGCTGGGATACAAATCAATATTACTCAACATATGAAGAACCACAGAAATCTCATCTTGTATGGGAGAAGAAAATCAGCAGACACAAAAGGCAAGATGACACATACGTTGGAACTATCTAACAGGACTTTAAAAGCAGCCATTGTGAAAATGCTCAAACTATCAAACACAAAAGTGTTGATACTAATATTTAAAAAGAGAGTATCCAGTGAGATTTAGAAGATAAAAGAACCAAATGGAAATTTTAGAATCAAAAAATATAATAACCACAATTTAAAAATTCACTAGATTATAAGTGAGAACACAGTACAGATGACAGAGGAGTCAGTGAACTTGAATATAGGTCAATAGAATTATCCAATGTGAACGACGGGCAGGGAAAAAAAAATGGGTAATAAGGAACAGAACTTTGGGAACCTGTAGAAAAACAGTAAAAGGTGGCAAAGGATAGATATATAAATCAATGGAATAGAATTGAGAGTCCATAAATAAACCTATACATTTATAGTCAAATGATTTTCTTTCTTTCTTTCTTTTTTTTTTTTTTTTTTTGAGACAGAGTCTCACTCTGTTGCCCAGGCTAGAGTGCCGTGGCATCATCTTAGCTCACAGCAACCTCAAACTCCTGGGCTCAAGTGATCTTCCTGCCTCAGCCTCCCGAGTAGCTGGGACTACAGGCATGTGCCACCATGCCCGGCTAGTTTTTTCTATGTATTTTTAGTTGTCTGATTAATTTCTTTCTATTTTTAGTAGAGATGGGGTCTCGCTCTTGCTCAGGCTGGTTTCGAACTCCTGAGCTCAAACAATCCACCTGCCTCGGCCTCCCAGAGAGCTAGGATTACAGGCGTGAGCCACCACGCCCGGCCTCAAATGATTTTCAGTAAGTGTACCAAGATAATTCAACAGGTAAAGAAAAGGAAATTCAACAAATGGGGGGTGAGACAACCGGATATCCACATGCAAAAGAATGAATTTGGACCCCTAACTCACCCAATATACAAAAATTAACTTAGAATGGATCAATGACATAAATAGAAGAGCTAAAACAATAAAACCCTTAGAAGAAGACATAGGAGTAAATCTTCACAACCTTGAATTTGGCGGTTTCTTTGATACGATACCAAATACACAAGGCACAAAAGAAAAAACAGATAAATTGGACTTGATAAAAATGTTTGTACATCAAAGGACATTATCAAGAAGGTGAAGAAATAGCCTACGGAATAGGGAAAATAGTTACAAATTATATAAAGCAGTCCCCCCTTATCTTTAGGGGATATATTCCAAGATCCCCAGTGGCTTACTAAAAACCATGGATAGTACTGATCCCTATTACACCATGTTTTGTCCAATACATACATACCTCTGATAAAGTTTAATTTATAAATTAGGCATAATAAGGGATTAACAACAATAATAATAAAATTGAAAGTGTATATAACAATATACTGTTCACAATTTCAAGAATAGAAGATTCATTCTTACAATAGATAGATCTTAGCAACCTCAGCATATATTTTCTATTTCCCAATTAAGTCAAAAAATTTCACCTTTTCATTTAAAGGAAGCACTTTATGGCTTCTCTTTAGCATATCTGAACTGCTAGCATCACTATCTTGTGTCCTGAGGCCATTATTAAATAAAATGAGGGTTACTTGAACATAAGTACTAGAATACTCTGACAGTTGATCTGATAACCAAATAGCTGCTAAGTGACTAATGGGCAGGTAGCATATAGAGCATGAATATGATAGACAAAGGAGTGATTCGTGTCCCCGGCAGGTTGGAGTGGGACAGCGCGAGATTTTATCACACTATTCAGAATTGTTCTAAATTTAAAATTTATGAATTGTTTATTTCTGGAATTTTCCATTTAATATTTTTGGATCATGGTTGACTGCAGGGAACCGAAACCATGGAAAGTAAAACTGAGGATAAGGGCGGATTATGTATATGATAATAGTATGGCATCCAGAATATGTATAGAATTCTTACAACTCAACAATAAAAAGACACACACCTCAATTTAAAAATAAGCATTCAACACAGGACTGGAATTCCTACCCAGAACAATTAGGCAAGAAAAAGAAATAAAAAGCATCCAAATTGGAAAAGAAGATGTAGAATTATCTCTGTTCACAAATGGCATGATCTTACATGTAGAAAACCCACAATAAAAACTGTTAGAACTAATAAATGAATTCAGCAAAGTGGCAAGATAACAAAAATCAACACACAAAAATCAGTTTTATTTCCATGCACTAATGATGAATAATCAGAAAAGGAAAGTAAAATCTCATTTATAATAATATCAAAAATAACAAAATACTTATGCATAAAATTAATATTGCTGAAATAAAGACATATATAAATGGAAAGACATCCCAAGTTCATGGATTGGATAACTTAATATTGTTAAGATACTATACTACCCAAAGCTATCTACAGATTTAATGCAATCACTATCAAAATCCCAGCGGCACCTTTTTTTTTGAAAAAATAGAAAAATCCATCCTAAAGTTCATAGAGAATCTTAAGGCATCCCAAATAGGCAAAACAATTTTGAAAAAGAACAAAGCTGGACAATTTACGTTGCCCGATTTCAAAAGTAACTACAAAGCTAAAGTGTGGTACTAGCATAAAGACAGACATAAACCAATGGAACAAAATGGTGAGTCCAGAATTAAATTCTCGCATATATGGTCAAACAAACTTCAACAAGGGTGTCAAGACCACTAGATGGGGAAAAGACAGTCTCTTCAATAAATGATGTTGGAAAAACTGGATATCCACATGCAAAAGAAAGAAGTTGGACCTTTATCTTACACCACATACACAAATTAACTCAAGATGGATTAAAGACCTAAACATAAGACCTAAAACTGCTAAACTCCTAGAAGGAAACATAGGGAGAAATCTTCACGATATTAGATTTGGCAATGACTTCTTGGATATGACACTAAAAGCACAGCCAACAAAAGCAAAAATAGACAAATTGGACTACATAAAACTTAAAAACTTCTTTGCATCAAAGGAAACAACTGAGTGAAAATGCAACCTATGGAATGGGAAAATATTTATAAATCATGTATCTGATAAGGGGTTGATATCTGGAACATAAAAAGAACTGCTACATCTCAATAAAGAAAAAAGAACTTGATTTAAAAGTAGGCAAGACTTGAATACACATTTCTCCAAAGATGATATGCAAATGGCCAACAAGCGTATGTAAAAATGCTTGACATCAGTGGTCATCAGAGAAATGCAAATCAAAACCCAATGAGATATCACCTCACACCCATTATGATGACTACTATTTTAAAAAATCAGAAAATGACAAATGTTGGTAGGGATTTGGAGGAGTTGGAACCCTTATGCATTATTGCTGAGATTGTAAAATAGTGCAACCTTTATGAAAAACAATATGAAGTTTCTTTTAAAAATTAAAAATAGATCTACCATATGATCCACCAATCCCACTTCTGGATATATATCCAAGACAATTCAAAGCAGGATCTCAAAGAGATATTTTCTCCATTTTTTCATCGATTTTGCCCATCTTCCCCTCTATTTTTTTATTTTTTACATATTTTAATAGTTACTCTAAAGTTCCTTTCTATTAATTCCAATATCTGTGTCATCTGTAGGCCTTTCTCTATCAACCTTTTGTTTTGATCATGTCACATTTTCTTGTTTCTTCACATGTCTCATCCTTTAAAATATTACATGGCAGATTTATTAAAAAGAACCATATATATTGGACTAAATATTATTATTTCCAGGGAGAAAGCATGCCCATTCCTGTATCAAGCAGCCAGGATAAAAATCTTAGTACTTCTATCCAGCCAGAAGCTACCTGCGTCAGCTCTGTTGCTACGTTAGTTATTCTCTGTTTTACTTTGGTTTGCCAGGCTTTGAGCACAGGGGAGATCTTCCCTATAAGTATTCCATTTCCCACTTCCTACTAGGAATTTTAGATCTAAGAAACATGAAATAATGAAGATCTCTCTGTTTTCAGCTTGAGTCCCACCTTCTTATGCCTCCATATTCTTAGCAAGTCCTACAGGGTAAAGTCAGCAGGAGAGGAGAACTAACTCTATGTTGTGGGCTTCTACAGATTTCAGTCTGTCACATCAGCCCACATGATTGTTATAAGCCCCACTGGTTTCTCTTTACCCTAGCAAAGTTCATCTTTATATGACAAGCTCCATCCTTTACCTTACTATACTTCCAGACAGGACAGATGCCCCTGGGAGAAGAGTGGCCACTGGTCTCTACTCATTTACTCATTGTCTCTCTCTGGAACATAGTCATTTAGACTTATCTTTGTATCCACAGCTCTCTGGTGTCTTTTCTTTAATCTATACTTTTTGTTTTATCTGTTGTTTTCTTATTGTTATGGTGGGAGCAATGGTCTTTAATGATCTTCTATGTCCTAACTGGTAGCAGAACTACTGGATCACTTTAATCCAATTAGGAATTGAGATGATTCAAAGTTGGGCTTCCAGTCCATGTATGGGCTGGTCTTTTTGTTACTCCAAGGGGCCTTTTGAAAATCACCAACAACTATGGCATATTCTTTCATGAATTCTTCCCTGACTGCTTGGGTGTGGAGAGGGGGAAGGGGTGCTTGTAATTCCCTATCATTTGTGTTCCATCTAGGTTGTGGTATGGGGCCAAGACATACTCTGGTGGGGAAGAAAGAATGGGGAACTAGATCTTATACTGCTTTACCACCATGACCAATGGGGCCGGCCCCATGGTGCCAGGGGCCCTCAACCTGGATTCGCCACTGAACTCAGCGTTAGGTAGAATTTAGGTATATTAAGGTAAGAAGTGGGTAAAGGTAGGTTGGTTGGCCTTAGAAACAAACATATCTGTTTCTCCCATTATAGCATGAAAAAGCAAATATTTATGAATTTCTTACCTATTTCCCCCCAGGAGAGAGAATGGGAAGTGGAGATCACTGGTGAGCACTTAGTTAGAACAAATGAGCATTTATTTGAGTAATCCCATCTACAAAATGAATCTGATAGAGTCATTGAAGAGTCTGCAATGCCTCTTCTCTAGACTTTTGTGATGCCTCTTCTTCAGAGCTTGGGATTAATTTGTTCAACCTCACTGGCAGCTTCCTAACTGAAAATAATATTAATTAGCTATTCCCCTTGTCTTGGGAGCAGACATAAGGACCTTGAACTCCCAAAGCTTCTGTTAACAGAAGTGGCCTTAGATTCTCTATGGGAGTATTAGCTCTGCAAAGAGGCTTCCAATTTTCTCCCCAGATGATGCCAGTTTGAACTCTGTCCACTTTGAAGTTGACCCATTAAATGAATTATAAGAACACTTAATCTTTGAAGTATGCTGTATCCCAAAGATTCAATTAAAACTACAGAGAACTTCTGATTATGACAACTCAGGGTTTAAAAACTGACATGAACTGATTGCCTTGCAGGTATGAGAGAATTGAAATCCCAATCCATATTGTACCTCATGTCACCATTGGGAAAGTGTGCCTTGAATCAGCAGTAGAGCTGCCCAAGATCCTGTGCCAGGAGGAGCAGGATGCATATAGGAAGATCCACAGGTAGAGACCCTCTTCTTTCCTTTTATCTTTAGCAACTTTTGAGCCCCCTTTCCTTTCACCTCTCTGGGAGAAAGCTTTATAGCAGTGTCCAATCATATTGTATGATAACAATCTCTTTAATATTTGTTTTTCTTCTGCTATACTTTGGATCCTTCAAGGGCAAAGACACTTTCTTCTTTGGTTGTGAAAACAAGATAAACCACAACATCTTAGTAGTCCTGTTGCCTGCCAAACACTAGGTCTTGCTCAATAAATGCATACTATGTCAAGGCTTTGGTGAGAGACAGTAATTTCAAAATTATCTCTTTGAATTATCTCTTGAATTTTTGAATAAAATCATATACCTCAAATCATTAAAAAGTTAATAATAATGGGAATTTAAATTATACATATTTGTCTAATCCAGTTGGCAAAGATCTGATGCAGTTAATTGTTTTGTTATAGTCCATGACCATTTTATTTTCCCTTCAGTGCTATTTTGCTACTAACCTAAACTATTTTATCCCTTTAGCCTTACACATCTGGACTCAGTAACCAAGATCCATAATGGCTCAGGTAAGATTTTTTTTTCCTTGAATATAGGCAGTGATCCTTGAAATACTCAGCTGACAGAGGCAAATTTAGTTTGATTGAAGTGATGGATACAAGTTATCCTTGGGTTTCCTTTCCCAAGAGTTTTATGATCCTGCTCCCGACATTTCTTTTGAACCCTGGGGATCCATGAATGCTGTAAATGCAACCTAGAGTAAGAAGGGAGGAAAGATAGGAAAGAGCTTTATGATAGACCTACTCAGTGGTGTGCTGGCACATGCTTAACAACCAGTTCTCAAGCAACAGGGAGAGCCCTGGTTTGTTCTGTTTGCCAGTTTCCATGGCATAGTATCCCTAGAATGGCTGATTTCAAGTAACTAACATGGCATCAATTTCCTAAAGTTGAAATAACTGGCCCTTGTGAGCCAGTGATGAGCTGGTTCTAGCACACCAGTACCAGCCTATTGTGGTGAGAATTGAAAGAGATGGATGGACAGACAGATAGATAGATAGAAGCGAAGGCATGAGGGAGAAAATCCTGTCATGTCAATAAATACAGAAGGAATTCCTATACAAGGCAAAGGAACGAAAATATCAATACAATAAATATACTAACTCACTTTTCCCCCAACATACACACCTCCCCAGCCACACTTTTCTGACTAACCCTGACTCCCCGGTCATTTTTGTCATTCTGTACAATCTTTCCCTATTACTGGCAAGGTCACCAGTGAGGACAAAGTGGGAAGCTTTCAAGTGTTATAGGCAATTACTTTTTGAAGAAAGAAAAAAAGGGAGAAATAGCTTGGTCTGTCTGTCTCATCATTTCTTTTTCTTTCTTTTTTTTTTTAAAGTAAACTTTCTTTTTTTTATTTCTTTCTTTGTTTTTTGTTTGTTTGTTTGTTTTTTGTTTTTCGAGACAGTCTCGCTCTGTTGCCCGGGCTAGAGTGACGTGGTGTCAGCCTAGCTCACAGCAGCCTCAAACTCCTGGGCTCAAGGGATCCTCCTGCTTCAGCCTCCGGACTAGCCGGGACTACAGGCATGTGCCACACCTGGCTAATTTCTTTCTATTTTTAGTAGAGATGGGGTCTCACGCTTGCTCAGGCTGGTCTCAAACTCCTGACCTCAAGTGATCCTCCTGCCTCAGCCCTCAGAGTGCTGGGATTATAGGTGTGAGCCACCATGCCCAGGCTGTCCCATCATTTCTGTCCGGGGTAAAACATGACAAAGAATTAAAAGTTACTAATACATATAACCATACTCTAAAGCTACAGTAATTTAAAAAGTATAAGTAATAGTTCAAAATGGACAAATAGATCAGTGGAACTAAACAGAGCCCAGAGACAGGTCCATGTATATATAAGAATTTATATTTAATAAAGGTATTACTTCAAATCAATGTAAAAAAGGATGGATTATTCACTAAGTAGTATTGGAACAGTTCATTTGGTTGTTAGTTCATTCATTCAGGAAACATTTGAGTGCCTATTTTGCTGGCACTACTTTGCTCTATAGTGCTGAGCAAAGCAAAAGAGACCATCTTAACCTACATGGACTTACATTTTATTTCCATTTGGGGGAAAATAGATTCCTACCTAATACCCTACACAAAAATAAATTCCAGATGTATTTAAACTTTTACTATTAAATATGGTACAACCACTTTGGGAAAGAAGTTGGCAATTATAATTGCCAAATGTCCCACTGGTTCCATTCCTAGGCATATACCCAAAAGAATTGAAACAGCTATTCAAATAAAAACTTATACACAAATGTTCATAGCAGCATTATTCACAATAGCCAAAAGGTGGAAAGAACTCAAATGTGCATCAGTGGGTGAATGGATAAACAAAGTGTGATATAGCCATACAATGAAATACTAGTCAGCAACAAAAAGAACAAACTACTGATACATGAACAACCTGGATGAGTCTCATGAACATTATGCCAGGTGAAAGAAGCATCACTCAAAAGGCTGCATATTCTAGAGTTCCGAATTCAAGAATAACTAATGTATGGTGACAGCAAGTAGATCAGTAGCTGCCTGGGGCCAGAGGTGAAGGAGTATTTAACTACAAAGGGAACTGCAGAGGGGATTCTTTGGGGTGGTGGAAATGATCTGTATCTTGACTTGCAGTTGTTACACAGGCTGTCCTAGTCATTAGCTTACTATATAGTAATACCTGAGGCTAGGTAATTTATCAAGAAAAGAGGTCTATTTGTCTCACAGTTCTGCAAGCTATACAAGAAGCATGGAGGCAGCATCTGCTTGGCTTATGGTCAGGGCCTCAGGCTGCTTCTACTCATGGCAGAAGGGGAAAGGGAGCTGGCATGTACAGAGATTACATGGCAAGAGAGAGAAGGGGAAGGTGCCAGGTTCTTTTTAACAACCAGCTCCCATGAGGACTATTAGAACGGGAACTCACTCATCACGACGAGGAGGGCACCAAGCCATTCCTGAGGGATCTGCCCTCATGACACAGATACCTCCCATTAGGCCCCACCTCCAACATTGGGGATCAAATTTCAACATGAGGTTTGGAGGTTCAAATATCCAAACCACAGCACAGAGTATACATTTGTCAAAACTCATAGAACTGTACACTTTAACTTGGTTCATTTTATCATCTGTAAATTACATCCCAATAAAGCTCATTTTAAAAGGTAAAAAAATACAGGAGGAAAATATAAAAGAATATTTTTCACACTCTAGGGGTGTCATGGCCTAAGTATAATCTGAAAATCTGAACTCACAAAAGAAAAGTTTGACTAAATAAAAATTCAAGACTTTTATAGGCCCCTACAAAAAATTTAAAATGTTAATTATAATCTTTAAAAGAAGTACAGATTAAGATAAAATTACCAGTTTTTCACCTTTTCTTTTGGCAAAGATTAAACTGAGAGATAAGTAAGGATGCAAGGGAAGTGAACAGTGCCCCTATTCCTGGAGGTATAATTTGGTACCATCTGGAAAATACTGGATAATTGGTTTTAAAATGTACACGGACTTAGGTCTAGCAATTCCACTTAATCACAGTCTTTATAATAGCAAAAAATTAGATGCCACTGAGATGTCCATCAATAGGGGACTTATTAAATTGGTCCATCCATTCAGATGAATATTCTGCAGCCCTTAAGAAGGAAAGCTAGATCTTTATTGACGCAGAAAGATGTCTATCATATATTGCTATGTAGGGGGAAAAGTTAACACCCAAAATAATATGGTTTTTATTCAAAAGCATACACATATATGTATACATATATCTGAGAAGATATGCCTCACAGTGTTATAGTGGTCATTTCAATAAGAGTTACATATTATGAGAGAGAAAAATATATTTCCATGAGGTGGAATTTATTTTAAAAGAGTGCCATGAAGCTGAACATTCACAGTAAGGCATGAAAGTCGATAACTCCCTTACTCTTCATCCCTCTGTTTTTTTCTCATTTTAAAAGAAGAGCTCTTGAATTAATATATTTATTTCTTCAATATATATAACATTTAATAAGTAATTTTCCTACAGGGCTCTGTGGAAAACCAAGTTGCAGAAGGCAGAGTTCTAGCTCTTTAGGAGGTTATGGTGGTTTACAGTGTGGGAGTGTCTGAGGGGCTAGGGAAAGAACCTTTCCATGGCTCTTAGCCCTTTTGCCTAATGAAGTAAAGAGCCAAGCCTCCCTCTGGCTTATGGTTCCAGGGGTGTTCACGATAGCCTCAGAATAAGTATCTTCTTTGCTTAGCTCTTCGGTCTTTTCCCTGGCTGGGCATAGAAAGTTGTTTACCAGTCCTACTTATTACACCTTTTGTACTTCCTCCTCCAACCCCTTCTTTCTGTGCTCATGGTTGGGTTGTTGGTGGTGGAGTGGGAACATGCTAGTGGACAGTACTTTTCCACAGTTACCTCATGTATGTTTTTCCTATTGAAGTGTTTACCAAGAATCTGTGCAGTCAGATGTCAGCAGTCAGTGGGCCTCTTCTACAGTGGTTGGAGGACAGATTGGAGCAAAATCAACAACATTTGCAGGAGTTACAACAAGAAAAGGAAGAACTTATGCAAGAACTTTCTTCTCTAGGATAAAGCAGGAGACAAAGTGGGGTAAAAAACTTTTTTCAATTTGTGTACTAAATGTGACCTGAAAATGCACATAACTTATGTGCAGGCAGACAATGGAGCCGCTTTTTTTATATCCTAGTGGATAAGTTTTTCACATGTAATAAACATAAGATTTCTTCCTAAAAGTTTCATTAGATCTTACTGAACCCTTCTACCTATAACTGGCCTACAAAGAGCATATGCAAGATGATTTAAGCAGAATATGAAAGTTATTTTTTAAAAAGGCTATGGGAGGTACATTGGCAAGGGATATCTTGGAATAAAATGTCTGGGAGTGTATTTTAAATGTTTGTTTTGCCATTTTTTAACTTGGAAGTCTTTATTTTCATTTTCAAATACATTCACTGCCTAGAGTAAGTTAAAGTGAGAAGAGTATTTCATATTTTTATTTTGTAGTTATGATGCTTATGCTGAACAAGTAAATAATAAATACACTAGGGTTAGTGTGAAGTGTAGGTGACTCAATAGCACCCCACCTCTATTATTTGCCCATTCAGAGGCATGTCTCATGTCTTCCTTCTTGATCTCTAAAATACGTATTCTGAGATACCTATCTCTTGAAGCTATGTGGGCGTCCTTTTTAAACAAACAGATGAGTTTCTAGCATATTTGACTCTGAAGTGAATTCCCATTGAGGAGATCCTATCTGCCTAGGAATTTCCATTATAATATAAATGTGTTTTTCCAGAAACATTTAGGATTTAGGATGTAATAAAAATCATGCTTTAAAAATTTCAGTTGCTTTATTCTTATCATGTGTAACCACAAATGATAAGTCTGTTTTCAGAAGAGTCAGGACTATTGTATACAAGAAATTAAAGTAATAAAGATTGTTTTCAATTTTTTTTTCTTCTTGTTTCTCCCCAGATATTGTTTTGCAAATTTCAAAGTGTAGTCCAGAACCACCTCCATCAAAATCACTTGGAGGTCAAACTCTGTCTTTGGGGGTAGAACCCAGAAATCTGCATGAACTACCCGGCTGATTCTGAGGCATACTAACATTTGAAAAGTACTACCACAGGGCATGTGGAATGTCAATGTTATATTTTCCATAATTCGCCACAGAACCAGTTCTTCTCTATTCTTTTTCTTTCCCTATAGGAAAGATGAAAATGTCCAGTGTAAAATTAATTAAGCTAAATCAATTTTGAAGAAGAAAAAGTTGGAGGACTCACATTACCCAGCTTCAAGACTTACTATAAAGCTGTAGTAATCAAGATAGTATTGGCAAAAGAATGACATATAGATCAATGGAACAGAAGAGAGAACCCAGAAATAGACCCACATGAATATGCCCAACTGATTTCAACAAAGTGCAAAAGCAATTCAGTGGAGGAGGGATAGTCTTTTCAACAAATTATGCTGGAGCAATTGGAAACCTACAGGCAAAAAAATGAACCTTGACCTAAATCTCTCATCTTTATATACAATTTAACTCAAAATGTATCATGGACTTAAATGTAATACATAACTACAAAACTTAGAAAAAAGTCATAGGAGAAAAATCTTCAGGATCTCGGGCTAGGCAACAAGTTCTTGGACTTCACCCCAAAAACACAATCCATAAAAGGAAAAAATTGATATATTGGACTTCATCAAAATTAAAACCTTTTGTTCTGTAAAATATTTAAGAAGAGGAAAAGACAAGCTACAAATTGAGAGAAATTACTTGCAAACCACATATCTGATCAATCTGGGATATATAAAATGTGCTCAAAACTCAATAATAAACAAACAGTCCAACTAGAAAATAGGCAAAAGACATGGACATTTGACTAAAGAGGATATATGGATGGCAAGTAGGCACATTAGAAGATGTTGAACTTCATAAGTCATCAGGGAATGTGAATTATGACCACAATAAGATAATGATTTATCAGAATGGCTAAAAAAATGTAAAATGATACAGCCACTCTGGAAAAGAGTTTAGAAATTTCTTATAAACATATACTTACTATATGACCCAGCAATTGCACTTCCTAGACATTTATTCCAGAGAAATGAAAATCTATGTTGGCACAAAAACCTGTACACAAATGTTCATAGCAGCTTTATTTTTAATAGCCAAAAACTGGAATCAACCCAGATTTCCTGCAATGTGTAAATGGTTAAACAAATCATCCATACCTTGGAATCCTACTCTGCAATGAAAAGGAACTATTGATATAACCACTTGGATGTACCTCAGGGTATTATGGTGAATGAAAAAAGCCAATCTCAAAAGGTTATATACTTTATGATTGCATTAATAACATTATTGAAATAACAGAATTATAGAAATAAGGAACAGATTAATGGTTGCCAGGGACAGGGACTAGAGAAGATGTGGGATATGTATGACTATAAAGGGAAGACACAAGGAGTTCCTTTTTGCTCATGGAACAGTTCTGTATCTTGATTGTGGTGTTAAGTACATAAATCTATACCTGTGCTAAAATTGTGTAGACCTACATATACACAAATGAATGCATGTAAAATCTGGTGAAACTGAATAAAGTCTAGTCTATACTATTGTCAATATCTTGGTTATGAAGTTGTACTACAGTTATGTAAGACCTTACCACTGGGGAAAACTGGATGAAGGGTACATGGGACTCTCTGTACTATTTTTTCAACTTCCTGTAAGTCTGTAATTATTACAAAATAAAAAGTTACAAGTTTTAAGTAAGGAACTAGAAATGATGGTACCTATTTTATGAAATAAGAAAAAGGTGATAAAAAGAAAATCTGAGGGGAATAAAATGATTTTAATACTTTTTATAGGCCAACCTTGAGCACAAGTCCCTTTCCCTTTCTGGGTTTTATTCTCTTTGGGTATAAAATGAAGATTAGAGTAGATGACCACCTAGGTTCCTTTTAGCTCAGTGGTCAGTCTTTAAAAGTATTGAGCATCACAAGGAACAGCGATGTGAACAAGACATATCATCATTTTCCCAGCTGTACCAATTTGGCTTACCTTTACACAAAATATTGCATTCCACACATAACTCTGTACCCCTTTGTGTATACCAGATTCTTTATTTTCAGTCATAGCCAAGACTCTCATGGGAACAATACATACTTGTTCTCTCTCTATTTTCTTATCTCCTATACAGTTAACTCATTGCATTCTGACATCTGCCCGCATCACTTCATTGAAACCACTCCTGCCAAGTCACCAATGACCTCCACATAGTGAAAGTCCATAGATGTATTCCCTGTTCTTAATGAACCTCTCAATGTTGACACAGTTGGTCACTCCTCTTTGAAATCTGCCTCTCTGTATCTGGTAGTCTATTCCTTTCTGGTTTATTTTCTTCTCTGGCTATTCTTTCTTGAATTCATTCATAGGATTTTTTTATCTTTGCTTACGTGTATGCAGTTGACAGACAAATAAATCTGTATCTCCATCCACACCTCTGTCTGAACTCCAGACTTTCATTTCCACCTGCGTACTGGACATTTCCACTTGGCTGTCTTAATGGCACATCAAACTCAATACATCTAAATCTGAACTCATGATTTTTCAGTCTAAACTATATTCCCTTCCAGTATTTCTTACCTCAGTGAATTGAATATCCATTTGCACAAACCAGAAACCAAACAGATATCTTTAACATCTTCTCTCTCCATCACTTTTTGAACTACTTATATTGATAGAGTTATAGCAATTTGAAATTATTTTTCTAACCTGATAATCAGAGTTGTAATTTGTAGAGTAGGCATGTGTGGTGGGGGTGAGGGGTTCAGGGAGGTATCAAAGTGCCTAATGGTTGAGGAAGCAGGACTGGGATTACTGCATGAAGGCATCAGAATTCCCAGCCTTGTGGGACCATGGGGGTGGGAGGGAAAGATCTAGTGAAAATCGTGTTCTGTCAATGCCCTCTAGTGAGGAGGCAGCCAGTAATCTGTTACATTAAGCAAATAAGTAAACTGAGTAAATAAGTAAATATGTTGAGGAAAATGGGAGCTAGGTTTCTCAGTGTCAGAGAAATAATTTATAGACATTAAAAAGGGGTAAGGGTAAAATGAACCCCATAGTGTTGGTTTGAAATTGGAAGTACTAATATGAAATATTTTTCAAAGGAAAAAATATATATACACAGATATAGATGAGTGTGTGTATACATACATACATTTCCTAGCTTTGTCCAACAAGAGGGACTAGAAGTGATACCGCAGTAGCTATGAGCACACCTAGTACCAAGACACTGGTTTTCAAATATTAAAAGTGGAATAGAATTTAAAGTTCAGAAATAAACTCACACATCTATGGTCAACTGGTTTTTGATAAGGCTGCCAAGACTACTGAATGGGGAGAGAATAGTCTTCAATAATTGGTGATTGGACAATTGGATATCCACATGCAAAATAATGAAGCTGGACCTCTACCCCACACAATAAATGAATATTAACTCAAAATATATCAAAGATTTAAATGTAAAAGCTTAAACTATAAAAACCTTTAAAGAAAATATAGTGGTAAATCTTCATGACCTTGGTTTTTGCAATGGATTCTTAAATATGACACCAAAGTATAAGCAACAAAGAAAAAATAGATAAATTGGAGTTTATGAAAATTAAAAATTTTTGTGCATCAAAAGACATTGTGAAAAAGTGAAAACTCAGACAATGGGAGAAAATATTTGCAAATCATATATCTATGAGTCTAGTATCCAGAATATATAAAGAACGTTGACACCTCAAATACAGCAAAAAAACAAACACCACAATTCAAAAACAGGCAAAGGAGCAAAACAGACATTTTTTCAAGGAAGGTATAAAAATTGTCAATAAGGGGGGAGGAAAAATGGTAGAGTTAGGGTAGCCTCCCGAATCCCTGGTTCCAGAGAGGGAGAGGTAGATCTCGGTCTGCTACACACGATCGGATCACTCTCCTGCGAAAACAGCGTGGTGAACTGGTGGAGATTCAGCGGGGGACACGCACATCAGGAAAAAGAATAAAGCGAATGGGAGATAGGAATATAAAACCTGGAAAGCGCCGACAGACAATAGAGAGTGGAGCGCGAAACGGCCCCGCCAGCCTGGCCAGTAAGTGCACGGGACAAGTCCCTCGCGAGGCAGTGTAGTTTCCCCACTGACTTACAAGCCCACCGAGAGGCAGGCGCTTGTGGATGTAGAACTGGGTCTGGAAAAGTGGGTCTCAGCGGAGACGAGACAGGAACGGGAAGCATCTTGAACTTCCCGGAGCTCCGTGTCAGGACTGCACCGGACAGGGGAGGAGCTGGGCTGGGCTACCGCTGGAGGCAGTTAGGACTCAGGAAGCTGGTCTCTGGCACCCAGCGGGTTGGAACGAGGAGGTGATTACTGAGTAGAGGACTCTAACCTGGAAACTGCCGCTGGCGACTGAGACTGCCCAGGGTGGGCCAGTAGAAGCAAGAGCTATTGCGGGACTGGCGTGAGATTGGGGGAGGGAGACACAAAGGAGACGGCGGAGCACCCTGGTGACGCGATTGACTCCCTGATCGGATACCTCCCAGCCTCTGAGCGGCTCCCTCCGGAGCCAGCGCACTGGGGACCGGCGAGCGCCAGGTCGGGGCCCACGGCAGGTCGCGGGTGCGGAACGGCTCCCTTCCCCCAGCCTGGGAACTCTCGCAGCTAGCTCTGCCCTTCCGGGACCTGGGGTCACTTGGCTGGGCCCATTTCTTTGACCAGTGAATGCTGAGTGCCTCCTCTGAATTCTGAGTGCCTCCTTGCCTGTTGGGGGAGGACGCCTACGGAGGCTGAAAGCGCTGGGGAGTTGGGCAGTCTGGTGGAGCGCCCCGTCCCCCTGGCCAGCGCCTTCTGCACGCAGCCTCCGAGCCTGTAGCAGAGAGACATAGAGAGCCACTCCCCCTCTGCGACAAGCGCCAGTACCTGGGAATTTGGCACTGACCAATAGCTGACAGCCCAGTGACTTTCCTCGCCAGACCGGTTCAGGTCACCCGGTACCACTGCATTTCCGCCTCCGGTCAGCTACCAACAGAGA
>NW_012153286.1:307237-334853 GCF_000956105.1 Propithecus coquereli | reverse complement strand
GGGGGAGGACGGGATGGGCATATGCACAAACAATGAGTACTATGCGCACCCCCAGGGGAATGGACACACTTGAAGCTTGGACTTGGGGGGGAGGGAGGGTAAGGGCATCATACGTAACCTAATCATCTGTACCCCCATAACATGCTGAAATAAAAAAAATAATAAATAAAAAAAATTGTCAATAAGCACATGAAAATATGCTTGACATTATTAGCCATCAGAGAAATGCAAATCAAAACCATGAGAATAAAAATGTAAGATAATATCAGGTGTTAGGGTGTGGAGAAGTTGGAACTCTTGTATACTGCAGGTAGGAACGTAAAATGGTGCAGAAAATTTGGAAAACTCTCTGGTAGTTTCTCCAAAAATTAAATACAGAATTACCACAAGATCCAGCGATTGCACTCCTAGATGTATATCCCACAAAACTGAAGACAGGAATTTAAACAAAAATTTGTGCACAATGTTCATAGCAGAACTATTCACAATAGCCAAAAGGTGGGAACAACCCAAATGTCCATCAATGGATGAATGGATAAACAAAATAGTATATCCACATAATGGAATATTATTCTGCCCTAAAAAGGAATGAAGTACTGATGCACATTACAACCTAGATGAACCTTAAACACACACTAAATGAAAGCAGCCAGTCACAAAATCCACATATTGTATGATTCCACTTATAGGAAATGTCCAAAATAGAGAAATCTATAGAGATAGAAAGTTAGTGATTGCCAGGGACAGGAGGGAGGGGGTATAGAGAGGTGACAGCTAAAAGGTAAAGGGTTTCTTTTTGAAGTAATGAAAACATTCTAAGTGACTGTGGTGACGGTTGTACAATTGTGACTACACTAAAAACCACTGAATTGTTCACTTTAAATGGGCGAAATATTTTTCTCTGACTGGGTTGTTTCAAAAGACTTGTCTTCAAGTTCTGAGATTCTTCTGTTTGCTCTAGTCTACTGTTGAAGCTTTAGAATGTGTTTTTTATTTCATTCAATGAATTATTCAGTTCCAGAATTTCTGTTTGTTTTTTTTTTTATGATATCTGTCTCTTTGGTAAATTTCTCATTCATATCCTGAATTTTTTTTTAATTTCTTTGTATTGTTTATCTGTGTCCTCTTGTATCTCACTCTTTAATATCATTATGTTGAATTCTTTTTCCAGGATTTCATAAATTTGTTTTTGATTGGGATCTGTTGTTGGAGAATTATTGTATGCCTTTGGAGGTGTCATATTTCCTTGCTTTTTCACATTTCCTGTGTTTTTACATTGATATCTGTGAACCTGGTGTAACACTTGTTTCTTCCAATTTGTTTAATTTGCTTTCATAGGGGAGAACTTTTTCCCAAAGATGTATCTATGGTGTTGGTTGGTCAAGGCACTTTGGCTTTGATTCTGGGTGCATGCAGTAGTGTAGTCTCTGTATGGTTTCTTTGGCTGTAAACACTGTCAGTGGTGTCTGTGATTTCCCCAATGGCTTAGGGTGCGTTTGGTAGCGGAAGCTGTGGTGCAGTTTTGCTGGGGACAAGGACACCAGGTGAGCCAAAACTCAGGCCCCAGTGGTGGTAGCAGTGGGCCTGGCATGCCTGCTCTTGGGCACAGGGCAGTATACACTGGCACTGGTGTTAGCAGATCCAGGTAGGCCAATTCTTGGACCTCCAGGCAGCTTGCTTGGGTGCTGGGAATGGCAGCAGTGGGCTGGGCATATGGATGGGTTCTTGAGCCCCTGGGCAGTGGGAATGACATGGGTGATGACAGTAGCAGTGATAGGACAACCCTCTGGCTCCCAAGAAGTCCACAGTAGTGTTAGTGGTGGCTGCAAGAGGTGGGGCAGGCCAGTACACAGGCCTGTAGGTGATGCATGCAGATGGGTGCCAGCCGCAGTGGTAGTGCCATGTTGGATGGGCCCATCCTCAGGGCCCCAGGAGGAGTGCTGAGGTGCCAACAGTGGTGGATGGAGCAGGGCACAACGATCCCCAAGTCCCTGGACAGAGTGAGCTTGGGCATTTGGGGGAGTGGAGCTGGTCTGGGTGGGCCTGTCCTCAGGTTCCCTGGTGGTACATGCTGGCACTGGCTGTGGTAGGCAGGTGTGGGGAGGATGTGGTTGCTTTCAGTAGCAGCAGCCCTAGGCAGGCATCTGGGTAGCATGTGCTTTGGCTCCAGGTGGTAGCTGCAGGCAGGGTAGCCTGTCCTCAAGACATTTGTAAATACAGGGCTACTCCATTGCTGGGGGAATGGGGCAGTGGGCCACTGACAGTGGCTCCTGCTTTGGCCTTGGCAGTGGCAGCCAGAAGCAGCAGTGGTTGCAGGTGGGGGAGTCTTCCTTGGGGTGTTGAAAATATGTGCTGGCTCCACTGCTGGGGGCAACAGAGTGGCTGCCAATGGCTTGTGCTTCAGCTCTGGCAGCAGCAGGCAGCAGCAGTGGTGGCTGTAGGGGGGGATATCAGTGGGACTTCAAGAATGTAGAGATGCAGGGTCTGTTGGGCCCTGGGGCAGGATGCAGTCTGGTGGGGGCTGGGCTCTCCAAGTGGTGCCTTGCTGCAGCTGATTAGGATTTGGGAGTATGTGGGACCCAGCCTGAGCTCCCTCTGTGGAGCAGTGCCATCATGGGGCCTCCAGGCAGCTTCCTATGTTATTTAGTCTCAGGGCCCATGATGGTTGAGGAGCTCTCCTGTGGCTAGGATTGCAGGAGTCTGTAGTGTGGATATGGACTGTTGGGGGTCTCTTACTTACCTTTCCCCACACTGGGGAGTCTCTCCAGGATCCTGGAGAGGCAGTCTGCTCTCCTTCCTTTCCTTAGGTGTTTCCTGTCACTTCTCTGTCGAATTCCAGTGTTCTCTCTTAGATGATCTATTCAGAGTATAGTTATCTATTCACTATTTTGGTTCTTTGTGGAGGGGACAAGTGCCAGATGTCTTAAGTCAGCCATCTTGAAGCCCCTTCCCAACTCCTTATAGTTTGGACAAAACTTGCAGTGAAGATTTTTTAAAAAAGATTTTAATTAACATTGTGAGTAAGGTTTGGCTAATTAATTGTATGCATTGTTGTGAAATGTATAATTGGTGGTTGAAATGTGGTACATGTTTAAACTGTATATGCTTACAAAGTGTTAGAAATTTTCTCTGATGTCCAAAGTTTTCACTGTATAAATAATGTCTTCGTTGTTGTTGATTTTATATATTTTTTTGTTTGTTTTTGTTTTTTAAAGCTATGACTGTTGCCAAAAATTGGCCCTTTTGTTTTAGGGAAAAGAGGCTATATCAGACTTTTGACCCCCATCTTGGGCTACTGCTGGTGGCTCACAGCCATTAAGAGTTTTTCAGGATACAACGTTGCTATTTCAGTGCAATCAGCTGACTCTGGTCACACCATTGAAGTTCTTGATGTGTTGAGAATGTTTAATGCTTCTTCAGGTAGTCATGACATTTCTAATGGGAGAATGCCACAATTAGAACAACGATGGTGGTGCAAGTGCAGCTCAAGCCCAGCTGTATGTCATCAGGAAAGCAGTATAGGATTCCAGGGCAAGAGAAGTGGGGGATCACTATCCTGATGGAGGAGTTAGTAGAAAGAGGAATGCTTAAGAATGCTCAGACATTGTGCTGAATAGTTTTCTCACACTCCTGTTTCTACTAGCTCTTTCATTATTACACTGACTTTTACCTCCTGTACCACCTCTCCCCCATTCTCTTTCCCTGGGGACTTTGGCCTGGGGTTTGTGAAGATGCCTGGGCTTGAGTCAGAGATAGATCAACTGATTTAAAGACAAGACTGGGCCTCTTATCATCTCCCAACCTCATAATTATTTAAATGGAAGATATTTTTTTTTTCAGAGAATTGGCACATTTATAGCCCCAACTGCCTTCTTTAAGTGTATGCTGCATCAAAACTCAGTAGTCCAGTTATTGTTTTTCAGTACTGAGCAGTGCAGCCCCAAAGAAAACTTCTTAAAACTGTGCATGGAAAAGGGAACTCTGCATAATAGGCAGGATTTCTGTGGTGCTTAACCTTGGACCCTCCCACCTGCTCTGCCACCAAATGCACTCTGTTACATTTTCACTGCCTCATGGGCAGAAGGCACTACTGAAAGATGGCATAGACTCAAAGGAAAAACTGAAAAAGACAACTGAATGACCAAGGGTCAGCTTCCAGTGTAGCATACACTTCTGATAGTCAGTCTGGGCTATAAATGTGGCAATTCTGCAGAAGGATACCTCCTATCAAAATAGAATCTTTAATTATGATGTAGGGAAGGGAGAAGAAGCTTAGACTGGCTGGAAGAGATACAAACTACATAATTAATCCTTCTCACTCTACCTTTGCTCCTCCCTGCCTACCCTTGGGACTCAGGGCTACTGGAATTTGGGAGTAGCAAAAAGGAGCCAGTGGTGGGGAATTCTAACTTGGTACTCCTTTTGCCACCTGGGTATGCTTGCTGGATTTGGATACTTATGGACATTTACATTATCACGAATATGAAGTTATGACTCTTAAGGTGATCTGTGTATCAGAGGCAAGAGATGTTATAGGTGTAAGGATTACAAAGAAGGAACTACTAGGCAACCAGGGACAAGTTTGGGAGCAGGGTAAGCCAAGGAGAGGACTGGAAAAGAGTGAAGTGACTGCTGCAGGGACTGGTCAAACCAATCATGTGGTTGTGGAAGGAGGGCAATAGTTGTAGCTGGTGGGGTGAGCACACCTTAAATCCTAGGAGGTCAGAGATGGGGGGAGGGACCACCAACATCTCTCTCAGCTGTTGTCTGCAGAGCATCTGGACAATCTAGCCCAGAGTGCTTACCACCACTCTCAACTTGATGGCTGGCCAACAAATCTTAATCCAAGGACTCTAAGAAACATCCAAGTAGCTGCTGACTCAAAGAGTTAACAGCCTCTACTCAAGGTGATAGAACAAGATTAACTTTGTGGAAACAAAACTCTTTTGTACAAAAACTTAATAGAGTTGGACCCTGATCCCAGCTGATCCCAGCTCAGCACAGTGGCACTGCTGAGGTCACACAACTTATATGAATGTCAGGCCTATACTAGCCTGCCACATACAAACTAGTGTATAATCTCTAATTTAAGTGGTAATGGACAATATAACACATTGCCCTGGATTTCCTGCTGGTCAGTCAAGGTAGGTTATGGGCAACTGTCAACATCCCTTACTGCACCTGGATTAACGAAATATTTAACTGGCTTGGCTCCAGTTGGGGAGCCTGGCCGAAATGTACCCTCCAAATGGACCCGATCATAATACTACAGAATCATAGTAACAGTCATTCTCCTCCTATGTTGCTTAAAATAGAATGTATTTGGTAAAGGCCCCTATAAGCACAATTAATTAAAGTGCATCTGATGGGGTGGTCTATGCTCTTGAGAATTCTTAGCTCAATATTTGAAAAGTCAGAGGTGGATTTGTAGAGAATGGGTCTGCCATGGTGCCCTTGTGACTTGGCATGCATATATCCATGCAAGCAAAGCTTGAATTGCATCTTATCTGAGTCTGGGCAGGATGTCTTGTGATCCTCTGAGAACCCAAGAGGATGGGAGGCTTGTGAGGTGCTGCCTCAAGGCCATCTCACTCTGACCTCCTTATCTCCCCTGGGAGGCTGTCATGAGACAATTTCTCATCTCCTTCTGGATTCCAATGAGGTCTGAGGCTCTGTGACCTGCCTCACTCAGTGTATAGCTACAGAATATAAAACTGTTAGCTGCAATCTAGAAGGGGCTCCCTGGCAATGGGATGTCTCACAATGGGTGCAGTATTAGGGGCATCATATCTGTGGCTTGGCCTCAAGTGGTTTAGAAAAAGCCTAATGATAATGGTGATACACACATAAAACAGAAATGTGGTAAAATATTATCAATTGAATAATCCGAAGGGTACATGGAAGTTCTTTCTACTATTCCTCCAACATTTTGGTAACTTTAAAATTATAACAAACTTTTAAATTCTACATATAATGCACACTTTCTGGAAGGCTACATGAGAAAATGATAAGTGGATAATAACCTCTGGTGATTGAGATTAAGGCCAGGGAGAAGGACTCTTGTTTTTTACTTTGAATTCATCTGTAAACTATTTTTTGAATTTCTAAAATGAACATATATTACTTTCATAATACAAAACTAAAATAAAATGTCTAATTTTTAAATCCAAAAAAGTAGGGAGGGGGCAGAGCAAGATGGCCAAATAGAACCCTCCAGCGATCATCCCTCTGCACGAACACCAAAATCAACACCTATCCACACAGGCAAATACCTTCAGAGGAACCAAAAATCAGGTGACTGATCATGCTACCTGGTTTTAACATTGTATCAAGGAAGGAGGCACTGAAGAGGGCAGAAAAGAAAATCTTGCATTGCCTACACCACCCCTCCCCCAACCCCTGGCCATGCAGTGCTAGCACACCCAGTGGAGAGAGACTGTGTGCTCAGGAGAGGGAGAGCGGAGTGATCATGGGGCTTTGCATTGAAACTCGGGGCTACCCTGGCACAAGGGAACACAGTACAGGGAAGAGTTCTGCTGGGGCCCACAGAGGGAGCGTTTAGACCAGTCCGGCCACAGGGAAATCCTCCACCCCAAAACCCAAGTTCCGGCTACCTCCACCACAGGCTGACGAAAAGCGACCCGGAGCCTGGACTAAATTCCTAAGGCAGCCGGGCCACAAAGGTTGCAGTCCTTGGGCAATTCCTGTGGCTGTGCTGGCTCGGAAACAGTGGACTTGGGGTGCATGTGACCCAGTGAGACATCAGCGGTGGCCAAGCCATTGCCTGTGTCAACCTTCCCTAAACTCCAGGCAGTGCAGCTCAGGGAGAGTCTTCTTCCACTTGGGGAAAGGAAAGGGAAGAGTTCAGAGGACTTTGTTCTGCAACTTGGGTACCAGCTCAGCCACAGTAAAATCAAGTACCAAGAAGACTCCTGAAGTCCTTGAATCCAAGCGTGGTTCCTGGATGGCATTTTCTGGACCCACCCTAGGCTAGAAGGAAACATGCTGTCCTGAAGGGAATTCATCCAGTCCTGGCAGCATTCAACACCTGCTGACTAAAGAGCCCTTGGGCTTGGAATAAACATCAGAGGTAGCCAGGCAACAATCACCACGGGCTTTGGGTGAGACTGGGCTTGCTTCACGTCTGGCCTGGCACTGCTGGCCATGAGGGAGTGCCCACGTCACCCCTTCCGACTCTAGCAGCCCAGCACAGAGAGTGAGGGGAGAGAGTGAGAGACTTTGCCTGATAATCCAGGGAATTCTCCAGTATCTTACCCAAGTCCACCAAGGCGGTACCACCAGGAGTCTGCAAGAGTCACAGCATTACTAGGCTTGGGGCACTCCCGGTGCTGATACAGCTGCAGTGACCAAAGACTTAGATCACAACACTCAATTCAGTTTGAATACCTGGCAAGCCTTCTCAAGAAGGATGGGTTCTATGAAGGTTAAAATAAATACCTAACTCTTCAATGCCCAGACATCGATGAACATCCACAAGTATCAAGAACATCCAGGAAAACATGACCTCACCAAATGAACTAAAAAAGCTACCAGTGACCAATCATGCAGTGATGGAGATACGTGAGCTTTCAGACAAAGAATTCAAAATAGCTGGTCTGAAGAAGCTCAATGAACTTCAAGACAACACGGAAAAGGAATTCAGAAGCCTATCAGAGAAATTTAACAAAGAGATTGAAATAGTAAAGAATAAATCAAGCAGAGATTCTGGAGATTAAGAATTCAACTGAAAAACTGAGAAATGTGTTAGAGTCTCACATCAGTAGAATTGACCAAGCAGAAGAAAGAATTAGTGAGCTTAAAGACAGACTATTTGAAAATACACAGAAGAGAAAAAAGAAAAAAAGAAAAAATTAAAAAGAATGAAGCATGCCTATAAGATCTAGAAAATAGCCTCAAAAGGGAAAATCTAAGAGTTTTTGGCCTTAAAGAGGAGGGAGAGAAAAAGATTGGGGTAGAAAGTTTATTCCAAGAAATAATAACAGAGAACTTTTCAAACCTAGAGAAAGATATCAATGTTCAGGTACACCAAGCAGACTTAACCCAAACAAGACTACCTCAAGGGATTTAATATTCAAGCTTAGAAAAGTCACGGATAAAGAAAAGGTCCTAAGGGAAGCAAGAAAAAAAAAATAACATATACAGGAGCTCCAATAGGTCTGGCAGCAGACTTCTCAGTGGAAACTTTATGGGCCAGGGTAGAGTGGCATGACATATTCAAAGTGCTGAGGGGAAAAAAAAATTTAACCCTAGAATATTATATCCTGCAAAAATAACCTTCAAACATGAAGGAGAAATAAAGACTTTCCAAGACAAACAAAACCTGAGGGATTTCATGAATGCCAGACCTGTGCTACAAAAAAATGCTAAAAGGAGTTCTCCAATTTGAAGAAAAGAATGTTAATGAACAATAAAAAATCATCTGAAGGTATACAACTCACTGGTAACAGTAACTACACAAATATACAATACTGTATTGCTGTAATGGCAGTGAATAAACAAACCACTTACATCTTGAGTAGGAAGACTAAAAGACAAACCTATCAAAAATAACTACAACCACTTTTTGAGAGATAGATTGTATAAAAAGATATGGATGGAAACAACGAAAAGTTAAAAAGTAGGGGGTGGATGGAGTTAAAGGGTAGAATTTCTATTAGATTTATCTTTGCTTGTTTGTAAGCAGAGTTGTCATATGTTTAAAATATTGGTTATAAAGTATTTTTTGCAAGCCTCATGGTAACCTCAAATAGAAAAACCTACAACAGATACACAAAAATAAAAAGCAAGAAATTAAAACGCACTACCAGAAAAAAATCACCTTTAACAAAGGAAGACAGGAAGGAAGGAAGGGAGGAAGGGAGGGAGAGAGGGAGGGAGGGAAGACTACAGAACAATCACAAATCAAATAACAACATGGCAGTAGTAAGTCCTTACCTATCAATCATAACACGGAATGTGAATGGACTAAACTCTCCAGTGAAAAGACATAGAGTGGCTGACTGGACTAATAAAACAAGAGCCAATCATGTGTTGTCTGCAAGAAACACACTTCACCTGTAAAAACACACAGACTAAAAACAAAGGGATGAGAAAAGATACTCCATGCAAATGGAAACCAAAAAAGAACAGGAAGGGGTAGCTATACTTCTATGAGATAAAATAGAATTCAAGACAAAAACTGTAAAAAGAGACAAAGAAGGTCATTATATAATGATAAAGGGGTCAATTCAGCAAGAGGATATAACAATTCTAAATATATATACACGCAACACTGGAGCACCCAGATATATAAAGCAAATACTACCAGAGATAAAGAGAGAGACAGACCCCAATACGATAATCATTGGAGACCTCAACACTCCACTTTTAGCACGGGACAGATCATCCAGAGAGAAAATCAACAAAAAACACTGGACTTAATCTGCACTATAGACCAAATGGACCTAACAGATATTTACAGGACATTTTATCCAATAGCTGCAGAATACATGTTCTCCTCAGCTCATGGATCATTCTCAAGGATAGACCATATGTTAGGCCACAAAACAAGTCTTAAAGAATTCAAAAACACTGAAATCATACCAAGTATTTCTCTGACCACAATAGAACAAAACTAGAGATCAGTTAACAAGAGGAACACTGGAAAATATACAAACACATGGAAATTAAACGATATGCTCCTGAATGACCAGTGGGTCAATGAAGAGATTAGGAAAGAAATTAAAATTTTCTTGAAACAAATGAAAATGAAAACACAACATATCCAAACTTGTGGGATACAGCAAAAGCAGTAATAAGAGGAAAGTTTATAGCAACAAGTGTCTATATTAAACAAGTAGAAAAGCTTCAAATAAACAACCTAGCGATGCATCTCAAAGAACCAGAAAAACAGGAGCACACCAAACCCAAAATTAGTAGAAGAAAAGAAATAATAATCATCAGAGTAGAAATAAATGAAATTGAAACCAAAAAAATACAAAAGATCAACAAAACAAAAAATGTGTTTTTTGAAAAGATAACCAAAATTGACACACCTTTAGCCACACTAAGAAAAAAATAGAGAATACTCAAATAAAATGAAATCAGAGTAGAAAAAGGAGATATTACAACTGATACTGCAGAAATTTAAAGGATCATTAGAGACTACTATGAGCAACTGTATGTCAATAAGTTGGAAAACCTAGAAGAAATGGATAAATTTCTAGACACATACAACCTACCAAGATTGAACCAGGAAGAAATACAAAACCCGAATAAACCAATAACAAGTAACAAGACAAGCAGTAATGGAAAGTCCCCCATCAGAGAAAAGGCCAGGCCCCAGTGGCTTCACTGCTGAATTCTAACAAGCATTCAGAGAAGAAGTAATACCAATCCTACTTAAACTATTCCAAAAAATCCAGGAGGAGGGAATACTCCCAAACTCATTCTACGAGGCCTGTATCACCCTGATACCAAAACCAGACAAAAAACACAACAAAAAAAGAAAACTACAGGCCAACATCTCTGATGAACATACATGCAAAAATTCTCAACAAAATGCCAGCAAAACAAATTCAACAACACATTAAAAACATTACTCATCATCATTGAGTGGGATTCGTGCCAGAGATGCCAGGATAGTTCAACATATGCAAATCAATCAATGTGATACGTCATATCAACAGAAGGCAGGACACAAACCATATGATTTTGTCCACAAAATTCAACATCACTTCATGATAAAAACTGTCAAAAAACTGGGTATAGAAGGAACTTAACATGATAAAAGCCATATATGACAGACCCACAGTGACTATCATACTTAGTGGGGAAAAATGGAAAGCCTTTCCTCTAACATCTGGAACAAAAGAAGGATGTCCACTTACACCTCTGTTAGTTAACATAGTACTGGAAGTTCTAGCTGGAACATTCAGAGAACAGAAAGAAATAAAGGGCCTCCAAATTGGAAAGGAAGTCAAATTATCCTTGTTTGCAGATGATATGATCTTATATCTAGAGAAACTTAAAATCTCCACAAAAAAGAAAAAATACTGTTAGAACTGATAAACAAATTCAGTAAAGTTGTAGGATATAGCATTGACATACAAAAATCAGTAGAATTTATATATGCCAACAGTAAACAATCTGAAAAAGAAACTGAGGAAGTAATCCCATTGATAATAGCTACAAATAAAATAAAATATTTAGGAATAAGGTTAAATAAGTGAAAGATCTATAATGAAAACTATAAAACATTGATGAAAGAAATTGAAAATGACACCAAAAAATGGAAAGATATTCCATGCTCATGGACTAGAAAAATTAATATTGTTAAAATGTCCATACTACCCAAAGCAATCTACAGGTTCAATGCAATCCCCGCCAAAATACTGATGACATTCTTCACAGAACCAGAAAAAATAATCCTAAAATTTATATGGAACCACAAAAGACCCTGAATAGAGAAAGCCACCCTGACCAAAAAGAACAAAGCTGGAGGAATCGCATTACCTGACTTCAAGTTACACTACAGAGCTGTAGTAACCAAAACAGTATGGTACTGGAATAAAAACAGACACATAGACCAATGGAACAGAATTGAGAACCCAGAAATAAATCCACACATCTATAGTGAACTTCCCTTTGAAGAAGGTGCCGAGAACATACAATGGGAAAAGGACAGTCTTTTCAAAAAATGGTGCTGAGAAAACTGGATATCCACATGCAGAAGAATGAAACTAGACCCTAATCTCTTGCCATATACAAAAATCAAAGCAAAATGGATTAATGACTTAAATGTAAGATCTGGAACTATGAAACTATTAGAATAAAACATTGGGGGAACACTTCAGGACATTGGTCTGGTCAGGGACTTCTTGAGTAATACCCCCAAAGCATAGGCAACCAAAGCAAAACTGGGAAAATGGGATCACATATAGCTTAAAAGCTTCTGTGCAGCAAAGAAAACAATAAACAAAGTGAAGAGACAACCCACAGAATGGGAGAAAATATTTGCAAACCACCCATCTGACAAGGTATTAATAAACAGTATATGTAAGGAGCTCCAAAAACTCAACAGGGAAAAATCAAATAATCTGATTCAAAATGAGCAAAGGATCTGAATAGACATTTCTCAAAAGATATACAAATGGCCAACGGGTATATGAAAAAATGCTCAACATCATTAGTCATCAGAGAAATGCAAGTCAAAACTACAATGAGATATCATCTCACCCCAATTTAAATGGCTTTTATCAAAGACAGGCAATAACGAATGCTGGCAAGGATGTGGAGAAAAGGGAACCCCCGTACACTGTTGGTGGGAATGTAAATTAGTGCAAACACTATGGAGAACAGTATGGAAGCTCCTCAAGAAACTAAAAATAGAACTACCATATGACCCAGCAACTCCACTGCTTGGTATATAACCAAAGGAGGGGAATTCAGTATATCAAAAAGATATCTAAAATGTAACCAAAATGTTTGTACCCTCATAATATCCTGAAATAAAAATTTAAAAAGTAGAAAAAAAAGAAAAAAGAAAAGAAAAAAGATATCTGCACTCCCATATTTATTGCAGCACTATCCACAAAAGGCAAGATTTCGAATCAGCCTAAGTATCCATCAATGGATGAATGGATAAAGAAATTGTGGTACAGATGCACAGTGGAGTATTATATAGCCACAAAAAAGAATGAAATCCTGACATTTGCAACAACATTGACAGAACTCAAGAACATTATGTTAAGTGAAATAAGCCAAGCACAGAAAGACAAATCTTGCATGTTCTCATTCACATGCGGGAACTAAATATTAAAAACAAGTGATTTCGTGGAGACAATGTGTAAAATGATGGTTACCACAGGCTGGGAATGGTAGTAGGGAGGGAAGGATAAAGTGGGGATGGTTAACAGGTTCAGAAATATAGTTAGATAGAATGAACAGCATTTGGTAGCACAACAACATGACCACAATCAAAAATAAGTTAGTGTGGCCGGGTGCGGTGGCTCACGCCTGTAATCCTAGCATTCTGGGAGGCCGAGGCGGGTGGATCGCTCAAGGTCAGGAGTTTGAGACCAGCCTGAGCAAGAGCGAGACCCCGCCTCTACTAAAATATAGAAAGAAATGATCTGGACAACTAAAAAATATATATATATATATACAGAAAAAATTAGCCGGGCATGGTGGCGCATGCCTGTAGTCCCAGCTACTCGGGAGGCTGAGGCAGGAGGATCGCTTGAGCCCAGGAGTTTGAGGTTGCTGTGAGCTAGGCTGACGCCATGGCACTCACTCTAGCCCGGGCAACAAAGTGAGACTCTGTCTCAGAAAAAAATAAAAAAATAAAAAAAAAAGTTAGTGTATATGTTAAAATAACTAAAAGAGTATAACCGGAACGTTTGTAACCCAAAGAAATGTTAAATGGGGGAGGTGATTGATATCCCAATTACCCTGATTTGATTAATCCACATTGTATACCTCTATCAAAATATCACATATATCCTATAAAGATACAAAGGTATTATGTACCCATGTTAATAATTAAAAATAAATTTAAAAAATCAAAAAAGTAATTTAAAAGGAAAATTGTAAAATGAAAAGGAAAACATCCATAATTTCATCATTATAATACAGTAACTGTAATTTTTGATAATCTTTTCCAGTTTTTGTTTTTATCCAGTTCTAATATTAATGAATCTTATAATTTTGCATGTGGATTTCTTCATTTGACATGATTCTAAAATTTTTACATGGTCCATAGGTCTCACAATTATCATTTTAGATAGTAGCTTACTATTCTGTCCAGTGGCGGCACCATGATTTAATCATTCATTAAATAAATAAACAACAACGGGAAATTCTAGGGATAAGAGCATCTGATTTCCAGAGTTACCACATTATGACACTCCGTTGTCCACTTTTTTAACTCATAAAAGATTATGCGGCATGCAAGGAAACAAAGTATGGTCCATTGAAAAAAGAAGTTGATAGAAATTGTCCCAGCCAAGCCCAGGCCTCTGATTTACTAGACAAATAATTTAAATTAACAGTTGTAAATATGCTCAAATAACAAAAGGAAGCCATAGATAAAGAACTGAAGGAAACCAGGAAAATCATGTCTCACCAAATAGAGAATAAGAACAAAGAGAAAATTTTAAAAAGCAACAAGATAGAGATTCTGGAGCTTAAAACTGTAATCACTGAAATTAAAAATTCATCAGAGAGGCTTAACAACAGATTTGAGTAGGCAGAGGAAAAAATCAGTAAACTTGAAGAAAAGTCAATTATCTGAGTCTGAGGATCAGAAAGAAAAAAAAAAAGAATGAAGGAAAATGAACAGTCTCAGACACCTGTGCCATACCAGCAAGCATAACAATATACACACAATGGGAGTTCCAGCTAAAGAGAGGAGAAAGGAAAGGGAATAAAAAAGTAAGACTGAAAATGCCCCAAATTTGATGAAAGCCATGAATCTATACATCCAAGAAGCTCTAAGTGTTCCAATTGGGATAAACCCAAAGAGATCCACACCTAGACACATGACAGTCAAAATGTCTAAAGACAGTGAGAGACTCTTGATCATAGCAAGACAGAAACGGCTCATCATTTCTTGATAATATCGACTGCCGACTTATCATTAGAAATCATAAAAACCATAAGGTAGTGGGATGACATATTCAAAGTGCTGAAAGAAAAGGCATCAATGAAGCATTCTATATCCAGCAAACTTATCTTTCAAAAATGAAGATAAGGCCGGGCGCGGTGGCTCACGCCTGTAATCCTAGCACTCTGGGAGGCCGAGGCGGGTGGATTGTTTGAGCTCAGGAGTTCGAGACCAGCCTGAGCAAGAGTGAGACCCCCGCCTCTACTAAAATTAGAAAGAAATTAATCGGCCAACTAAAAATACATAGAAAAAAAAATTAGCCGGGCATGGTGGCGCATGCCTATAGTCCCAGCCACTCGGGAGGCTGAGGCAGAAGGATCACTTGAGCCCAGGAGTTTGAGGTTGCTGTGAGCTAGGCTGACGCCATGGCACTCTAGCCCGGGCAAAAGAGTGAGACTCTCTCTAAAAAAAAAAAAAAAAAAAAAATGAAGATAAAATAACAACATTCCCAGAAAGAAAAACAGAATTCACCATTGCTGACCTATCTTGTAAGAAATACTAAAGATAGTTCTTCAGGCTGAAATGAAAGGGCACTAGACGGTCACCCAAATTCACATTGAGAAATAAAGATTAGGTTGGAGTTGGAAAAAATGGCGGATTAGTGGTGGCCTCCGGACTCACTGCTCCCAGAAGAGGTGAAGAGCACAGACGGCTACACACGAGTGGACCACTCACCCTGAAAACAGCGTTGTGAATTTGCAGAGAAGCAGCGTGGGACATGCAGCACAGGAAGAATGGTAAAAGGGAGATATGTTCGCAAACATTGCAGAGTGTGAGAAATACAACAGGGAATACAGCGCGGGAGGCTCGCTCCCGCCCGGCTGGCACTATGTGATCTGACCCAGAGGAGGACACCGAGCACCCCCACAGACCTCCCCACCCACTCAGACTGAGACACACCTGAAGTCGTGCAAAGCCGTGGCACGGGACAGCAGGCTCTGTGGAGAGGAAACAATACTGGGAGATATGTTGAACTCTCAGATGCACTGTGCCGGGACCTCACCAGGCTGGGGAGAGACTGATCTGAGTAGTTGCTTCCTGTGACTGTGCGCTGGAGTTTGGAGATGGGCATCTTACCCTGGAGGTCAGCGGGACCAGCGTACGGGAGTTGAATGGTGAGCAGCGGGCTCTGCCCTTGGAGACCGCTGGCGATTCGGCTGGCTCTGGATGGGACAAAGAGAGCTGCGATCTCGGCACAGCAGACGTGAATCTGTCGGCCTCTGGTCCCAAAGAAACAGTTTGTGGTCTGTTAATTCGGCCCGCCGGCCCTGGCTCTGGCAATCTCCTGAGTGCTTGGCCCCAACGCCCACTATCCAGGTCCGGTTGGCCACCATCTTTTGGGTCCCCTAGTCAGAGGTCAAGTTCGGCGGTGGTTTCAGGCGCCACCCCACCCCCAGCCCGGGGGCTCTCGTGCCCAGGCGTTGGAGGCTATGCCCTTGGAAGTGGGGCAGGGCAAGGCGAGTTGCAGCTGCAACTGAGGGGCCCTGGTGCTTAAGAGGCAGATAGCAGCTTAGCTACCAGAGACCCCCTCAAGATCCTAGTCACCTCCTGCCTCCTGAGCCCTGAAACCCCTCTCCAGGTCGGGTTGGCCTGCCATTCTCATGCTCCTGAGCAACCAGAGAGTCCTTCTATGCACACAGGTCCAGAGACTGAGCTGCCAGTGAGCAGTAAGCTTCCTGTGGACAGAACACCAGGCTCCCAGCCCCCCCAGGGGACCTCCCATCCCACTGATTCCAGTCAGACATCAGGTGACCTATTGCTTCTGCAACTACAGGGCACCTCGGTCCTCTTCTGGGGTCCTCAACTCCCCAGGCTTCATCCTGTGCATTCCCACACAGACATATCACAACTCCAACCCGGACTGTAGGAGCCACAGGAATCCAGTGGGTCCCAGGATGTTCTGCATGACTTCGGAGCCTGGTCATTCTAGACGGACTGCATCTCAGAGAGAGGATTGGAGATGACCAGAGAGTGGACTTTACTCTACCGAGATTTTTTCTCCCTTTCCTCTACCCCTCCCATGGCTACAGAGAGAGAGATAATTGAGACACCACACAGAGGCTCCCACAGGGAGTGGAGGTCAGAACTTCCCTTTTGGGGTCCTGCAGTGGACTGAGGGTGATTGGACTGTGAGCTCCCTGCTCGCCAGCCCCTCGCTGCTGCTGCTTGCCTGGCAGCCCCATTAGAACAAGACAGGCACCAAGGCAGAAGGACAGTGAGCAACCAGGTGCATACCATGGGGGTCATGGGAGCAGCAGTCTTCTCCCTGGCATGGTCAAAGATTCATCTGTGGGGTCCCGGGAACAGGCCCGCAGGCCACATCCTTCATACGCAAGTCTCGGTCACGTCGCCCAGGGACATAAGGGGATATTTATCAACTAGTCTCGCAAGGTGTGGGTTGCCTGTGGGGGCGGGTCAGAACAAGGGGGAGAGAGAAGTGTGGATCCTGGCTTTGGTGAGTTAGTGGGGCACCCCTCCCTCCATGGAAGGGCCAGGCTCCCAGCTAAGGTGGGGACACTGACCAGGGAACCTCCCTGCCTGCATCACAGTCCTTGAGGACCTCTGCTGACTTGAGGTCCTGCCTACAGGAAGATGCCTGGGAGAAACAGAAATAGGGGAGGGTTGAAACCCACAGCCAACATCATTCTGAATAGAGAAAAATTGAAAACATTCTTGCTTAGAACCAGTACCAGACAAGGTTGCCCTCTATCACCACTTCTATTCAGTATAGTGCTGGAAGTCCTAGCCAGAGCAATCAGACAAAAGAAAGAAATCAAGGACATCTAAATGGGGGCAGAAGAGGTCAAACTGTCGATCTTTGCAGATGATATGATCTTATACCTAGAAAACCCCAAAGATTCTGCCATGAGACTCCTGGAATTGATAAATATGTTCAGCAATGTCTCAGGTTACAAAATCAATATACGCAAATCAGTAGCATTCCTATACGCCAACAACAGTCAAACTGAGAACCAAATCAAAGACTCAATACCCTTCACAATAGCAACAAAGAAAATAAAATACTTAGGAATATATTTAACTAAGGAGGTGAAAGACCTCTATGGGGAGAACAATGAAACACTGGGGAAGGAAATAGCAGAGGACTTAAACAGGTGGAAAACCATACCATGCTCATGGGTCAGCAGAATCAACATTGTTAAAATGTATATACTTCCCAAAGTGATCTACAGATTCAATGCAATCCCTACTAAAATACTAATGTCATTTTTCACAGAGCTAGAGAAAATAATTCTATGCTTTGTATGAAACCAGAAAAGACCCCATATAGCCATAGTAACTTTAAGCAAAAAGAACAAACTGGGAGACATCAATTTACCAGACTTCAAGCTATACTACAAGGTTAGAGTAACCAAAACGGCATGGTACTGGCACTCAAATAGAGACATAGACTAGTGGAACAGGACTGAGAACCCAGATACAAAACCATCTCATATAGCCATCTGGTTTTTGACAAAGCAAACAAGAACATACACTGGGGAAAAGAATCCCTTTTCAATAAATGGTGCTGTCAAAATTGGATAGCCACATGTAGACAACTAAAACAGGATCCACACCTCTCACCACTCACAAAAATCAACTCACTATGGATAACAGACTTAACATAATGCAGAAAACCATAAGAATTCCAGAAGAGAATGTAGGAAAAACTCTTATAGACATAGACCTAGGCAAGAATTTATGAAGAAGACCCCAAAAACAATCACAGCATCAACAAAAATAAACAAATGGGACCTGATCAAATTAAAAAGCTTCTGCATAGCCAAAGAAATTATCATGAGAGTGAATAGACAACCTACAGAATGGGATAAAATGTTTGCATGCTATACATCTGACAAAGGGCTAATAACTAGAATCTATATAGAACTCAGGAAAATCAGTAATAAAAAATCAAATAACCCCATTAATAAGTGAGCAAAGGACATGAACAGGAAGTTTTCAAAAGAAGATAGACTAATGGCCAAGAAACATATGAAGAAATACTCAACATCTCTAATCATCAGGGAAATGCAAATCAAAACCACAATGAGATATCACTTAACTCCAGTGAGATTGGCTTTTATCAAAAAGTCCCAAAACAACAAATGTTGGTGTAGATGCAGAGAGATAGGAACCCTTATACGCTGCTGGTGGAACTGCAAATTAGTACAACCTCTATGGAAAGTAATACGGAGATACCTCAAGGAACTAAAAGCAGAACTACTGTTTGATCTGGCAATTCCACTACTGGGCATCTACCCAAAGGAAACAAAGACATTCTACAATAAAAACATCTGCACTTGAATGTTTATAGCAGCACAATTCACAATTGGAAAGATGTGGAAACAACCCAAGTGCCCATCAATACATGAGTGAATTAATAAAATGTGGTATATATATACCATGGAGTTCTACTCAGCCACAAAAAACAATGGTGATCTAGCACTTATTGTATTATCCTGGATGAAGCTGGAGCCCATTCTACTAAGTGAAGTATCACAAAAATGGAAAAACAAGCACCACATGTACTCAACATCAAATTGGTACTAATTGATCAACAGTTATGTGCACATATGGAAGTAACATTCATTGGGGATTGGGCAAGTGGGAGGGGGATGGAGGGGAGGGGTAAATTCACACCTAATGGATGCAGTGCACATGGTCTGGGAGGGGCACCCTTGTAGCTCTGACTTGGGCGGTGCAAATGCAATAGATGTAACCCAAATGTTTGTACTCCCATAAAAATTTTATAATAAAAAAAGAAATAAAGATCAATGGTAAGGGTAACTACATAGAAAAATATAAAACTCAATATAATGTATTTTTGTGACATTTTTCTTCTCCTACCTAATTTATTAATAGATGACAGATCCATGAAACAATAAATATAGGATGTATTGATGGGCACATAATGTAAAAATACGTAATATGTACAACAATAATAGCCTAAAAGCAGGGGGAAGGGAATAGAAGTATATTGTAAATTTTTTGTATATGGTGGGAATTATATTAAAGCTAGATGATTTTAAGATAAGATGTTAATTGTAATCACCAGGGCAACCACTAAAGAAATAATTCAAAAATAAAGAAATAAGAGAATTAAGGTGGTACACTGTAAAATATATAACACAAAAGAAGGCAGTAATGGAGGAATATAAGGTCAAAAAACACACAAGACATATAGAAAACAAAGAGCAAAATGGCAGACATCAATCCTAGCTTATCGGTAATCACATTAAATATAACTGAATTAATCAAATCAAAGGGAAGAGATTGTTAGAATGCATAAAAAAAGATCCAACTGTGTGCTTTCATAGGACACACTTTAGATTCAAAGATACAAATAAACAGAGTAAAAAGACAGGAAAAGATATATCATGCAAACAGCCATCAAAGCTGAAATGGCTAAATAAATATCAGACAAAATAGACTTTCTAAAAAAATTTAGAGATGAAGCACATTTTATAAAGTTAACATGGTCCATTAATCAGGAAGATTTAACCATTATAAACATATGCACTTAATAGATCTCAAAATATATGAAGCAAAACCTGACAGAATGAAAGAAGAAATAGACAGTTCAACCATGAGTATTGCAGACTTTAATACCACGCTTTCAATAGTGGATAGAACGACTCGGTTAGAAGATCAACAAGGAAATAGAAGAAGTGAATAACACTATCAACTAGACCTAACAGACAACTTTTAAGATAATCCAACATCAGCAGAGTACAAATTCTCCTCAACTACACAAGGAATATTATCCAGGTTAAACCATATGTTAGACCATAAAAAAAGTCTCAATCAATTTAAAAGATTGGAATCATACAATGTATGTTCTCTGGCTACAATGGAATAACATTAGAAATCAATATTAGAAGGAAATTTGGGAAATTAACAAATTTGTGAAAATTGAACACATTCCTAAATATCCATTGGTTCAGAGAAGAAATCACAGGGGAAAATGGAAAATACTTTTGAGACGAATGAAAATGAACACATACCAAATTTATGAGATTCAGGGAAAGGAGTGCTCAGAGGGAAATTTATAGCTGTAAAATGCCTGGAGAAAAGAGAGAAAATATTTCAAATTAATAACTCAACTTTTTACCTCAAGGAACTGGAAAAAGAAGAGCAAATTAAACCCACAACTAGCAGAGGAAATGATATAATAAAGATTAGAGTGGTGGGTGATAAATGACATAGAGAACAGAAAAACAACAGAGAAAAATCAATAAATCCAAAAGTCAGATCTCTGAAAAGATCAACAAAATTGACAATCCTTTAGCTAGAATATGAAAAAAAAGAGGATTCAAATTTCTATAATTAGAAATGAAATAGGAGACACTACCAACCTTACAAAAAGAAAAAGGATTATTGGGGGAAAACTATGAACCACCATATTCCAATAAATTAGATAACATAGATGAAACAGACAAATTTTTAGAAACACACCAACTGCCAAAACTGACCCAACGAGAAATAAAAAATATGAATAAACCTATAAGAAATAAAGAAATTGAATTAGTAATTTTAAAACTTCCCACCAAGAAAAGCCCGGGACCAGATTACTTCTCTGGTGAATTCTACCAATTGTTTGAATTAATACCAGTTCAGAATTAACACCAATCCTTCATAAACTCTTCAAAAACAGAAGAGGAAACACTTCCCAATGCAATCTATGATTCCGGTACTACCCTGATACCAAAACCAGACAAAGACATTACAAGAAAAGAGAACTAGACCCTAATATTCTTTATGAATATAAATGCAAAATACTTCAACAGAATACTAGCAAACCTAATCCAGCAGCATATAAAAATAATTATATCCCATTACCATGTTGGAATTATCCTAAGAAAGCAAGGTTAGTTCAACATACAAGAATCAATCAATGTAATACACCATATTAAAAGAATAAAGGACAAAAACCACATGACCAACTCAATGCAGGATAAGCATTTGACAACAGCCAACACACTTGCATGAGAAAAACACTCAAACTTGGATGAGAAAAGAACTTCCTCAACCCGATGAAGGCCAAATGAATAACCCACAGCTAACATCATATTTAATGATGAAAGACTGAATGCTTTCTGCATAAGATCAGGATCAGGATCCAGACAAGAATGTCCATTCCTGCCACTTCAGTATTGTACTAGAGATTCTAGCTAGGGCAATTAGGAAAAAAGAAAAAGGTACCCAAATTGGAAAGGAGATATAAAACTATATTTGTATATGGCATAACCGTCGTGGGATCACTTAACTTCCTAAGACCTGAAGATCTCCACCTTTCATCTGGAACCCCCAACATCTTCCTCTTTCTCATAATATTCATTAAATTATTGTTGCTTATTTTGTCGTTGAGAGTGTACTATGCAAGGGGTCTGCCTTCACTCCCCTGGAGATACCGCGCCCTGTGCCCAGATCCTGTCCTCAGAAACCAAGCAATTGCCTGGTACCTGCCTTCTTGGGCCCCGCGGCCATCTTTCCCGGCATTCTTGCGGAACTCTGGCGCCTCGTGAGTTCAAATCCCACCTCATAATGCTGGAGGTCTGCGTCAGCCTGTAGAAAGAAAAGGTCGCCTGGTGAGGGCCACCTGCCGGGCCAGGCCTTTCTTCCATCACCTCAGGCTCCTCGTCTGTCACCAGGCTACCAGTCCCCTGCTCAGGGGTACCTGTCCCGGCTGGTCTGGAGGAGGAGGGACTGGACTCCGCAGCCATCACCCTAGCGGCTGGTGGTCTGCCACACACGCATGGGGTCGTCCGCGTCCAAGGCTGCCCTCAGGGCGACCACCGATGAGCCCACGGAGCCTGAGCCGAAACATCTGGCGGGTGAGTTGGCCGGGTGTGGGCAGCCACGGGGCTAGCGTGGTCTGAATGGGTAAGAGCCTCTAATGGCGACACACTACTCTTCCTCCCAATCACCCTCCCCCCAGTACCTCCCTTCTACCCATGCCCGGAGGAGGTGGAATTTGAATTGCCACTTCTAGTAATCTTTGATTAAGCATAGAAGGAAACCACTGGCATTTTTAACTCCAAATTCCAAAATATTTAGAATTTATTCAAATAACTTAGATAGAAGACAAGGGGATGGTGGATTTATAACCCAGGCTTCTTAGAAGGGCCTCATTTCCCAAGTCCACCTCAGCCCCCCTATAAATCATGACATTCAGTAAGTCTTCTCAAGTACAGGAAGGAAAGTCTATTGAGTAGATTCTCCCATAGGTATTCCTAACCTAAGGACTATGAATGGGCTTTAGAGTGTACATGGCAACATTTTTGTGCCCTTGTGTATTTCTAGGGGGAAGAATTTTGATTCCCAAAGGGTAGGCTCCCAGTCTAGCCCTACTCCCTATTGTTGGAGCTCATAGTGAGCAGAGCAGTAGTAACTTCTAAACAATATGTGCTATTAGCAATATACATAAATCCTACTGCTATCGAAAACTTCATAGCTGACTTTTCTGGTCACCCCTTTGTTTTTGGTATTTTTCTTAAAAACTATTAATTGCCTTAATCTGTATTGCCTTCTGAAGTTTTATCTTCCTGTTATCATGATAATGTGCATGTATTACAGCAACTAACAGTTTGCTAAGTTAAACAGAGAGTTTTCTGAGCGTTATTCTGGGCAGGCCATGTACTAGATTCCCTGTATTTATTATACAGCCCTGGATGGCTATGTAATACGTGCCAGAATTGGCTTCTCGAGACATTAAGGATAAGCACCAGTTAGCTATGTGAAGGCATCATGGAAGGGAGGTAGGCCACTTGAGTTGGTACCATGATAGTCTAAAGGTTGACACAGGCTGAAATCATGGGAAAACAGAAACAAAACCTGTAGAGGAGACTGTTTACGGAAAGGGGAATGAAGCAGACTTAGAGATTTTTAAAAATGTAAAAGAATCTCATTCTTCCTAACCTAACAGCTAACATATATTAGGCATTGACACAGAGTATATATGCTTGGTGAATAAGTGAATCTGGGTCTACAGTTAGGGTCAGCCTATTGCTCCAGTCCGCTAGCATATTTGTTAAGCATCCCCCTCAGTACCTATCGTACTGCTATGCATGTGAAAATGCTGACTAATGAATAAGTGCCATGGATGAAGTTGTTTTGTAATGATGGTTTATAGACAGTTTTGAAAGCAAAGAGGATTTTGAACTGATAAAAAGTAGGGAATCATTGCATGTTCTTGAATGGGAAAATGAAATGATGAAAGTTAACTTTTGAGGGACTGTATTAAGTGAATTGATGAATGGTTATAGCTCTGAGGCAGGGAATTAGGAAGTCGTTGCAATAAACTAGTACAAGGCTATGAGGAAGTGGACTCAAGAAGAAGCAATAAATGGATAAATGATGCAAATAAAATGGTCAGAGATAGGATGTGCCTACAAGGGAAGTTTCTACTGAATCTTCATGGAATGACACTTTTCTTGAGAGAAGCAGTATGACAGTGGTTAATAGCTTGGTCTTTGGGGTCAAACAAATCTAATTTCATATCCTAGCCCTGCCACTTGACTACTTTTATGACCTTGGGTATGTTACTTACCTTCTGGAGTCCTATTCATTCATTGAACAAGTATTTACCAAAACCTGTTATGTGCCATCTACTGTGCTGGATCGTGGTGACCAAAATGGACTCAGTCCCTGCCTTCATCAAGTATGCAGGATAATAGGGTAAACAAGCATTAAATATCATGTAACATATGTCAGTACATATTATAATATATGTAATGAAGAAAATGTTTTTATATCTGTACTTAAGTTAATATTACCAATTTTGGTTTTGAAAATTATTTCTCAGTCTGCATTTTAATGCTTGTCACCATCTCTTATTTAGATCTAATACAGTACATAAATGAAACTAATATGAGCGTTAAGCATCTGGCTGATATTCTTTATGAAAAAACTGGGAGCAGCAGCTGGGTGGTGGTGTTCAAAGCCCTGGTTACTGTGCATCACCTCATGGTATATGGAAATGAGGTGAGTGTGGTATATATTCTAATGGTAGTTGTTTCCTTCCTTCTAGTGCAGACGAGATTGGGCACGTTCATGGTGGTTGCCATAGACCTTTCCTTCTAGTACAAAGGACTGTAAGCACGCAATTGTAAAATGTTCTTGGTTTGTCAAGGGCTTACTACCTTTTATTTTCATTAGTGACAAGTGGGGGAAGTGAATAGCAGTATATATTATTTTAAATGGTTTCTCTGTTTTTATTAATGAATATATCTTTGCAATCAGTATTCTTTGAAGTATACCATTTTAGCCACTGGTAAAGTAGCCACCAGATAATAAAGTAGATAATAGAGTATATATTAATATTTCTTTCAATTTTTAGATGATTTAGACCAAAAAAAGCCCCTTGAAAATGTATTACTTCATAACTGCTTTACTTTGCCAAAGAAGACTGGACATCTAAGTGTATTCATCACCTATCCACCTCTCTCCATATATATACACTCTTTGTTTCTTACAGAACAACTGAAATGCTCTGTAACATTAAATTACTTATTATTTTCTATTTCAAATTTACAAACATTTTGTCTTCGTAAACTTTGCATTAAAAAATAGGTGTTTAGAAATTGGCTGAATTTTGAAAGTTATTATAAAGCAACAGTAATTATACAGTATAGTATTGGTAAAAATACAACATATGTAAATGGAACATAATAGACAGCTCAGAAATAGAACTATGCTTACATGGGAGCTTGGTGGCTCTAAAAACGTGTAAAGGAAGGTATGGCAGAAATAATTTAAAATAAAGCCTGTTAACACAAATGGCATCCCTATGGAAAAAATAGAATGAGATCTTTATCCTACTCCATATACAAAAATGCCACATGCCTGAAATATCTAAATGTGAAAAATTAAATTTTAAAATTGAAGAAAATGTAGAATATGCTTATGACACTCACGTAGGGAAGACACCATAGTTGAAAGGAGATATTTCCAGTATATATATAATATTACAGCCCAAAGGTTTAATATTCCAAATACATGATTACTAAGAAAAAGGCTATGCAATGGACTAATGAGCAAAAGAAATGAACAGAAAGTTCACAGAAAAGGAAACCAGAATGCCTGATAATCATCTGAGAACATGCTTATATTAAGAAAATTTAAAATATCTGACAGTATGAAGAATTGGGAAGACCTTGAAGAAATGAGACCTCACATACCATGTACATGACATGTAAATTATTAGCTGCTGCATTTTATCACTGTGAAGAGAACATTGAGACACATTTAATGAAGTTGAAAATGCCTAGCCCAGTAACCCAGAAAATCCACTTCTCACATCATATTAATAATAATGAAAAACTAGAAATCGCCTAAATTTCCATCAGTAGGGAACAGATGAAGTGTGTTTATTGGAATGAGTTTGTGTCTGTTTGGCTGTTTCTCAGAAGCAAGTGGCTGACATTGACTGGTTGGTGAGTGAGGCCAGTGGTAACTGATGGATTGACTGGGTTTAAACTGGTTTTGGGTGGCTACTTGTTGTCATGGCTATAGGTCAGTCCTTTTCTACATCTGAGGCAACTTTCACCAGGTGTTTTCTGTTTAAAGTTGCCTTCCTTCAACTATGCTCAAACCGAAAACTATTTTTTATTCTGGAATTGTAGACTTATTTTTAAAGTGTGGATCAAGAGGAATTGTTTAATAATTGCTCTCAGGTTGATCTCCCATTTTTCAGATGCTTAGTCTTGTCCAGAATAATTATCTAGATAATTTTTTTTAATTTTTCTTTTTTTTTTTTACATTTCAGAATGTTACGGGGGTACAAATGTTTTGGTTACATAAATTGCCTTTGCGCTACCCGAGTCAGAGTTACAAGCGTGCCCATCCCCCAGACAGCACACACCATGCCCATTAGGTGTGAATTTACCCATCCCCTCCTCCCCCTCCCACCTGCCCAACACCTGATGAATGTTACTACTATATGTGCACATAAGTGTTGATCAATTAGTACCAATTTAATGGTGAGTACATGTGGTGTTTGTTTATCTTTTCTTGAGATACTTCACTTAGAAGAATGGGCTCCAGCTCCATCCAGGTTAATATAAGAGGTATTAGTTCACCATTTTTTATGGCTGAGTAGTACTCCATGGTATACATACATCACATTTTATTAATCCACTCATGTATTGATGGGCACTTGGGTTGTTTCCACATCTTTCCAATTGTGAATTGTGCTGCCGTAAACATTCAAGTGCAGATGTCTTTTTTATAGAATGTCTTTTTTTCTTTTGGGTAGATGCCCAGTAGTGGGATTGCTGGATCAAATGGTAGTTCTATTTTTAGTTCTTCGAGGTATCTCCATACTGCTTTCCATACAGGTTTCACTAGTTTTCAGTCCCACCAGCAGTGTATGAGTGTTCCTATCTCTCCGCATTCATACCAGCATCTGTTGTTTTGGGACTTTTGGATAAAAGCCATTCTCACTGGAGTTAGGTGATATCTCATTGTGGTTTTGATTTGCATTTCCCTGATGATTAGAGATATTGAGCATTTTTTCATATGTTTTTGGCCATTAGTCTATCAGAGGGCCAATCAACCACAGTCTCACTCAAATAACCAGGCTGCTACAAATGAAGTCAACCCACTTAGGCCTCTGGAAGTCTGCCAATCCTTGACTCCACTCTTCCCTAAACCCTATATAAGATCAGCAGCTGCTCTGTCGGAAGTCACTGTCTGAACGGCATAGCTCTCTTAGTAGAGAAAGCAATGCATTCCCACTTTGTCTTTTTATTTCATATATTGAAAGCTCATCATCCTTTGGAAAGAATTTTTTTAAGTTCCTTAAATTTACCTCCCTTATATTTTACTCTCCTTAATAAAATACAAAGATTTTTTAAAAAGTAATACCTTCAGAAATTTTATATGAAACATGATTTTTAAAGTTTTATATATTTTTTTTCCTTTTATTTCAGCATATTATGGGGGTACAGATGT